>NC_139480.1:53021726-53430285 GCF_008360975.1 Lichenostomus cassidix
TGTGAGTTCAGATGTTAACAGGTCTATGTGAAATGTTTATGATTGCCTACAACATCACTAATGGAGCTATTCTGAACCATGCACAAAGCCTTCACCTCCCTGAAGTTAAGGACAAAACTTGCATGCACAGAAGCAGGGCTAAGATTTCACCCACAACAATCGTGTGAATAAAAGGTGCTTTTGTCACTCTTTTTATGTCTCCTTTTCCCTTCTTTGTTACTATTCTATTCAGTGGTAGGAAGAAAAAGCAATCCTGCTGGTATTCAGAAACATTATTTACTATTTCTGTACAAAGAGAAGGAATAGGTCAGATTGTGGTACATGTTTCAATTGATTTGGCCTGTTTTTCTATTTGCACAAGCTCCTTCAATGGTGTTAATCATTCATGAGAGATTGCTAAACTCTTCTGAGGAACTGTTTTCTCAGGATAGCTTATTTTCAACTTCTTGCTCAGGTGCTGAGTTTCTATCATGTAGTTGACTGTCTAAGCCTCCAGTAACATGATTTCATACTGGTTAGAAGTTTAAACAGCATATTGTTGAGAACCAAGTGAATACTAATAAATAACTTATTTTTAGCCCAGTAAAAAACATTCAGCTTTTAAGACCAAGAAACAAATTCCTGCATGCCCAGGAGCTGTAGGAATATTCACAAAGAATAGCTAAGCCTCAACAAATCAGGCAACCTGCATTTGGCATTTTCATTTGTAAAAGTATTTCTGAACCCACATTTGTTTGTTTGTACTTTTTCTACCATTTGCCAGCTCTATAAACAAAAGATGTTTCCCAGTGCTAACACTCAACCCATTTTACTGTTTGCATTTCAGTAGGATCTAAAAAAACCCAACACAGACCATAATACACTGCCCCCAAATACTGAGTGTTTGCTCACCATCTTGATATACATGTTAGTCATCAGATTTTTTTTTTTTATAATCTAATTTATGCTAGAGAAGCATTCACTAAACAGACACACAGCATTCAACCAGTCGTAAGTGCTGAGGTTTTTAACTGCAGAAAACATGACCTATGTTTTTAAGTTATCAAATCATATTAAATACCAAAAATGTCAACAAGGTGACAATTTGTTCAGTCTTCCTAAAGGAAAAGGGTTCCCTTTAAAAAATGAAAACCAGCCATCTGATCTAAAGATAAGGCTGCTTCTCTCTTTAATAAACACAATAAAATGGTGCAGACACTTTTATTCGCTATAAAAATATTTTACTGTAGAATTTTATACTTAATTTATTTGTAATAGCTTTGCTGTTGTGCTCTTCCTTCTGGCTTTAAACTTTATGGCAGGTTTCATTTTGTAATTATAATTCTCCACTTTACGTTACAAGTAAATCATCTAGAGCAGTTAATTTTACTGATGTTGTCATTATATAAGAAGTCAGAAACAAACACATTATTTTAATTACTCTTTAAGCGCTTGGCATTTTCGGCACATTGGTGTGAAAGTAAGTTGTCGGATGGGTGCCCACAGTATTTCACGTATTGATATGATTTTTCCCTTGTTTGCAGCTGTGATATAACTAACCCAACAGAATGTGTGCTGTGCAGACACAGGCTCTGTATTTTCAGCAGCTATGTACATCAATATGCAAGTGCACAAAGCAAACAAACATTATTAAGATTGCAGAAAGTATCATCCTCGTAGCATCTCGCGTTTTATTACCACTGCTTGTTTTTTATTTCTCTTTTTAATACCTAAGTACTGCGTATGGCACCACTGAAGCAATCTTTCTCCCATCCTTTAAAAAAGTACTTTTCAAACGGACTGATTTTGCACCATTACAGTAATTATTATTAGAAAGGCAGCAAAACAGCATTCTTTGAATCCTTTCTGACTGGCTCATCAAACACCCCACGGACGAGGCAGTAACACTTACATTTGCACATGTGGGGGCTGGAAACGTCCCTGGTTGATGTTGTAGAAGGTGAAGGCCTGTGTGGGGTTGGAGCTGTACTCATCCACCTCGATGATGAGCCGGCTGTGCTGGTGCCTCCTGGCTGCCATGATGTGCGACTGGGCGAAGGCCATGGCTGCTCTCTGGCTCCGTGCTTGGCTGCCTCAGGCCACCATCGCTGCTATCTCCCTACTTCAGGGGGGAGCACCATGACATCCCCTCAGCCAACAGCTCCCCTCCGGAACGCCTGCGGGCAGATTGGAGAGATGCAGCTGTTGGACACTTGGAATTTGCCTTGTTTCACAGGAGGTGAAGGTGGAGGGATGGAGACAGAGTGCACAAAGAACTCATCACAGACCTTTCCAACTCGGCGACCTGATGAACTTTAATTCAGGGTGGGAAGCATGGAGGGAAAGTGAACTCTCAAAGGGGCACCTTGCTTGAGTATTTCAGACATTTAATCCAAACCCAAAAGGCAGGACGGCCATTCAGAACGGCACATCGAATCGTCATGTTTTTCCAACTGATGACCTTTTATTCCCCATCCTCCCTCAAAAAAAACCCACCAGACCTGAAACTGAATACATGACTCTGCACAACCCCAATGCAAGTTAATTAAGCAAGAACCAGTTTAACTAAATCTCCCAAAAATCTGTGCCATTTATTACAGAGAAGCATTCCAAGTGGCTGTTCTTTACACCAACAAAACAGAGTGTGTGGCCTTCTGTGCACCTGATCCCGATTTTACAGCAACACTGAAGGAGCTCCTTGAGGAGAACACAACTCCTTGAGTGAAAGACACAAATACCAAGGGCTCCCCTCGTCAAACACTTTTCAGTCAGCATTCTGGCCCAGCAATTCTGGATTCACAAGAAAACAGAGTGATTCCAAGGCTAGCACACAGTTAAATGTTACTAAATATTAAAAAATGTAAAATCCATACAGGTTTTCTGTTTGGGAATAAATTTTTCCCTGAAGGTTATGCAAGTCTAGAACACCAGCACTGAAAATGGGTAGAGGAAGAACAAAGTGAGACCAACCAGAATGCAGAGAGTATCCCCTAGAAACAGCAGAAAGTAATTTAAATGTGAATTTTACTCTTATTTCCCAGTTTTAATAAAAAATGGATTATAAGCTATAAAGGTGGGTATTTTTACAGTATAACTTTGCATCCTTTTTAAAAGTTGCCTGACTTAAATATTGACTTTCATGCAAGCAGGGGCTCTTTTCTTCTAGGGAATACAAGCAACGTGATTCACAGATGTATTTCATGAAAAGCCACGCTACAATGCACCAATTCACTTAACATGCAGAGTTTTGGAGAGCAGGACTAGAAGTATTTTATGTGACCATGCTGGTGTGTCTTTCTTCCATTCTGAAGGGCCTCACTGCCAAGAGTGATGGATGAGGGAAGCCTTCATAGTCACTCAAATTTTTAAAGCTATTTACAAGTACTTAGGTCCAATTCAGT
Source organism: Lichenostomus cassidix (assembly GCF_008360975.1). Lineage (NCBI taxonomy): Eukaryota > Metazoa > Chordata > Aves > Passeriformes > Meliphagidae > Lichenostomus > Lichenostomus cassidix. Next base: position 53,025,107 of record NC_139480.1, read on the forward strand.
TTAGTGGCAGTCAAGCACCTAAGCATCTTTAAAAATCTGGGCTGCAGCCCTTTGCTTAACTAGCACAGATGTTAAGTGCTCCAAGAAGTGGTGGGGTATTTTTGTTTGGGGAAATCTTGTTCTCAGGAAGCCGAAATGAAAGATTCAGCTTGGTTTTTGTTACTGGCTGAATGGCTGTGAGATGATGACAACTTGCTGTCGCTAACAAGCCGCAGAAAAGCAGCCTCAGAATAAAGGAGCAGATTCCTACATGCCCTCCCCTAGAACGGAGCGGTAAGGAAATGCTAGAATAGCAACAAAGAAAATTTGGGATTTCAAACACTCTCAGATGCTGTGCTCAGGCTACAGAAGAAGCAGCAGCACAAAGGAATGTGCCAGAGCAGGGGGAGGGAAGGGAGGCATGATCCTTATAAGAATAATCAAGTATAAATTGCTGCATTTAGGAAATAAGGGATTATGACAGCAGATGTGAAGAATCTTCCCTAAGGAGCTTCCAGTATTAAATGATGCATTTGTAAAGAAGTTTGAATAGTCAAGGTCAGAGATTTTACAGGGGGCAAACTGTTCTAAGTGAACCTACTTCTGTTTGAAAGAAACTATTAGAACTGGTGACCTCTAGAAATATTCTCCAGTAAGATAAATAATTTAGGATTCCACAGCTCTACATAAGGATTTCGAACCACCTGAAAAACACAGGCTTTTTGTAATAATTCAGGCATTATGCCCACTTTACACACAACTCAACTGAGGTTACCAAAGGAGTTAAGGCACTGCCTTAGGGACCTGGAATCTCCCTTCAGCTTTAGGAAGTCCTCGGGAGCTCACAGCAGCTTCGGAAACAGCTTCTGTCCCCTACAACTTATCACAAGTTAGATGTGAAATCTGCTGCAGAAACAGCAGATTTTCATGCATGTACCCCAGTGTGCACTCTTTGGCTTTCTTCCTTTCTTCCTTTCTGGGTAAGTGGAACACGGGTAACCAACACCATGTAACTCCAAAGACAAATTTGTTTGGGAACAGAAACACACGGAGCACACCACTTGACACACCCTTCAGTGCTGAAGAGCTTTTAGGCAGGGAATTGCTCCTTGCACACGGGCAAGTGTGAATCACAACACTAGGCCAGCCTGAGAGAACGGCAGCCATGGACTGAAGCAGAAAGTCCATCCTATACACAGGTGAAAAATGGGAAGACAACCGATTTCCCTTGGTGTAAAAGAAAAGGGAGGGGAGGGATTGGGAGAAAAAGAGATGCAACAGCATATTGAGCCTTCTGCTCAGTGACAGTCACTCACTGCCAACCCTGGACACACAAAAACCATAAAGACAAGACAAGGAAAGAAGAAGAGAAAGGGGAAGGGGAAGGGGAAGGGGAAGGGGAAGGGGAAGGAGACAGATCCTGCAGTAAAAATAAAATGAATAGCAATCACAGAAATCCCCTGCACTAAACAGAATTCACCTATGATCAAAAGATCAGTGAGTGTAATTCACTATCAAGCTTATTTCAAGCTCATTTCAGAAACACACACAGATGTCTTTGAACCTTACCTTTCATTCTATGGTTTCCTTCCTGCATAAGTGATTGGCTGACTACTGACATTCTTGGTGCTCGACAGAACAAGCTGTCTCCTTCCAGCTTGACTGATAACCAGACTGACACCCATTACTCCCCTCTTTCTGTTTCCATTTCCAACAGTCCCCCAAACCATAACTTTTTCTTTCTTTTAATATTCTGAAATGTATTGCTTTCCCAAACCACAGTGTAAAATGCAGCAGGGAAATAATTATCTGCTTCTGTAGCATGCAAGTTTTAAAATTATATGCCCAGCATTACCAACAGAGAGAGTTAAGACTCAAATCCCCACAGCAACAACATGCTAACCATCCTCTTCCCCCAGACTTATGGAGCTGCGGGATGTCTGCCAGGGAAAAACAGAGAAATGTAAAAAGGACTGCAAGAACATGAATACTAAAATAAATATCACAAACCTGGCTGTTGGAATCACAGACTGAGAAAAATCTATTAAATCAGCTAAGCCATCTTCTTACTGAAGGCAGGAATGTTCTCTGTACATTATTTTCCTGCTATTTTCTCCAGCATGTGTTCAAATGGGCCCCGAAGTCCACTGTGCACAATGGACATTGCTCCAGTCCTCAGACAGCTCCACATCAGGCCATAAACCATGTGGAATGAAACTCTGAGGAATTCTCCTGAGGAATTACTGGACTAGGCAGGTAGGACTACTCGGACATATTTAAATACTTTATGAGGTCCTCAAACAAATCTTCGTATTAAGATTTTTTTTTTTTTTTTTTACTTTTTCAGTCTGAAATTTCTGGTGTTATATTTCACACTGCTCTTGTATAGGTAGCATAAATATTTCCCCTTCTGAATGAACTTTCCAGCCTTTTTATGCATCATATTTATTTTTTCCATTTCAACCCAATGTTCTTTTTAAATCTCACTTTTCCACTCACAGATTTTGCTTTATTCTAGGCTCCCTCTCATGTCCATTGTCTCTCCCCATGTCTCATTCCATTGTCCCCACTGTTCTCTCCACCTCTTGAGACTCTTTGTCTCAAGTCTAAAAACACCACTGACACTTCTTGAAAATAATTCCAGCAACACACAGTATGAATCTAAGCTTGAAGCAATGGGGCTCAATCAGATGTCACTGAAATAATAACTAGAAATCAAGATAAAATATTGATGATGATAATGATTAAAAAAAAAAGGCATAAATTGGGAGAAAACTATAAAGAAGTTCTCTGTTGAGCAATGAACTTTGCTATGTTACAAATACCTGGATGTCAACCTCCTGAAAAATGCTTTCTATAAACTGACCACTAGTAAGTGAGCATACTGCAACTAGCAATGCAACCACTTACCATGAGAAATAGGCTGAAAATACTACGGGTTTTTGCTAAAATACCCATTTCAGATAGAGGCCAATCAGTGAAATCAGTCTGCTATCTTCCGCCACTGGAAAATGAATACTGAAGTAATCCTAAAAAGGCATTATTCTGTGGGAAAGGATGAGCCAGGGAAATCACTCTGCAGACGAAAGCCTTTCCAGAGGGATACCTTCTCCTCTTCACCTTCTGGAGCAGAATGAAGGTCCTGGGAAACCAAAACCTTTGCAGACTGGTGTGCTCACCTGACAAATGAGGGCTTTAAAGGGAAGGCAGTACAATCAAATGTCATGGAGACACTTGTGGATTTTAAGTTTGATTATGTACACTTCCACTGATGGAATCATTAGGCTTCCTAAATACGATTTGTCAGAGATAGGAACATTTTCCATTTAAAAAAATAAACAAATAAAACTAAATACGCACTTCTAAGCCTTTTTTAAGAAAGGTCTGAGATGGTTTTCTGTGCCAGCAAATCTAAATTTGATAACTGTTGTCAGTCAAATAATGCTCAGTCCTGTGACTATATCTTTTCCCTGGAAGTCACAGCCATTTCCACCCATATAAACAAAACCAGGGGACATAATTCTGAGTTACTTGCAAGGTTCAAAATCCTACTCTTTTTGTCCTCTTCTCTTTAGAACCTCATATTTCACATGTCAAAGAATACTTCGGTGCCTCATCATATACATCACGTATTTGTTAACTGCCAATCTACAGGGCACTGAGCAATCTGGTTTGTAACCTGCAAAAAAATCCGTGTCTTAAATAAAACATCTTATTTCTCTGTAATTTCAGTCACCTTAACCTGCATTAGGAAAAAAAAACCAAAAAAACCAACAACAAAATCCCCCAAGGTATTTCTCACCATGCTAAAACACACATCATTGTTCTCTTTTGAAAATTATAATGACCTGTCATATACAGTATGAGAAAATTCTTCACTGATTATTTTTTTCTGCAAATTAGTTACTTCCTTTGCTCCCAAACATAAATATTACACATTTCTCTAATTATTTTCCTTATAAAGAACGCCAACATACTTTTGAGCTTTAACTGTTGTAAAAAGATTATATGGACACAGCAAGTAGGAAATGAGATAAATTATTTGGGTTTTGGAACTATGTGCTAACATCCATTTCTGTGACATTTCCTCCAAAAATATACTGTATCTACTTTACACCAAAGTTCTGACCAAGCACCGAGGAAAAGATACAGACAGTGAGTCCAGAAACTACAAAAATGGCCCATTTACCTAAGAAATCTAATTCTGTATTTATTTAAAGCAGTTACCACTTAGAAACCTTCTTTGCTAGTCTCATTTTGAATGATTATATGATTTTAAATTACTTTTTCTCATTTCCCTACTCGGTCCCCAAAACTACTCAGTAACTGAATATTCTATTTACGAAGATTTAATTTTATTTTGGCTCATTAGCAGTATCATATTCTGAATCAATTTCACATCCGTACAAATAAACTGTTCATTTATTCAATTTAAAAAATCAACACAATCTAATAATACTGCTTTATTTTCACCTTAAACTTCTGCTTTACCATATATTCAATATATTTTAAAGATTGGAGTGCTTTTAAGATTTACAAATAAACTGAGTATTTGTCAAGGCTAAAAGCATTATTGTAATCCTACATACAATAATGCCTGAATGTATAAAACATTCTCATATTTTGATGAAATATTTAAATGAATACATTTTTCTTAAGTAAAACCAAATCTTTTTCCTGAAAAATACACTATTTTCACTCAATATTACCTTTACTTATCTAAAAATACCTGTAGATGTAGCTAATCTATTTAAGTAATTACCTCTAGGGAAGGAAATTTTAAATAAATATCTAAGAGCCACAACACTCATTCCTCACTCTAAAAAATTTGCCTTCATCTCTGGCAGTAATACATAATCTGCTATGTTACTGTAAACCATGTGTATATATTCATGAAGGAAAAACCAGAAGTTCCAAAATGAGAATACTCATTCTAAAGGAAAATAGCCAAAAACACAGGTTGTGTCAGGAAATTATAAAAAACGGACATTCCTACAGGAACAAATTAGGGTTGTGGGGATTTGATTCTACATTTCAGTCTGCAATTTGGGCATGTCATGTGGTTAAAATCCTGAATCTTTCAAAATATTATTAATGAGAAGAAGACTGTGTAAGTACTGAAACCTATTTAAGACACAGTTTGCTTTAATTTTTACCTGAAGAATGCTCTTTTTCTTTACTCTTTTGTGACAACTAGCCACTTCCTCATTTCCTAGCCTTCACCTGTCCAAGCCCTGCTGGGTGAAAGCCACTTGCCTGTGCCACTCACTTTATGCAAAGAGATTTCAATGAAAATTATGTATAATAAATTCACAGGGCACAATCCACACCCTCTCGGCTGTGAATTCATTCCTGTTGCCAAGATCCTCATCTGATTCCACAAAGAAATCTGATGCTAACAAATCTTGAAAGGACAAGAACACCAAATAAAAGTGGCCTATCTATCCCCATAATTCAAGATGAATTAAATGCCAAAGTACCAGCACACAAATGTGTCAAAGGTGGGATGCAGAATACAGCTTACATGTAAATATATTTATAGTTGATACTACTTCTGAGATCAGTGTATCTTTTTCGACTAAGGCCTGGAGATAGAGAATTTATAAAATTAATCAAGCAAATCATTAACAGCAACATTTTGTTTCTCTTAGACACAAAACTTTGAAAAATGTTTACTGTGCAGTTACTTTTGCTGTTTCTACTTTTCCCTCGTTTAGCTCCATCTAACCCACTGAAATCCTTCATGCCATCTGGTTCACGTTCAGTGAGCGAGTCAAGGGGTTTGTCACCTTTATTTTTCCAGGTATTGCCTCCAGGACTGAAATAAGGGAAAAAACCAGTCAACAGGCACCTGTCCTGCCCTGAAGTCATGTCTACAAAGAACTCCCCTGCACGGTCCACACGGGACTGAAAGAGAAGCTGCCCCTGAGCCGTGGCTCCGAGATCTACGCACTGTCCATCAGCTGATTCACTGGCTGCTCAAAAAACTCCTTTGAAAAATTTTATTTGCACAGATGAAAAAATTTTCACGTGAAACAAAAAAAATGCTAAAATAAAACTACACAGTTTAGGGATGAAAAGCAAATGGAGATCAAGATGTAAACATATTCTGGAGGAAAATATCCAAGTTCTGAAATGAACTCGCTATACATTTTTTTTATTTTCTTTTTCCTTCTGTCTTGTTTGATCAACATGGTGGAATCTGAAGATTTTTTTGGTGTTGGCAAACCTGAGAGTTCCACTAAAGCATGTTGAAATTGACATTTTATTGTCAAACCTGAGGGTTCCACTAAAGCATATTGAAATTGACATTTTACTGTCATTCTTGTTGTATGTAGATATAAGGCAGTTAACCTCTGGCAGTAGCTAAGCTTGAATCTACCCCATCCCCACTACATCAGGCAAGGTATCTTGAACTTTCACCAAGATCTACTCATATTAGGGACAAAGTGTTGAGGGACAAAACTCAGAACAGCAATACATTACAGAGAACTTCCAAGAAGAAATTTTTTGCTTTTCTACCGAAGAACCAGAAGAAAGGCTGTCCCACAAAGCCAAAATAATCCTTTCATTACCTAAGCATTATGAGTGTCCATAGACCAGATGAAATCCAGCAGCAAATGATGCTGGACACAGTACAACCCTACAGTAAAACAGTCTCAGCCCCAGATTACAGTCTCCAGAAACTCAACAAAGGATGTGGGAGAAAAACAATACAGCACAAGAATGATCCGTTCAATGGCAGCACACTGTGCTCCTTCCATTTTCTTTTACAGAAAAGGGGGAAATAATGCAAGATTAGCATCACAAAAGACAAAAGTGGAAAGAAGATGAGATGTGGTAAGAGTCAGTGAGAGGAGGGAAAAGGTGATAAGAAATAAAGTGGCTTGCAGGGTGCTGGAGTTACGCAGCACATTAAGCGAAGTCAGGCAACTCCGAGAGCAGGCAAAAAGGGAGCTTGTGCAAGACAGCCAGTTAGGAAAAGCAGGGGAAAATCAATAAAAAATATCAGTCACCATCAGCCTCCTTCATACACTACTTGTGCAGCTGCTCTGCTGGCTTCAGTCTTTGGTTCGTTGACAAGACCCTCAATGCCATAAGGGAAGCTGGACTGAGTCTATGGTAGAGGAACTCAATTTAAAAGGTGAAGAGGACAAGCCACATAAAAAGTAAGCTTGCAAAGGCAAGTGATATACACTAAATACAGCAACCTTGCTTTTAGCAAAAATGTATAAATTAGACACGTAACAAGTGAGGGCTAATACTTGCAATTGAAGTGTTTTATATATCTGCATTACACCTCTCAATCTGAGTAAAGATGACTCCTTACTACACTGATATTAGTATGACACAGAATGCAGCATATTTAAATGATATTATGAACTCAATCTTACTCCCTCAGTAAATCACAGCATTTTAAATATTGACTGAATGGAAAATGTTAAGCATTTTCTGTTTAGGTCACCGTAATGAATCTAAATCAGTTATGACTGCCAGTTACCACATATATACCCTGATGGCTAATTGTTAATCCTAATACAATTTCCACTGCCTTATCAAATCACAGCAAAACCATCACACTTGTTGACAGTTTCAACAACGAGGTCAAGCAGTGAGCAGTCCCCAAGAATGAACTGCTTTACCTCCAGAGGTGGCTACTGAAAAAGCAGAGCAACAGCCAGTCCTGGAGCAGCTCTGCCACTTTTTGCTATAGATCTTATCATGGACTGTCAGTCTGCAACCTTGCCCGAGCATCACATTCTCATGCTATTTCATTTGTAGTAACATTGACTGAAAAGATGATTTTCTAAGAGGAAGTTAAAGGACAACAATCCACCGACCTTAGAGAACTCTCTTACATTACGAACTTTCCTTATATTTTGAAATATAACCTAGAATATCCAGGATTTAAAATGAGGCATTTCTTTTAAGTTAGAAATAAGAATGAGACCACTTTGCTCTCAGACACTCTCACACAGACCCAATTCACCTATGGAAAATGACCACAGAACCCAAACTGATGTATGATCCAGAATATCCAAATTAAAGTTTCCAGTGCTACACTGAGTCTTATTTTGAAAGCTCATACTGTACATTGCAACATTCTAATATATCTTCACGTAAATGAACATGTGAAAAGGCTCTTCCTTCAGCTTACCTTGCACATCCCCTCTGAATTCTTCAAAACAAGAATCAGCAAGAATCAAATAGACTGCACTGAATTATTTTTACTATGTTTATTAACCAACTGAGATGAAAATTGTTTTCATGGGTGAAAAACATTAAAAGTCTCAATTTATGAACACACCCTCCGATTACTATATGATATTGTTTCCATATGTCTGAAAAAAGAAACTGACTTGGTAATTGACTAAGCAGTTACCTGGTTTCAGGGGATTTGAGTCTCCTTCCTTGTAATTCAGAGGCACAACTCTAGCTGACTTAAAAATCTGTGATCTCTTTATACACTTCTACACATTCTACTAAATAGCAAAGTCCGCTTCTGTGCAACTCTTCAGGTCAGGAGGACTGCACCTGAGGCCACAGATCTGATCATGTTTGGTTCCTAGAAGGACATCAATCTAGAGATTTTTTTCTAATTTCATGTAATACATTCAATTAAATAAATATGACACTACATTCCATGAACCATTAACTGAACAAGTAGAAACATCAATGTCAGGATCGTCTATGAATGTATGCCAAATCAGAACTCCAGTCTGCTTTACATTCCTGCTGACAGTTCCCACAATGAGCATGCAGCATTAAATAAAAACCATGACCTGTTTAAACAAAGATCAGAGCACCAGCTTTATCTTTGCATTCTCTAATGTTTGCTGTTTTCATCGCAAACTAACACCAAAACAAGTATTTTAATAATAGCAGCCCAGAAGGTTTTCATACAGGGCATGAGGGGATGGCTCTTGTCCACCAAGAACATTTGTGTATCTTTAAAATGGGCATTTTACTTCACTCGAACATTTACAGGTATTTTCTGCGGTTATTCTGCTCTGAATGAGACCAAAAGAGATCAGGAAGAGAAGAAAGGAGATAGAGGGGACAATGTACAAAGGAGAAATTTTAAAAATTCTTATGTCTCAGATAGCTTGAGACAATGAAACAAACCGCGAGAGCCGAGCTAAAACTGTTTAAACATACCATGGAAATTTCATGGGTAAGAACTAATTTTAATCAGCCCACATATGTATCATACATGAGATAACTATTACATTTAATAATTCCAAAGAAATCCAGATACAAAATAGAAATTCGTGTGTGTATCTTCTCCCCCTCCATTTTTGTAGCACAGTACCAGAGAATTTACAGTGCCTGGCATCATGAAACTGTTTATTACTTATAGGTGCAACACAGATTGCCATTTTACAATGACTCCTTAACTGGTCTTCTCAAAAGATGCATAATTTTTGGTAGTCAGATTTCAGATATACACTTTTAAAATGCAGTCTTGTATTTCAAATATCCACCTTAGAAAAACTGAGAGCTCACTTCATCATGAGCCAATCGCAAAGTTTAATAATCGTGCCCAGTTACCAATTTATCCAGAACATCCAAAGCTCCTTTACACTAGTCCTAATTAACCACAAAATTCATTAAACTGAAGTTGAATAGCTATCAATACCATACATTATCACCAGATCTCTTAATTATGATATTGTCAAGGTACAGGCTGTGCAAGCAGAAATCTTCAACTATTGATCTTCCGCCAAAGAGAATGAAATCTTTAAAATCTGCTCAGTTTCTTCATTATTTCCATCCATACCTTCTGTGCTACCCATGGACAGGTATACACATTTATAAATGTATCCCACACTACCCATCTGAAAGCGCAAAATATAAAACGCTGGTCCTAAGAAAGCAACGAAAAGCACTGAAACCTCTATCTAAACGTCCCCAATCCTTTTTTTGTCTGTTCCACTGCTCTGAGCGTGCTGGATACCAAATAACAGCGCAATAAATTACATGCAAATCGGCATGAATCCTACCAAACTTATCGAGCGGTTTCCTCCCGGAACAAAACTTTGGAGGTCACTCAATCCTCTCCTATGACAAAGGGAAGTTCTTCCTCTTCCATCACCCCTTTCCCAGGCTATGCGAGGGGAAACTACGGGGGAAGGCGCACACGGCTTTTCCACGGGGGCTTCCTTGGCGGCGTCGGCCGGTGACACTGAGCTCGGCGGGGGGATGCGAGGGACAAGCGGCCGGGGGGTCCCAGCCCGGCCTCCGCGGCAACTCTGCGAACAAAGTAACTTCCCGGCTGGGCTGCGGCGGGGCACGGCGGGGCAGCGGGCGCCCTGCCCCGGGCAGCACGGCCGGAGAGAGCAGCCCCCGAGGGGCAGGCAGGCTCCCCGGAGCGCGGTGCCAGCCCTTACCTTGCTCCGCGCCCCGCTCCGCACGGCCGGCGGCAGCAGGGCCGGGGCACGGGATGCTGCGAGCCTCCCGGCGCCTCTCCCTCCGCCTCTCTCCCGAGCCTCAGAAAAGCCCTTCCCCCCCCCCCTCGCCCCCCCACCCCCCGCCCGCCTCACTCTCTCTAGCTTTGGGGCATAGATATTATTATTTTTTTAAGAAGCCGAGGGGAAGCTCGGTTGGGAGAAGCGAAGCCCTGACGCGCTTGGGGGTGGGTAGGTGGGGGGTGCGGCTGGGGGGGTTTCAGACCCTCGCACGGCGACGCAGGCGGACCCATCCCCCCCGTCTGCTCGGTCCCCAGCCGGGGGAGGCGGGCGAACCTCACCGCCTTCCCCCGATCCCGCACCGGGAACGGGCCCTGCGCGCCATCCTCCCGCCCGGGGCAGCCGCCCGGAGCCCAGCACCGACCCCCATCCCTGCGGGGGCGGCGGGGCGGCGGTGCCCTCCCCGAATACCTACCCTGCCCGCCGGGGCCGCTTCGAGGACGCAGGATTTTGTGCGAGCGATCGTCTCCTTCTCCGGGAGCTCAGCCTCCCCTCCCCCCCGCCTCCCCTCCCCCGCCTCCCCCACCTCCTTTGGGGGGCCAGGAATCCCCCACCGCCGGCCCTGCCTCCTCCCCGCCCGGCCGGAGCGGCGGTGCGCCGGGGCCGCGTTGCTGCATGGCCCCGGTGCTCCGTGCCCGCGGCCGGGCTGCGCTGCGGCGGAGCTGCTGTCCCCTCCCGCCGCGGTGCGGGTCAGCGGGGGCGGCGCGGGGCCGCCTCCGGCGGGAGGGGAGGCTGCGTCCCCCGGCCCGGGGCAGAGCTCGGCAGCGTCCTCGGGGAGGCAGGAACTCCGCGCCGGCCTTTCGGGGGGGTCCCGCTCGTCCCCCTCCTTCCCGCAGCGGTCAGGGGGAAGTTTGGCGGAGGGCTCCGGGGGGATTCTCCGCGGCCAAGGGAGCCGCTGGCCGTCCCTTCGGCAACGCAGGTGGTGCTGGGCGGGAAGGGCGCGGGGGGGACTCCGGAGGTGCGGTCCTGGTGGGGCACGGGGGGACACGGGGCTGGCCGAGGGAAGGTCCCTTCCCTGAGAGCGCCTGGTGTGTTTCTCGGAGGCACCGAGCACACGCAGCTTCCCCTTGCTTCCAAATCAGGCCATCGTAGAATCATAAATATATAATATTACTCTCCTATGATACTATGAGTAGAGAGCAGGAGAGTTAAGTGCATGCATTGAGAGGCAAATTGCATGTAAAGGGCTTTACTGCACAACTGCAGAGCGATTCTAAAACGCAAAGAATTTAAAATCCTTCCAAGAACAAATTTAATTCCCGCTCGCATGTCGCCGTATCACCTGCTAGGCAGGAAAGCTTGCTGGATATCTAGCAACGATTAGTGGAGTTACATCTGGTTTTAGTACACACGGCGACTTACTGATGATCAAACAGCCGTCTGGAAATCCTGAGCTGGAAAACACCCATTCTGGACGAGAAAATCGTACCTCGTACATTTCTTCTGTGTCAGGATGAAACAGACAGCACTAGGAAACGTTCTGGAGGAAAGAAATGAAGCCATGCAGCCCCACACATGGCCCTGCCTTAGCGAGAAGAGGCCAAACTCACACACAGACTCTGCCCGGGGCTGTTGGGCCCCTCAGGTGCCCCCTGAGCAGTTCCCATGCCCTGGGCAGAGGCTCAGAACCCCAAAACTGGACCTGGAAACCTTCACCCGCAGCTTCCACTGCAGGCAAAACTTAGATATTTATCTTGAAAGTTTGCATTTGGAAATGTCAGCGCTTTTGCAACAATATAAATGGGCTTGAAAAATTCTTGATCAGCCTAATGGTTAGGACCTATTAGAGGCTGCGGAACATATTCACAATCAATTCACTTATTCAGATGCGTGAATACAAGCTCAGAAAAGTAATTACAGGCACCTTTTTTTGGAAATCTTGAGGCTGTGTGGTTTCCCCACGGGAAATATGAGTAATAAATTCCTATTAAAAAAAAAAAGAAGAAGAAACAAATGTGCTAAGCATTGTTCTTATTTATTTTTGGTTTTAGTATTATTAATTGTTGATTACATGTTCCACGTGGGGTAAGGGTGGCTGGATGCAAATCCTTCATTTTAAATATTCTTTAAAACAACAAGCAGAACTATTTGATATTGATTATTTAAATCTCCTTTTCACTTTTTAAAAAATTTTAGTTGTCTTTCTTAAGAGAAATGGATTTTTCTTTTCTGATGAACATATAAACTAAATCAACTGGTCGGTGTGAGCAAGTCTAGCTATTTTGATTTTTCAACCAAGAGTTGACATTGTGACTGTACACATCAAAAACATCTGGTCTAGGTTTAAAATGTTTTATTCAGAAAATAATTTTCTTACCCTTTATTGTTACAAAATGGTGAATAGCACTTGACATTTTTAGTTATTTGTGATTTGCATCAAGTTCTTTTTATACAAAAACTGACATTCAAACAAAATTTACTTGAGGTAATTTAAAATTATGAATTGCAACTATATCAAATAGGCTTGATATAGCTGAAAAGTATGTTTGCATTTTAAATTATGTTACGAAACAACTGAAATAATGGCCTGTAGAAGTTGAGTTAAATTGGAAATTTCTAGTAGTCATGTCTTTGACAACGTTAGAGAAAGCAGATCTTATCCTCTCAAACTTGGGTTTAGCTGTAGATTGACAGAGGAAAATAGGCAGTCTTACTTTTTCTACTCTTATGTTGATTTTTCAGCTTTAATAGTTCTTAACTGAGCTACTCAAATGGATTGAAACAAAGAATATGTTCACCCTGCCTGCAGAAGAAACTGCAGCTCTCAAAAATCGCTTTCCTGCATCAGTCACATCCTGCTCCATCTGCTTAAGCAGGGCCTTCAGTCAGGCCAGTGGCATCACCTTCCAAAGCTCAGAAGCAGCAAACATCTCTTTGATTGACTCTGAACTCCTGCCAGGGCACCACAGCAAGAAGAAAGCTCAAGTATCAAGTGTCAATTGAAGAGGTGCAGACGAATTTTCAATAAAATTGTGCCTTTTTTTTTTAATAATTAATTTTTTGGGAAGGTATTATGGAATAATGTTGTCCAGCAAGGACAGTATTTGTGGGGATTCTGATCAAATTCGTGGCATAATGAAGCAATTGTTACCCTTGGTTGAGCAAAGAGATTTTTACTTCAAGGTGGAAGGGCTTACATATCTTATTTTTTGAATTATTAGTTTTGAAGACAAAATGCTCTACCTGAGCACTTAGGTAGCAACAGACAAAAATTAATTTCAAGTGATAGGGGAGGAAATGATCCCCTTTATCTAAAGTGAAAGGTAGTTGGGCAAATGGAATTCAGCCGATCACTTAGGAAAGCAGAAATGGATAATAAATATAATCCTGTATAACAGGGCATCATTGCAGCTGAATTTTTGTACCTATTTTGGCTTCTTGGTGGTTGGCAATTATTTATGGGTAGTTTAAATTAAATCTCTACTTCAAAACCACCCGTTAAATGAACAAATCCAGCCTACTTTAGGATTTCTTTACGTTTCTTGAGCAGTTTGATTTTTACAGATAAGAGTTAGTGCAGACTTCTGTCAGCACAGTGTCACAGCAGAGCACTAGACCACTGCTGAGTGACAGCCTATAGCTCTGAAATGTGCCATCCATCCTCTCTTAAAGTTCTCCATCCTCTGTGCTTCTGTGACATGTCAGACTTCCTGCACATGCCCTGCAGAGCTCATCTGTGCCTGTGCACTCCACTCAGCACTTCCTAAGATTCTGTGACTCACACTCTCCTGAAGGATCAGATGGAATGCATGTGTGCAGGGAACAGCTGATCTGTACATTCTGGGTGGTCTTTGCCAGGACGTGAGGATATGTAGTGTGCCTGGTCTCTGATGTATGCCTGTGTGTCCATAAAACCTGGAAATATACGGAGAAACATCAGGTTGTCCCTGGCATGGTTATCACATGGACAGGATGATGTATTGTCCAGGATCTAAAAAATACCTGTTCCTCAGGCAGTGGAACTTTACATTGCTAACACAAACCCCCCTCAAAAAAAAAAAAAAAAATTACAGGTTTCCTAAATTTAACATCTTTTCTGCAGGAATTTGAAAATGGGGCTGATGAATGACTAATAGCCCATAGTCATTTTGTTAGTGGGGAGGAGGTCTCTAACCTGTGTGATATTTTTAATCTGATAAGTACACAGCTAGTTCCTAACACTAAACTTATCAATCAAATCAGCCTGGTGTAATTTTCCAGTAAACCTTAGCAATCTCCTTTTAGCTGTGGTTAGGTGTTCCCTCCAATTCCTCATAAAATACAGAGCTGTGGTGCTCTGCCTGTGGGGAAAAAGCCTGGAGCCACATAGTGATGTATCTGTTCAACACTGTGAAAGAGAAATTCCCTATTCACAGCCCTGCACAGTCAACACTGCCTGCTGGTAAACTTTAAATTGCCTGAGTTGCCTGATGTCGTGATTAAAAGCCATTTGTTTCTTTCTTGTATTATGCTGTGTTTGGCAAAATAGAAGGGACAAAAGTCTCACAATTCCTTGCTGCACATTGTCCAGTTGTATGGGTTTTTCTTATTCTTAAAAATATGGTCTAATAATACTATAGATACCATAAGACCTTTTCATTTGCCCATTGTGAGCAAAATGAAAGGCTGAAGTCTTGAATACGAAAGCACAATTCTGTGAATTGTGAAACTGAGAAGGTATATCCAGCAGCTACAGAAAAATGACAGGACAAAACCACAAACAAGCCACCATTGTTTCTCCCCAAAGCTGCCAAAAATGGCTTTGGAATGATATTCAGCTTTTAATTAAGACAAATGAGAAATGTCCCAAATTACGCATTCTACAGGTCACAGCAAAACTGTGTAGAATGTAGAATTTCTCCTTCTGTAGAATTTCTCCTTAAACACTGATGTAATTCCAAGGTTCATTTGACATGAGTTTGCTTGAAGTTTACTACCATGTTAGAGGCTGATATAATAATGCTAAAACCTGAATAGCAGTTGCTTATGCTACTAATAGTAAGATGAAATATCTGCACCCTCCTGTATTAAAAATAGAAATTCAGTAGAGAGAATAAAAAAGAAAATAAAGTATTGCATTTTGAAAGCTCTAGAATTATATATCTGAAAAAGCTCTAAAAGATTACCTGCTTTTCAGTGTTATAAATTAAAAAACATAACTGGGAGGCCATCCATAGCAATATAAGGTTGGTTGGTTGGTTGGTTTTTATCCATGATATGTGTTCTTCCTCTCAGGGGAAGAAGTCCATTTCAACAATCAAGTGGACATATTTGTGCTCCTATTTTAGGAAAATACTCCTTTTATAGGCATTATACACAGTTTACTACTGGAAAATTTTCATTTATTTTATCTGCTTCATGTAGTGTCTTTCATGTAAACACTATAAAAAGGATTTAGTGTTGGATTTAGAAGTTGGGGTTTGGGGTTTTTTTGCCCTTTGTTCTCGTTTTGTATTTTATTTCTTTGGAGAATTCTTTTTTTTCCCCCTTTCAGGAAATTTCACATAATCTTTTCCATTCGTCATCAGCCAGGTTGCTGATTACCAGAGTAACTGCCAAGCTTTCAACTCCTTGTCATCAATGGGCTGTGAATGACAGACAGCATTAATGTTGGCAAGCTCCCACTCTCCTTTTTGCCTTTCCCAAATGTAATTAAACTGCACTAATACAGCAAAAGAAAAGCTGCAGCTTTATTTTACTCACCCTAATAACAGAACAATTAAATCAGAGAAGCACACAATTCAGTCAAATAAACCCATCATGACAAGGAAATTCAGAGGTAGGGGAAGTGTGGATTTACCATTTGGAGGAAAACATGAGTAGAGTCTTCCTTTCCTTTCCTGGCACTGCGGTGACTGCACTGTGTGGCCTTTGGTGAGATGATGAGCCCAGTATCTGAGGAACCACTCTGCTACAGCCTGGGGAAGGCCTCCAGCATTTCCTCTCTTGCTGCACCTTTGGTTTAAGCATAAAGGCAATAATTACCTTCTCCTAGTGATCTGCTGTCCCCCTGGGTAGGGGTCAGCTGGATAAGGAGCAGAAAGTTTGGAGGTCATAATGTACAGTTTGAACAGCACCACATGCCTTGTCCACCGGAAGGACATGGCATTAGCCTGAGCTTTGAGGAAGTCTTGAGCCTTTGTTTTGAAGTCTACAGTGGCTAGAGGACAGCCAGAAGTCAGGAAGAGGGAGAGAGCAGCATCCTCACCTCACCTCACTTGCAGAGCACTGTGGAAATCTGTGGAATGCAAAGATACCACTGAAGCAGATAAATTATCAGGAGATGAATATATATATCTATGTTTTGCTGGACCGGGGCCAGTGAAGAAGCTACTGGCTCATAGAAAAGCAATGGAATTTCCCCATAAACCCCTCATTTCTTGTAGCAGTGTTCTAGAATGGGAAGCAAGCACTTATAAGGAGGCTGAGAACTGCCTGCCATGAGCTCTGTTAGCACAGCTCTGAGGCTGGCAGGAGAGCCTGTCCCATCCTTCAAGCAATCCTTAAAAGTAATGCAGTTGGCTTCCAAGACAAAGCAAATTTACAGTAATGCAAAGAAATAGTTTGATTAAATGCTGACAGAAGAAAATAAAGACTGTTACACAGCTAGCCAGGAACAAGGGACACCATACTCAAAATGGAAAAGCCAGGACCCTCCTCAGCCAATATTTGACCAAAGTAGATATAACTTCAAACATGGCAATCCTCAGGCCAGCCTGGCTAAACAGCCTCAGTGAGTCTGCCTGCTTGTGCAACTTGGGTGACTAATAGTGACTGTTAGCTGACAGGTGGTACCTTATAAATCCAGCCTGTGCCAGATTCTCTGAGGAACTGTTCAGTACATACTGTAAATAGGTAAGTTCTGTGGAGTAAGTAATTCACAACTCTGAACAAATTGTCCGACAATGCCAAAAGCAGTTTGGTATGATGATAATTTTCCAGAGGAAGAAAACTTTGGCTGAAATAATCTTTTAGACAAAGTTTAGAGTAGGATGCTATGTGTTACATTTTTGCATATTTGGAGAAGGGGTGATGTTTTATATGTTTGCTAATGTGGCTAAAGTGTAGTGAACAGCAAAAAGGAAAAAAGGGAAGCATGTAAAACATAAAAATGCAAACCCACTGGAGAAAAAGGATAGTTGTATAGGAGAAACATTAAAGAGATGGAGGGTTCTGTTAGATTTGTTCTGATATGGTACTGTTGCTTTAAACAGGCAGTTGCAAAATGGCCCAAAAGACCTTTTGGTTGAGTTTCATGATTTTCTTCTTGATTCAGCGAAGATCAAGGCTGCAGTGTTCCAAGCCAGCTCCAGGCCCTCAGAGGGAGAAACAGCACATCAAACACCCACCTCATCTGTTTTTGCCATCAAGCAAAGTAAGAAGAGGCCACAAAGGACATGGAAAAAAACATACCAGAAAGGGCATAACTGAGCCTTCAGCTGTTCTTGTGTGTCAACCATAATTCTTGTTAGAAAAAAAAAAAAACATGGCAGATTTGGTTCCTGTGTAGAAACTACCTTGAACACTTTAAAAGACTTGTTTTGAGTTACCATGAATAGGTGATTCCCAAGACTCTGTAAAAATTTAATCTGATATTCAGGCTGAATATTGAGTGAAGACTGGCAATAGAAATTGGCCCTAAAAATGAGAGAAAATGCTTTTATTGCAAGCAAGGTTTGCAGTATTTTACTATGGTGGCCTTTGATTGTCATAGTGGGCAGCTACTTTTGAGGGACTGCTAAAGGAGGCTTTGGTCCAGGACTACTCCTGGCTTACCCACTGCACCTAAGTAACACCCTGGGCACATCTTAGTATCTTTGAACAAAATTAGATATATTTACAAATAGGTTGGGATCAGCCCAAGGCTGCTGGCCTGAAAATACACCCAAAGCAATAGGGACTGTGTTAAAAAGAATGAATTTAGGTCTGGCACATGTAAGAGTGGGGAGGGAAATTCTGCTCTTAAGATCTTTGGACTTCATAGAGCTCTCTTGAGACTTCCAGATGTGCAGTTTTGAGGGACTTTAAACCTACCAGAGGAGGTTTATTCCTGTGTTTTGAAATATTACATAACATTTGCATGAAAGGGGAAGGAAAAGAATGTTATTTCAATGGTCATTGCATGATTTAGCATTCAGAGATTAAATGGTTCTTTTGACTTTTTCTCTGTTAACTGACCAGGGCTTCAAACCTCATTTTCAATTAGACACAGATGCTACTGTTTATGGGCTGGGTTTTGATACGGGAATTAAAATTACTTAAGAGGATGAGAGCTTATTAAGAGTCAAAGGCTAAACTCTCGCGGGAAAAATTATCTTATGTTCTGCAAGTGGTTAAAACTGTAGAGTATGTTCACAGATACTTGTAGGAAAGAGGCTGCTGAAATGGGCCAGCAGTGGTTCTTTAGATTCAAAAACAGAGGGGCAACTTCCTTCCACTACAGCCTGGAATAACTGGAGCTACGGTTTTGTAGTAACCCAGAAGCATGGATTCAGGCTTAACACTGGCTGCTATTGATGTCTTGTCCAAAATAGCTTCATTGTGGGATTGATTGCAAATGCCAGTCTAAACAAGCAAGGAGCAAAGAATTGATTGTTTGGGGGAATGAGCATGTTTTTCCTCCTCTCCTGTATTTTTCAGAAGTGCAAATCCAGTGGAACAGTTGCTCCAGGGATTCCCAAGAAACTGAGCAATTCCCACAGAGAGAATCTGATACAAGAGTACTGTGC
Organism: Lichenostomus cassidix; assembly: GCF_008360975.1. NCBI lineage: Eukaryota > Metazoa > Chordata > Aves > Passeriformes > Meliphagidae > Lichenostomus > Lichenostomus cassidix. The sequence continues at coordinate 53,044,263 of NC_139480.1, forward strand.
TATTTGCAACAGCCATCCTGGAATATAATCTGTCCCAGTGTACCTGAGTGAAAACTCCATTCACAGTGGAACAGCTCAGAGTTTAGCATCAAATTCTGTAAAAAAGATGGGAAGAAAGCAGAAAATTATAAGCTTTATTAGCCGACTCTAGATCTACCGAAAAAGAAGGATGTAGTGTAATGTCATCATTTTAAAACTGCTGGCAGGTGTTGCAAAGTGGTGTGATTTCATTTGCATGGGTTACAAATGAAAGTAGATGTTGCTAGGAACTGCTGAGACATAGGAAGATCCGCTCTCAGTGCAGCCAGATTTGAACTCGTGTTCTGACTTCCTAACTTGACCTGAACCTGCCTTATCATCACAGTCTTGCCTCAAGATCTGGATTCTTCACTGGACCTGGCCACTGTCTCTGGATTTGTACCCCCAGGTATCCTTGAGTTCTGTGGGATGGAGCCTGGCCAGTGAGGCACCTGCCTTGTTGGCCACAGCATTCCCTTGGCTCACCTTCCCTTAGGGAAGAGCCCTGCCCAGGTTGCTTCCTCACAGATACAAAGTAGAACAGACTATAGCGAAGAGGATTAATTGGCTATGAAATTTTGGGGTGAATCATATACAGGTCAGGGAAGAAGTTTTGAATCAAAAGTGTTTGTCTAGATTGTGAGACTATAGGAAATCCATTAAATACCTAGCATCTCGGTGCAACAACTTCTGATGAGATAGAGAAATTCAGAGTGGATGCTGGCAGTTCAGCTGGCTTTCTTATCAACAGGAGGCACAAATTAGCATTTTTAATCCTCTTTGAACCTGTAGGAGTGTAGGCTAGTGCTCCTTACTCTTGGTTAGGGGTTGAAGACTTTGGGAAATCTTCTACTTGGAGTTCTTGTGGAGCAACAATTATTTAAGTCATTCAGAAGCCCTTAATTCCAAAGGCAGAAAAATCAAAGTGTCCTATACTTGCCAAATATTTTTAAAGACGGCCTGCGATAAATGGGCCTATCTACTACTGATGTTCTGAGTGTGTGAGCCAGGAGTACTTCCCTACTCTTGGGTATGGGTGCTGTGCTGAGACAAGACACCAGACCTTAATTTTCATGGAGAGATTCAGAGGAAGCTTGGAGTTTCTCAGCTGGAGAGCTCAGGAGTGCAGGACGTGCCAGAGATGACTCTTTTTCAGTAGCAAGTGTCATTCCTCAGACAAAGAGGATTTGTTAGAAGCATCATAAGCCCTGCTTGATTTCACTGGGTCTAAGATAGTTCCTAAGTTTTCTGGCAAACTTTGGAGCTTATCATGTCCTCCCCACAGAACACATCACAGATGGAACTACTTGGAACTGGGAGTTTGAGTCCCTATCACTGCTTTGTGAAGTCAATGCTCATTTTATCTGTGATAATCACTGAGCAGCTGAATGGTTTGGGGAACTTCCAGTTCAGAAGAATTCCTGAAAATATCTCACTTAGATTTGATTTGGACTGAAATCAAGTCTGAAAAGCCCCCTCAAATTTCCATTGAACTGCAAATCTTGCTTTTGAGCCAAAACTGATTGGAAAACTTAAACCAGCTAAACCTTGGATAGGGTTTAGCTATAGATCTGATGTGAATGCAAGCAGTGTCATTCAAGATAATTTGGGGCTCAGTCCTCAAAATAAATTGTCATGTCCAACTGAGAGCATTTCCATAGTTAAGATTGTTCCTCTCCCTTTCTCATCCTAAAATTTGAGAGAATACTTGTCAATCTCGAAATTTGCAAAGGCCATTTCAGTCAGAAGCATCCCCCCTCCCCCTAGTAGAACACAATGTGTGGGGTGCCTCAGCCAGAAATTTTTGTTCATACACCTGACACTGCTCAGGAGCCTTTTGTCAGGAGTCCCAAGTCCCTGCATGCAGCCAACCTTCTGTCCTAAGCTGCAGTGATGAGTAAGTGAAGTTAACAGATAGGGCTGTGAAATGCCTTGAATCAGATCCTAATGCCTCCCTTGTAATTCTACTAAGCCATAGGAAGCTGTAAAGCTTCTTCATGAAACACTGCGGTAAAAGCGATGGAGATTTCAATGCAAACAAAGCTCATTGTCCAGAATCAAAGATACAAAGAGTCTTCAGTGGGAACCCTGAGTGTATGAAAAAGACAAGAGAAACTGAAGCATGAAAAATGAACAAGTTTAGGGAATATGGTCCAAACAAAAAAGCTGATGAGTTTTTTGGGCTGAACTGTGTCAGATGACTGGCATTGTGAGCAGAGACAATCTCCTGCTATTTGAATCCTCTTCTGTTCAGGTCAAAGGATGGTATCAGAGCTGACCAACCAGTTTCTCCTCCAGCTGGAACAACCTGCAGTGCCCAAAGTTGTGAGTCAGCAGGTAAGAGGTATTATAACACACATGCGTTACTTGCTCGGGTTGTTATGACAATTTCTCTCTTTTATCCACTGAATGGATCCAGTCTGTCATCTTGTTGTTTGCAAATGGACAGTAGGGAGAAAAAAAATGTTGGCACAGGGAGACGTGGATCCTTTCACAGTAAAGGAATAGGGACAAGCACAAAGGCAAATTCCAAAGGAGGAACTTTTTTGTTCATGGTGCCAAGAAAAAGCATGAAAGATGATACTATTAAGGCTGGAAAACAGGAATCTTGTGCCACTGATGTTAGAACCTTGGAAATAATGTGTCAAAGATGTTGGAACATTTAGAATACAATCTTTTACTGTTTCAATGTCATCAACATGTTGTTCTCGCTGTTTCTGAGACAGGAGAATTTATTGAGTCAATTTATCTTCAACATGTTAAATGTACTAAGTGTAGGCGGGTAAGCTAACCTTATTCATATAGTATTACAAGGGAGAATGCTAACTCACTTTTGCACTCTTGAAAACTGTATTTCTTCTGACAGAAAATACCACGCATTCAACACTCAGGCAGGTGTGAGAATACTTTTTCTCAAAAGAATGGCTTCAGCAAAGAAGAAATACACTGGGGGGTAACCCTACCTGTGGTGTTGAAGATACACAGAAAAGTCTATTTGGCTCTTGTTACTTTGCTTAAACTGTTCTTACACTGCATCCTCATCCATCTTCCCTACACAAATTATGTCTCAGAATGAGACCCTAAGATATCTTTCAACCTTGAAATGTTGGTCCCCTTTCTGCTTCATGCATTGCTTTATTCTTCTTAGCTCCACCCTTTTACCTAATTTTGTATTGCTTTTTGTGATTTACAGGAGAATTTTTCCTCTTTTTCTGCCTTGATGATAATTTTGTTACCCCTTTCCTGCAGGTGTTGATAGAGCAAATGGAATGCAACCCTTTGCATTTTTCCTGTCTTTAACCCTGTCCACTCTCAACCCGCTGTGTGATCCCAAGGGTCTCAGTTCTCCAGTCTACTCCTTCTGACTGCATTGGTTTTTTGTCACTGTCTGGTTCAACCTGTTCAATACAGCACCCCTCTCCACTGCTGCACATACTCAAATCCAAGTGGAGGTTGGGCAACTTTGGGTTAATTCCACATCTTACTGCAATATTCAAGACCCTCCACCTCTCCGAGTTGCTTCTGACTGAGGTGGTCTTCATACAAGTGATCTTCATAATACTGAACTTATACGGCTGTTCTTTTCATGTCCCCTTCCCCACTTGGTAGCTGCCAAGCACTTTTGGTGTTTTCCCTGTTACTTTTTCTATATTCCCATTTCCTGTACACACACGCAACTGAGATTGTGACTGTGTGTATTCCTGTACCTACGTTCCCTGATATTTTCCTGCAATCTGTTTGAGATCAGCAGTTGTTTATTTGAAATTTCAACCTTAAAATCTGATTTAAATATGTGCTCTTTACATTTTAAACTTTTGCCCTTTTCATTTTTTCTCTGCACAAATTTCTCTTCTCAAAGCAGATCATTCCTCTAGTCTCATCTTTTTAAACCCTTATTTTTTATGTGTTTTCTCAGCAGCTTGTATTTTCTACACTTTCAATGGCTGTTGGTCAAAACCCAGTATGTACATATCAGCAGTCATCCCATGTAATTAAAATATCTAACAGCCCTTATACCCCCTAGCAAAGGTAGGTTTGGTAATATTTCTAGATGATTAATTAATCCTTAAGTGCCTTCCTGTTTCTGAGAGAGATGCCATATGTTTGACATTCCCCCCTTCAAGCAGAGGTGACGTAGCTGCTTTTGCTAATCATGTGAAAGGTGGTATCATATGCAGAGAGAGGATAACAAGCAGGCTGAAGCCAAGCTAGTCTAAGGGGTTCACAACTTGAGAAGCATGGTCTGACACCTCACTCCTTTTTCTCCCCACTCTGCCAAATATTTCTTCAAAACATGACTGGCTTCTTCTCTTGCTAAAATAATGGTCCTTGCCATACTGTGTCTCATGTCATAGATACGACAATCTGTTCTCCTTTGGCTTTATAACAGCAACCTTACTTATTCAAGCTAAGCCATTAGAAGCCACAGTCCTTGGATGTCAGTCTTACCGCTCAGTCTCTCTTCCCCTCTCCACTTTAAATTGTTGTATTGGCTTTTCACACTGAGCAGAAAGTCATCAGTTGCCTTTCAGCTCTCAGTGCCTGTCTGGTGATGTATCTGTCAGCTTGAACCCAGCAAACACCCTGTTTCTACAAACTGGTATGAACCATCCTTCTTCCCTGCTCTTTTTAACCAAACCTATGTGACTGGAATGTTGTGTGGATGTTGTGCCTTGCAGCCTCACTTATCAGTTGCACCACAGTAATCTTCTCATTCTTCTGATTCTTGCCATTAATGTTATTAAATGTCCAAAAGAAACAGTCCAGTCCTTAAATATCAAAAATATGCTGGTGCTTTATGGAGATGAACTTGGAGATTGTTCACTGTGGCATCTCATGGAAGAGCAATCTCTGACTGAAAATTTTTTCATGATTGATATAGTTGCATGGTCACTCTTACACACATGTATCCTTGGCATCTAAAAATAACCCTCTTTTCCTCAGCAGAGGTAATTGTAATGTTTCTGGTCACTTGAATTCACTAATGCTTGAAAAATTCAGTTAGTCTGGAAGCCTTGCTGTCTGGCAAATTTGCAAAAAGCTCTTAATGACTTGTGGAGGTACTCTGGGAGAAATTGATGCGTGCATGTGCACATTGAGAACATGATTGCACGAGTGAAAATCCGACAAAGAAGCTTTTAATGTTTGCAGACATGATGCAAAACTGGAGCTGTTTTATTGTTGCACACTGTGTTTATCTCCCCTCACTGTCGTTCCTGATAATGTTGCCTTACCTTCTACTACTTTTATTGGGTGGAATGCATTCTTATACCAGCACTCTCTTAAGTTACTATGAGTATAACATAACAGTGGCATGCGAATTCCTCCTCTTGTCTTTTGTAGTTCAGATCATCGCCTGCCAAAATAGGCCTGCAAAAAAACCAAGTGTTTGTATCCATTGAACACAGAAAATTATGTAAACTGCTTTCAAGGAATTCTACAAGTTTGTGGGTTTGAGGATATTGTAACTTAGCACAAGGCAATTGAAAGAATAGTTCTGTACCAGTGTGTATAGAGGGAGAAGTTTGAGACTTCTTTTCTCAGTTTTACTGCTTTTCTTGAAAAAGAAAAGAGCTCTGGTGGCAGGGGTCACATTTGTATCTGCATTTTAGACAGTGCTAAGTACTCAACCCAGTCATTGCTACATGGGCAGGCCAACTGACTAACAGGGATGCTTCAATAACATAATATGTCTAAACTGAGGACTTTGGGCACTCTGTTAAGGTATTCCAGGGCTCAGACAGTGTGAATCAATTTGGTGATAATGTTGGGTACTTTAAAAAAGCAAGACTAAACAAAAATAAATAAATAAACCTCCAAACAACCACTAAAAATCTCACTTGAGACCTGAAATTTGGATATTATTCCAACCATAAAGCAAAATTAGGGGAGCAGTACAAGTAGCAGCTGTTTAAATAGGTCTGGAAGTTGGAAAAATCTCTGCTTAGTTTCAATGATGCAAATCCTTTCAAAGGCAGGAGCTCAGTGTGCTGAAGCAGGTGAGATTTGAGTTATTTCTCTAAAGAGGATGAAATGACAGTGATGTAAAAGTATCTTTTTGATATCTGATGGTGTTAGGGCTTTAGCTAAAATGTAATTACACTAAGAAAACATGACTTGTAATGGGATGCTGTAAAATGAGGTCTGCACCCACACCGTAACCCTCATGTTTTTGGATTTTACTGTGAATGTATTGAACCACAGAGCTAACTTTGTCTAAATATGAGTAATAACAAGTGAGGTACTTAAAATTCAGGGTAAAAGAAGAAAACAAGATGGAATTGCAGTGTCCATATAAGCTTCATGGAGCAGGCTCTGATTCTTTCTCAGCACTTGCACCATGCCCAGATTAATAGAAGGACTTTAATTATGGATCTGGGGCTAGCAAATAGAAGATAAATTAATCTTCAAGAGACCCAAATCACAAAGCAATAGCGTCTGAGAGGAAAATGTCATTTAAGATGCTGCAAACATGCTAAAATTAAATCTACTAAAGGGATGCTTAGTCAGAAGATATTACAAAGTTGGGTGCTTTGTATACAAAACTCCTATTATATTCTGTATGTATCTTATGCAATGATTTCCAGCTTCCTAAATTTGTTATTTGTTTAAATTTTTCCTAATTACTGTCCTTAATTTTGTTTCATTACTTCCCATAATGTTAAGTCACATAAAAGGACAACTAGAAAATGAATCGTGCTTATCACTATCCAAAATGAAGGTATAAAAAACCCCTAAGCCTTTTAATTCTGCAGCTGTGCTGAAGCTTCTGTGCTGTAGCAAGGTCACAACAAAGTAAGATTCTCTGGTCTAGACTCAGTTCCACCCATAAGTGAGTCTGGATGCCACGCAACTTTCACTGATGTGAATGTTAAAACTCACAGAGTTTGGTGGCTTGAGTCATGCAGTCTTATGCCTTGATTTACTTGGACTAAAAAGGAACTGAACAAAGAAGAGGATAGGATAGGATAGGATAGGATAGGATAGGATAGGATAGGATAGGATAGGATAGGATAGGATAGGATAGGATAGGATAGGATAGAACAAACTTTTTTCGCTGAAAAAATAATTCTAGGGGAAGGATGAAAAGAGGGGGTGAACAAACTATTGGAAAAAGCAAAGACATATCTGAATAGGAGAGAAAATGAGATATTTGAGTTGCCACATAAAGGATTTCCATGCAATGCTCTGTGCCCTTAAACTTTGTCTTGTACCTAAAGTCCCTGTGAGGCAAACCTTAATTCATACCTTTGATGCCTGGTTCTGGGGAGGTTCATGGATTCTCTCTTTTCTTGGAAAAGCCTTAACTAGAGAGAAGATGATTTTTTTGGAATAGACTTATCTTCAAACTCCCTTTATTTTTCCTTTTTCTCCAAAACTGTCCTAACCATTAAACTACACAAGGCCAAATAATCTCAGCTTTATTTGAAAAACTTTCCTTATTAGTCTAGCCACTTCTTTCCAAATCTTCATTCTTCGGAAATAAAACACTTCAGGTCAAACACAATGTTCCCTTTTACTTGAAAAGGAATGTTTTTCCTTTCCTTAAAGCTAAAAGTGTAACTGTGGGTCATACTGAAACCAAATCTATATTAGATTCAGCTACCAAAATCATTTATTAGCACAGCTCTATGGCAGGGTGTTTTTCATGGCAAATTAACAACTGTATTATGCTTTAGGACCTTTGGGTGAAAGGAATTATAGAACTGGAAGGGATCATTAGGTATATTTAATTTGCCTTTAGTAACATGATGGAGGAAATAATCAGTATATTAAACATACATGAAATATTTTTGGAATGAGTAGTGTGTTGGAAAGGAATGAATAGTTCATGTTATTAGCCGGAAAATGAAGTATATATTATCCACTGTGTGTGGTTGTCATCAAAGCCCTACTAGGAATACAAGACTAAATGTGCTATTTTTACCTTATTTTTCTTTCCTGCTTTGTTTGTGGCTTTGGCAGAACAAAAAGAGACCTGGATAAAATGAGAGAGATTGTTTTGCATTTATCACAATTGTGTTTGAGGTGCTGTCTTCAGCACGAAGGCACAATAAGCTTTTCATTTATTATTTGCATTAGAGCAGGGCATAGAAGCCTAGGCTGATCTCAAAACTCCACCATTCCAGGCACTCTGTGCTCATGGGGAGGAGCAGCCTCTGCATGTGAAGAGTTTATGATAAAACAGTTATGGCAAATGGTGAGGACTGAACGGAGCCATAGAGGTGTAACCCTGTGTTCACCCTGTACCTGGAACATCATGCCAGTGCTTGCTTTCTGCTCTGTGCCTCCCCTGATCCATAATGGATGTGGATCCTTGGTGGGTGAGTGATACATGAGTCACTAGAAAATGCACACAGATGTACCTGTGTTATTTTAACTTTGTTGTGACTGAAATTTAAAAATAAATATGCTCCTTTCACCTCCCAAATCTGACCTGGCAAGAACATTCATTTAAAAAAAGCTGGTGGTAATGCCATACAAGATATTAATCAGCCTTAAATCCATACCCTTTGTAAGAGAAAATGGGATGGTACATGCCTAGTCTTATTTCATTTCAGTATTTTAACAACAGATGCAATGCTGCCTTTGTTATTATCCTTTATTCCTCAGACAGTGTTCCCCCTCCTAATTATTACTTGTCGTCTTCAGTAAGATTGAGAAATGGCATTTTTTGAGCTCAGGTAAATATCAAAGCAATCTTACTTGTAATGACAGAGCTGCTTTCACTGGGGAGTGAAGTGTAATGAACTAAAAAAGGAATTTAATATGCTTTCCAAATTAAATAATGTATTAATTTCTGCTGAACAGAGGTCCCCAGCCCCCTTGAAAACAGCGGGTCATGTATAAATACCTGCAAAGTTTGAGGGTGGTTTAGCAGTCAGGAGCCAAGAAGCAAACGGTGGGTCAGGGCTATGTCCTTCAGCTCAAAGTTGCTCATCATAGCCATGTGTGGGCTTTGCCCAGAGCCCCCTGTGATGGACACTGGGGACACTGGACTGTGTACTTTACCTCCTCCTTGATTTTACTCCCTCCCCACTGGCAGTGGAGCGTCTTACAGACCCCATTCCCCACTGTGTGAGCCCCAGGTTTGCTCTCTTGCCACAGCGTGTAGCATTTTCCTTGCCCTCACTTGCTGGAATCAGAATTATATCCCCTCTCAAAAATGGCTGGGTTTCAGCTTTTGTGATTTTTTCCAGCTTTTGTGATTGCAGAGAACTGTTTGAACATAGAAATTTCTAAAGGTTTGAGAATCAAAGGCGAGTTAAAAAATGGATGATTTCTCTTTAATATTTCCTTTAGGCAGATACTCTTTTGTTTTAGGTACGTGTTTATTTAAAAGGAATAGGAGAAGATAAGAAACTCATTCAACTCGGTAGTTTTAACCTCTTGGAGAATTCTTTAAGATTTTGCTGAAAAATCAGTGCATTGAATGAGTATTATTTTTCTGGCAACATTTTTTTTTTCTCTCTGAAACATAATTTTTTATTTCAGAAAAGGAACAAAAAAATCCCAAACAATTTTAGGTAGAATTCAGTGATTACTCTCTGTAGCATGGCTTAAGGTCATTAAAAGCAGCATTGCTGAGAGCAATGAGAGCACAGAAAGCTGTATTCCACCCTCTCTACAGAATAATCATAATTTAGGCAATCTTATCTAGGTAGAGAGAAACAGATTCTCAAAACTGTTAAGAAATAAAGGACCATTTCCTGAAACTGAGACATTTGCAGGCTATTGCAGATACAGCAGAACTGACACAGCTGGCCAGAAATTTGCCATTTAAGAACTACTTTAAAAAAAAAAAATCTAATTTTGTTCATTAAACTGAAATCCATTTAATTTAAATCAATACTTAATAAGTGAAATATTTTTCACTCCGGGAAAAAAAGAGGCAAGGATCTGCTTCACAGGCTTAATTTTTCTGCTGTTCCATTTCTCTGTATGTTATTCCTGTTATTTCAGAACAAGACAGTAGTACTCATAGATTTCCTTTATTTTTTAGACCAAAGTGACAAAATGTCTTTTTTTTTTTTTTTTAATTAAAACCGAAACAAGCAGCTGTTTCAATCAGAATTCAGAAACAACTACTCATCGTTATTTCTGAAGCAAAACATTATATTCTCCTACACCACGGCGACGACTCAGGGAGCACTCAAATTCACACGTTCTTCCTAATACCTGTAATCAAAGTCAAAAATAAGAAAAATACGTTATAAAAATACTTTCAAATTACGTTTTTAAAAAAAGCATGTTTAGTTCAGGTATTTCCCTCCAAACTTTTTTAAAATTATTTTTTAATTTACAAAACCAGGCTCTTAAGAATATTTCGTCAGGTGAGGGATATTAGGAAGGCATTTTCTGTGAGGTACTGAGCTTTATTTTGCTTTTACATTGCTTTTTTTGCGCTGTTTTCGCCTCGCTTTCCCGCCGAGCCGGCCCCGTCCCGCCGCGGGTCCTGAGGGGGGCGGGCGGGGTGCTGGCGCCCCCTGGTGGCGCTCGGCGGCCCGGGCCTTTCCCCTCAGACAAAGCCCTCAAATAGCGCCGCGGAGCATGGATTTGGATGGCGGGGTGGGAAAACTCTCCGCAGGAAGGGTAGCGAAGCGTTGAGACAGGCTGCCCGGGGAAGGGTTTGATTAGCCAACCCTTATGGTGTTGCAGAAATGTGTGGATGTGGTGCTTAGCGTGCGGGAAAATGCACTACGCCAGAGGTTTATGTCCAAAAAGTGGACAGAGGAGTCCTGTAATTGTATTCAAATAAAGGGACGGGCCATGGGGAATTTCTCATGGGGTCTCTGAAATTGTTGGGGGATGCAGCCTCCTTTTTATCCTGATTTCCCAGATGCATCAACCTCTTCCCCATAGGCTGAGGTACTTGGAAAGTACAGACCTCCTGAATTGCCTACTCTATGCTCCCCTGTAATATACACGCCCCCTCCTTTCTTTTTTCTTTTATAACAAAACACTATTCATAATTCTATTCAGTCTTTGCTCTTTTTCTCTAAGTTCAGAAATTTAACTAGGCCTTGGCTGAACAACAGTTTGCGTCAATTAGCAACATTTTCTAGAACTGTTATTCTTCCATTACTTCCCTATCTATAAGTTCCTGGCCCTGTCTACAAGCCGATTCTCATGGTCTGTTTGTAAAGACACATTCACCTTATTAATTTCATTAGGCACATGGTTTGTGGTGGGGCTGTCAGTGCAAGGTTACTGGTTGGACTCGATGACCTTAGAAGACTTTTGCAACCTTAACAATTCTATGATCAGTCACCATAAGATGACCAGAACCGCCTTGTTTCTCACAGTGCTGCTGTCTGTTCCCTCACAGCTTTGGAAGGGTTCACAGCCCTTGCTGAGCTGAGCTGCCTGGTGCTTCCCTGAAGTTTCTTCCATGGGACAGTTGTGTTCATTCTGCTCCAAAGCACCTGATTGCTCAAGTGCCACTTAGCCAAAATCTGCTGGGGCCGAGAAGGTCCTCAAGTAAATCACACGTGTAGGTGAAGTGAGAAACTGAGCTGTTTCCTTTGCCTCCCAAAAGATATGAAAGGGGATAAATGAACTGTATGACACACAGGCTGCAGCCCAAACATGTTTATCCCTCTTTCTTTCAGGCTAACTGGAAAATCTGCCTGCTTCAGACATTTTTTCCACAGATGTGTGGTCAGATGTTTGGCTAAACTCTGGGCTCTGTGTTCAGCTGCTAACAGCTGGGATCCAACAGCTTGTCCTACATGGAAATGGGGCCTCATGAAAAGAAGTCCTGTAGGAGCTTGTCCTCTTTCAAAAGAAGGAAATACAAGGATCTTTTGTCTGTTTGAACTCTTCAGGCAACTATATTGTAGCTGGGAGAGTGAAGGAGATTATGACACTGCTCAGATCCTCAGCCCTGGAAATCTTAAACGTGCACTGAAGTATTTCTGCAAAAGACCACACCACACACATTTGTAGTAGTTCGTCTCTACACTCGACCAAGTTCTCCATCCTTATGCCCCTTGTTTTTAATATTTAGGTGAAAATGCTAAGCAGAGTCTGACCTGAGAGCCACAGGCTGAAGAAACACCTAGGCACTGTCCAGGCAGTGATAAGTAGGTAGGTGGACAAATAAAAACACAAGCTGCTCACTCAATCTATTAATCAGTCATTAGATAGCATCTTCCAGGTCATTCATTAATCACTGATGTAGCCTCAGAAGTGAGGCATTAAAAAGTAAATACTTTATGGATTTTTTTTAAGGCTTTGAGACAGTGTTTGAGGCTTTTGGAAAAAAAAATAAACAGGACCATTTGACTCATTAAAAACAGTAATATTCTTTCATTTGGCAAAGGGGATAAGAATTCCTGCTTTTGCAAAACTTTCCCATTCTTTTTCCTTACCCACAGGTGAAAAAGGGCATAAATAACAGAAAGGACCAAACCTGTTTTTCTCCATAATTTATATTTTCCTTTGGAAAAGGGGATTGCCTGCTTTGTTTAACTTGAAAGGTGTTCCATCTGTTTTTTTTAATGGAGAATGGATGAGAAGCAAGTAAATGAGAGGGCTTCTTTCTCCTTACTTACATTGTCCTTTTTATTCCATGGAAGAAGATGGTTACAGAACATTTCTTCCCACACACTCTTATTTCGAGTTCTGTGCCCTTTTCTTTGAGAAGAAGGGGTTTAGGGATCACAGAACTGAAATAAATCCCTCCAAAAATCCTTTTTTCCCCCCCAAGTACTTAAGTACTTCTTCCTGTGAGAAAGACAGATGCAAGACAGCAAATAGCACTCAGAGTGTTTCTTTTAAAAGGTGGTAATAGGAATTATAGTAGTGTTTTTCTTAGGGTTACAAATAACTTTCCCTTTCCCTGAAGTGTCTGCTGGGGTTTTTTTAAGTTGTTTCACTTTTTTAGTCAAGAAATGAAAGTCAAAATCTGAAAACTGAAATTTTCTCTCAGAGTTTCAACAGAGGCAGAAATAAAATGTGAGAAATTTGGCACGAACAAAAAAATCTTGCCAACCAGCTTCCATAGTTATAATGAAGCAGAAACTGGAGCCATTGCTTGTGCTGCTGCTTCTTGCTCAACTGACATCTGGTCTGCATGAGAAAATTCCCATTATTGGCACGTAGGGTGTAAATCGGGTGAGATCTCATGTCCTTCTTGCCCTTTCTGCAATTAGGAACTCAGTGGGGCTGTGGTTTCTAGGTAAAGCCTATGTTCCAGGACTGTCCAGGTCAGCCCTAGCCATGAGGCCATCCTAGACAGAACAAGTGGCTCCCTGTGAGGGTATGTGACCTTCACAGGGACTAAAAAGGCATCAGGGAAAGGGAGGAGCAAACCTGGAATTAATGTTTGCACATCAGTGTGGTCAGAAATATGACAGTTAAGTACAGATTGAGGTTCTTTGTGCCAAGAAAGCAATCTTATACTTTTAGGAGTTGATAATTTTACAGCCTGTGGCAACATTTAATGCTAATAAAACAAAATACCGTGATTATTTGAAGATTAAGCTACTTCTGCAGGTGGATTGCTCAGATACCTCCTTGAGCAGTTTCCAAGCTCGGTGATGTCCTGCCTTTTGTTATTTCTCTGTGCACTAGGCATGCTGTGTTTAAAGCCATATGAGAAAGATATGACAGAAAATTTCTAGGGGAAATTATTGCTGGGAATACCTATTCTTATTGATACGTCATTAATTCTTGGCAGAACACATGGTGTGGCTTTCTGCAGTTTTGGTGGCTTCATCGAGATCTTTTGGAGGACTTGAGTGTGAGGCAATAATCTCACAGTCTGTGCTGGCCTCTGCCTGGAGAGCAGACTGTCTCCTTTCTAGAGGACAAATGACATAAATCCCCACTGAACCTGCATTCTTGTGGGCTCACCTTATCATGATTCTTGGGAAAGTGCCCCAGAGAAGCTAAAACAATCAGTGGTGTCTTGTGTACACCCAGCCCTTGCTCATCCAGTTGTTACTAATCCTGTATAATTCCAAGCACATAAATCAAGAAATTCTCCTGAGTTTTTTTATAATCTCTAGAGGAAGCTTTCTCCCACCTCCTCATCCCTCCCCTCCCCCCAAATGTAATTCAATTCTTAAGTAAGGAGCAGTGCATCCCCAGAGGATGGTTTAGCTCACTCAGGTGGCTCAGACGAGTTGGAATCAGATCACCATCTCTTCTTTCTTCTGTAATTGAAATGCCAGGCTAGGCTCACTTGCACCTGGATCGCACAGCAGTGAGTGCCAGTTGCTGAAGAAATTTTGGAAGTAGAAATATGAGACGAGGAGCAACAAAGATCTGATCGGTCCTTTCAGTGCTACAGAAGGGCAGGCAATGCTGATCCTGACATGACCTTATTCTGGCAGGCAGTGCTTGCTGTGTCAGCACTGGCTCATATCTCTTCTAGTGCTGGCCAAGGAGTGCCACTGCTTCCCCATCTTCTCCTCCCACAGTCCCCTGTGCTGCTCACTCCAGAAATTCACTCCCTACAGGAGATTTGTCCAAAATCCCTTGGTTTGCTACTGTCTTCTGTAAAATGAGTATTGTTTTCCTCTTTCAGTGGAGGATCAGAGTTATTTATCTCCATAGTTTTTCCTCAGATGTGGCAGAGAATAGAAACACATTGTTGTGCTCCACAGGGGTGAGGGAGACCCAAAGTGGATGCTCCATTTACAGAGCAATGGAACCCAATGGCAGCACTGCCGCCAGTTTGCTGCTTCCCTACCTGCACTAACCAGAGAGCAGATTTGGGGCTAAACCAGTGGAAAATTAACTTTTTTCCTTTTCTTCTTAAGCTTAGTAGAGAAGTAGTAGGAAGGTGTAGCAGGATGTGGTTCCTTATCACTCAAAGTAGCCTTGGCCACTGTTCCAGCATCAGATAGAGCCCTCAGGGCCTGTGCAGCACCCATAGCCCCTTCATGGCCACCACCCTACCCATGTCCTTCAACAGCATCCATCTGTTCAGCTCCAGGGCAGTCTTTGTGCTTTTAAACCCAGCAAAGAATTAGAAATACTCTTGCAAATTGGTTTGAACTAAAAATGACATTGCGCTTGATTCTGGATTCAAAAGGAATTCTCGTTCAAGCATCCCAGCTTCCACAGGGAGGCAGCAGAATACCTGTCAATTTGTTTGCAACTTCAAACTTGCTGGTGCATACTTTTCTTCTTTTAAAGAACTCTTTGACCCAGTATATATATTGTTTGCATAAAGAGGTTTTAAGAATTTGAAGTTCAGATGAAAATCCTTTTTTTCTTGCCAAGATCAAGCTTGCCAAGGTCAACATTCCCCTTATTTCCCTCTGAGCTGCCACCAAAATGATTTACAAGTTATATAAGAGCCAATTTTGAAAGAAATATGCTTTTAATTAGAAACTAAAAATCACAGTGACTCGTTTGAGACAATATAGTTACAGTTCTGTCAGTATTTCCATTATTGTCAGGGATTTATCACCTGAGAAGAAGAAAGCATTCTACTCTGCTGAAACTTGGGATTTTAGGCCTCAACACTGAAAATACAAAATAAGAAGAAAATAATACTATATAGTTCAGCATTTCCAAACCAGGCATTCAAATATCATGGAGAAAATATCCACCCCACTCCCCAAATTATGTTATTAGCTTAAAAAATGTGATGAAGTTTTAAAATAATACAAATAGGTTTTTTGTTTGCCTTGTGAGACTTTATGATCTATATTTCCAAAATCTTTCTTTGCAACCACAGGGGCTAAAAACGTTTTTCTTTTTCCCTTTTTCTAAATGGAAGTTGAGATTTTTTTTATGCTTGCATGACCTTGAAAAGCCAAATTTTGGAAAAAAAATTCAAATATCAAAACTTCATATCTTCACTAAGTTCAACTACATGTAACTTTTCTCAACTGCCTATATGCTCAGAGTATCTTGCTAGGAAACTGAGTCAGAAATGCTTTAAATAAAGAAGAATGGACAAGCCAGGAAGATTTAAACTATGTATTTGCTTCAGTCATATGCAGCTGAATTTAAATGTACCCTTCAGATAAAAAACAGATTTTCACTGTGATTGGTTTAGTTTTGTTGTTTGTTTTGGTTTTCTTTTATGCAAGCAAATTCATCATTTGTAACTGTTCACTTTATCTACAGAAGGGATATCTCATTGCTAGGAGCAGCATACATTTCTTTCACACTGTCCTGAAATAGATATCAGTCTGCCTCTGAATTTCACTTCACGGGAGACATCCCAAATAACTTTCTCAGCTCCTTTGCTCCATGTATTTGTAAAAATACTCCTCTCATGTGGAGTTTAATTGATTGATCCAGGGTGGCACATCTTACATTCCTGGTGAGACTGGGTGTCTTAGATTGTTCTCACAGTTCACTGACTTGGCATTTTTTCAGCTATCTCCAGCAGACTTGCACTCTTCATGGTCATTTCTTTGAAGCACAGAGCTAGATTTGCTTTGTGCAACTCCTGTCTACTTGGGCAGAACTAAGAGGAATATTTTATATTTTTCTCTGTCCCTCAAAATTCTGTTGAAAGTAAAAGCCTTAACAATTCTAGAGCCTTTTAACCACATGCAGATATCTTCTTTATATGCTTTTTTATTGATCCACCCAAACAATGGGTTCCATTTAAAAAAAAAAGAAAATTGGCAGAATGGGTAACAGGTGATGGGAGGTAGAGATAACTGCCCTGCAACACACACACATAAGTCAGAGAAAGCACCAAAGGGTGGCTTACATTCATAAATAACCAAGGGAGACTGTGAACTTGTAACCTCGAGGTGAAAAGCTCCAGAACTGATTACCAGAGTTGTGAGCAGTGTAGTCCCTTTGAAACACAGTTATAGGTAGCAGATGAAAGATACAATTTGAAGAACTGGTGGTGTAAAGCTCTGGTGAGGCGCTGGGTTCTAACATTGCTCTTGCTTGCTTTGGAGGTGTTGCATTCCCAGTATAAGCTGTTACCCTGAGCCAAAGGGCAGGGTTGGATGCCCCAGGAGGAGATAGGTGGTGTGGCATTAGGGAAGAGCCAAAGGAGAGCTCCAGCTCTATGGTCAGTGATAATAAACACAAAGTGAGAGATTGGGCACAGCCTAGCTAGGCACAGCCTAGTAGTTAGGAAGATGCCCCAGAAATACACACTTCATTTCCACAGCAACGGCAAGAAGAAGCCACCAAACTGTCAGTCCTAGTCCATGATCCTGGGAGTGCTTCAGGGGCCAGATCCTGGTGGGCCTGTCCAGTCCCCAGGGAGAGAGGGGACAATCCTCAGCCTCTGCCTAGAGGCATTGATGAGACTTTGATATTGTGATCTAAGTGGAAGAACAGCTGCTGGGCATGGAGGGTGTGAGTCTTTCTGAGCCTTTGGTTCCTCCTCAGTGTAACTGATGATCTTTATTTTGCAGGATTGCTGGGAGGGCAAATGCATTAGTCACTGTTCTGGTGATCTACAGGGATGGCTGTTCTTAGGTAATTTATTACCAGTCTTTCCTTCTTTGCTGCTTTTTTCTCCTGTGTTTGGAGCCGGTGTCATTGTGGCAAGTCCTCCTGGTATTCTCAATTATAATTAAAATAATCATATTATGATCAAAGGGCAAATGTATGTCAGAGGCTGAATTCAGGTAGGGCCACTGAAACAGAGGACCACTGTGTTTCAGCAGTAGTGGGGAGCCAGGAACCTGACAATAGGGCATCAATGAAAATTTTTGTGATGTTTTCTGTTAAATAGATTCAAAGGCTCTGATTCAGGCTCAAGAAATTCATCTGCCTTTAAAATTAGCTGATCTATTTTTCACATCATAGCTGCAGTGTTTCTGTTCTCTGCCCTCCCTTTCACTTCATATGTAACCACATTTTGGTGGTAGATGAAGTGATTCCTATATATAGCATGCAAAACACTTTGTGATCCTTCCAGGGAATAAGTCCCAGATAGATCAGATATTTATTTAGCACAGCACTTTTTAGTAGGATCATGGTCAGGAGCACAGCCTTGGAGCATTTTCTGGCTTCAAGCTCAAAGCTGAACCTACCATAATGTGGCTTGACCAGAATTTTTCAATAGTAGACATGCTGAGAAGAAAAAACAGTTTTGTCTGCATCTTTGTTGCAGCAATGAGCTCCTCATCCTGGATTAATTGCAGTTTCCAAGGAGGCTGACAGTTCTGCCCATTTCCATAGGAAAGGAAATACCAAAGAGTACACTCAAAGGAGGCCTTTTCCAGGAATTTAGGATTTGCTATACCTATCAGGTCAGATATCCTGTTCCTAGCAGCTGTCAGGACATGATGCTTCAAAGGAAGTTGGATGAGTTTACGTAGCCAAAGCATGACTAACTAAAGATGGAGAGAACTGAGGTAAGCATCTCTCTGTGGTGCAGGACTCAGCTTTCTGCCCGTAGGAGGAGATCTGGTTACCCCTGCCTTAGTAAGCTGTACAGCTGTAATGTTACTAGCAATCATATTCAGGCTTCTACAGCTTTGCCAGGTCATTACATTGTCCCTTTCAGTTACCTGTTCAGCATCTGCTATGTTTTGCCAAAGGTTTTACAACCAAAAGAGGGTACAGCTCGATGGGGAGACACTATGTAATTTTGTGTGACCAGTTATGTGATTATTCTGCAATGTATACTCTGCTAGGTCCTGATTTTTGAAACAGATGGGAAGTAGGCAGAGAGCTGAAAGCCTTAGGACCACTCAGCTTCAGCTGCTTTCCTGCCCACTAAATTACAAGGTCAGGCCTTCCTTAACACTTCTGAAAAGTGCCATATGCTAGAGATACCACCAGTGCTTTCAAGTGTCTATTGACATCAGAGGCCAGGCATCTTAAATTACCCTTCAGCAAGTGTGCTACTGAGGCTTCACAACACCAAGTATTTTATTCCACGTATTCTTTCAGTGTGCCTCATCTTTTGAAATCTTACAGTGTTAACTAAATATGTCATCCAGAGCAAATAGACCTAAGGTTTTGTAAATTATCTGAAAATTAAGAATTTGCTTACTTCTCATCTGCTTACCCCTCTGCCTTGGAAATCATAAGTCACATGCTGTTGTGCCCTAGTGTTGCTTCCTTGCTTCTAGGAATGGGTTGACTTGAAAGTAGGCTGAAAATTTAGTCACCCTTACCTTTAATTATCTCTGCAGAAAAAGGACTCTTGGCAATGTCTAGTAGGCAAATAAAATAGAGAAACGGTAACTTATTTCATACCTTCCTAAACTTGTGTATGTTTTTTCTGAAGTGTGAGGTACAGTAGAGGGAGAATAGTAATTTTAAATTTTGTTGTGGAAAGGTAGGAAATAAAAGTGTCTCTATTATTCCAAATAGTTTCATTTTAAAATGGAACCTTCCTTCTCTAAATCTCTTGAGATATCATACATATCCTTGAGCATAGGAGAATCAATAGATTAAAAGGTTCCAGTTCAGTTTTCCGTGGATGTGATCAAGTACATTCAAATATTGAATGATAAATAGGCTAATTTACACATCTGCCAAACTGGCATTAGCATTTTACTAACTCCCTGCAGTGTCATGAGGTTTAATTAATGGTTGTAAAGCACTCCTCTGAATGAAAGGTATGACTTTTTACATTTGAGATTATGTAGATCCATAAGTTTCTGCTGTATTCGTAACAGCTGTCTAGAAGACTAATGGCTTTGCAGATTTACTGCTGTGCTCTGCTGCTTTCTGCTAGCCTGCACTTTTTGCAAGTTTGGTACTGGTGGCAACTTTCAGAGATTGAAACCAATTCTGAATTTGTTTTCAGCTGAAAGACATCTCTTAATTGTTCAAGGCAATTTCCTTGCATTCTAATACCTGTAACTTACACTGTGTCAACTTAATACAAAGCATTATTCACAAGAACAGTGGTTTTCAAGCAGCTGTTGAAAAAATATCAATTTATGCAGCCTCAAGAAAACAACCCAGTGAAGAAGTGAAACCCTGTCTGACTGCAGCATCACTAGGCTGCTTGAGCAAGGTTACATGCACTGACATCTCTAGAAATGGTTTTAAGGAGACAGGTAAAGTGACAATTCAAAATATTTGTGCAGTTCTTATCTGAAGGCTCTTTCTCAATTTCTACTTTTACCTCAATGCAATCTTGCATGTTACCCCCTTGAGTCTGCCTGGAATATTCCAGTGAGATCACCAGGCCTAACTAAAGATCATGATGGGACCATCTTACTGGGGTACAGAGGATTTTTTTTAAACTCCTGATCCTCTGTTCTACTCTGTCAGTGTGTCCCCTGCTAATTTGGTATAAAAACTGCCTTTTTTGGGTGGTGGGAAAGAAAGAGATGAAAGTGAATGCATGGCCTTAACTTCAGCAGGAAAAATCTGCAGCCTGATCAAGCACTCACTGATTTTTGGCCCTTGCCTTTTGGAGTGCTCCACGTGACTTACTACTATTCCCCTGGTCCTAAAACAATATCAATTTTTCCTATCATTGGTTTGAAAACTAAAGAGAGACAGATAGAGAACGTGGTTGCTTTGATCATCCTGAAAGTGTCTTATCCTGTCTGAAAACAGGAAGACACCCCAGCTCTGTAGATAATAAATAATCCACTGCAATGCTCCAATCCTTACGCCACATGGACTCAGTGGTCTCCTGAGGCTGACACAGCTATCCAGTGGTGTTTTTAGTATTATCCTGTCATGCTATCAGATATATCAATATTAGATACAGATCAAGGCAGGGTATCCTGGACCTATGCAACTAACAAGTGAATTACTTTACTTACAGAAGGATGTGACTTTTGGCCCCATGAAGTAGAATGATTAACCCAAAGTTGCATTATATAATCTTTATTGTTCTATTGATCCTAAATATTTGGGACTGTCAATTACAGCCATTTCTGCTTTAATTATTTTTATGTGTATTGGCAGCATAACGATCAGGACTGAAAAAGCACGTATGTCTAAAATTTTTTTTCTTGCCTTTCCTTAGGATCGCCAATTTAGATTCAACAGTGTTTATAACCCAGCAATTCTCTGGCATGTATAACCAGAAATAATCCTGAATCAATCCAGATGGTGACATGTGTTTTGATAATTCCTTCACTCCCTTTCTAAGACAAGCATGGTTTTTGAGATGTAATTTTTTAAACTATTACCTATTGTCTGGATAGCTAGAAAGCAGTCTTGCAAATAATCATCACCTCTGCATCAGTGTTGGAGCAGGAAGCAGTGTTGTACCAGTGCTAGTGAAGGACTGAAAGTATGAGATGGTCTTTGGAACTTTAATTACTGAGCAATTACCCCACAGCAGGTCAGCAACAAACTGCAATTGCCATCATTCTATTACTCTGCTTTTAAATGATTTCATTTTCCCATGAGAATTATGACAAAAGACCCTGTACAATCCTTATGTGAGCTATATGTGACTGCAAAAAACATTCCAAAAGAGAGAAAAATCTCATTATTGGTGACTTCAATGAATGTATCCTGACAGGTAGTGAGTGATACCTCTATGGAATGCTTTAGGATCCAAGTTGAAATTACAAATAGTGCCTGGGAGTATGTAAGAAGGAAAAAGACAGTACAAGCAAAGAAAAGTGTCACTGCTCTTGTATATGAAAGAACATGTTTAAGGAGCTGCAGTTCCTGTAGTAGGGAGCAGTTGCTCCTGTAGGATGGGCTTTTGATCCCATCAAGACAGCAGTGTTGAAGATCTTTGCCAGCCTCCTTCCATTGACAGAAGCACTCCCAGGGACAGAAACCATGAGATCTTGGTGAGCACCAAGTAAACCCTCTATTTTCTCTGCATGGAAGCAGCTGGAAGCCAGTAGGAGTGGGATATGCCAGTGGGTAGCCCTCATCTGTTATAGGCACTTCCCTGGACCCCTGCAGGTTCTTGGCAGGGAGGTGTGGTGGGTTGACCCAGGTGTTCACCAAAGCTGCTCTGTCACTGCCCTCCTCAAATGGGCAGGAGAAAGAAAATATAGCTGAAGGCTTTTGGTTGAGATGAGGACAGGGAGAGGTCACTCACCAATTACTGTCATGGGGCAAAACAGGCTCGGAGAAATTAACTGAATTTATTACCAATCAAATCAGAGCAGGATAATGAGAAATAAAACTGAATATTAAAACCCCTTCCTCCACCCCTCCCTTCTTCCTGGGCTAAATTTTATTCACAAATTCTCTGCCTCCTTCCCTACAGTAGTGCAGAAGAGCCAGGAATGGGGGTTGTGGTTAGTTCATCTGGCATTGTTTCTGTTACTCCTTCCTCCTCAGAGGGAGGACTCCTCACACTCTTCCCCTGCTCAAATGCTCCCTCCCCCAGGAGACAGCTCTCCACAAACTTCTCCAACATGAGTCCTTCCCTCAGGCTGTAGTTCTTCACAAACTGCTCCAGTGTGGGTCCTTTCTAGGGTGTCCATCCATCAGGAGCAGCCTGCTCCAGCATGGGTCCCCCACAGGGTCACAAGTCCTGCCAGCAAACCTGCTCCAGCCTGGAACCCTCTGTCCACAGATTCTGCCAGGACTCTGCTCCAGCCCAGGCTTCCCTCAGAGTCACAGCCTCCTTCAGGCATCCCCCTGCTCCAGCATGGGCTCCTCCAGGGGCTGCAGGTGGACCTCTGCACCCCTGTGCCCTGCAGGGGCTCAGCTGCCTCTCCATGGCCTGCACCATGGAATCTCAGCTCCGGAGTCTGGAGCAGCTCCTGCCCCTCCTCCTGCCCTGCCCTGGGTGTCTGCAGAGCTGCTCCTCTCGCATGTTCTCACCCCACCCTTTTCTGCACCCAAGTACAGCTGGGCAAGAACATTTTTCCTCCTTAAATCCATCATCCCCAAAGCGTCACCACCATCTCTGCTGGGCTGAGCCTTGGCCAGTGGCAGCTCTGTCCTGGAGCCAGCTGGCCTTGGCTCTGCTGGACATGGGGGAAGCTTCTGGGAGCTCCTCACAGAAGCCCCTCCTGTAGCCCCCCCACTACCAAAACCTGGCCACGCAGACCAAAACCAGGAAGGAACAACTCCTGCAGTGTCCTGTGTCATTTCCCCAGGAAAGAGCTGAGATTCAGCCTTGGTGGCCTGGGCCAGACTTGTGCAAATAATCCATTTGTACAACTGAATTGCAGTAGAATGGAAGAGGGAAAATAACTGTAGACATTTTAAAGCAGAGGATGAAAGACTGACTTAATAAACAGAATATTGCCATAATACTGTAATATATCCAGAGAGTCTCTATGCCTCCTTTGTGTTACCACCCACAAAGTTTGTTTGTCGCTGTGTGGCACAATCTGCAGACCAATTGAAGGATGTGTCATGCCACTGAAATCTGTTGTTTCATGACTTGAAATTGCATCTTTTGTTTGACATTAGACCACATTTATAGTTTCTGAATTATTTTCTGTTGACATTTCAAGAACTGGATGGTGTTTCTAAGTAAAAGTGAATCCATCCATCTTCTGTCAGGAGCACTTCACTTTTAGGCAAATAAAATAGTCAGTATCATTCCTTGCCATCTTTGTTCTTCAACCAATTATTCTTTAATTAATCTTTATTCAATATATTCCTTTTACCTGAAATGCCAAATAGCCCTGATGCTACACTTTGTAGGTTCGATACTTTCTTTACTAATCTTGATTTGTCTTTCAGCTTCACTGAGGAAGTAAGGGACCAATTTGCAAGCAAATGGCCTAGGAAACAAATGCAACAGCATTACATCATACAAAACCAGTCCAGTTATTCTGTGCAGTCCCTGTTTTGTACAACACTATCACTGTATCAGGATGTCAGCTCATGGGCAAGCAGCAGTGCACTGAGAGCCTCAGTTCCTTGAGCAGGTGAGAGGGGAGTGTCCCACTTGTCTTTGTGCTTGTGTTAGATGCTAAGCTCTTGCCATTTATTGGCTGTGGACCGTGACTCCTTTCTTCCTGTTTGTGAGATTTTTGCAGTCAGAGACTGTTGAATGAGACGTGGGTCACTTTCAGTGTCCAGTCAGAGGATGCACTCCATCAGTGGAAACATGAGGTTGGGTTATCCCCATTGGTCTAGGAAGACAAATAAGGTCATAAATAGTGGTTTGATAATTTAGTATTGGGTTATGGCTCAGCCCTGCAGCTAGCCACTGCACAGGGAGCTGCAGTGTTTGCTCAGTGACATGCACCCATGGGCCATCTGCTTCTGTGCTGATGTGATTTATAATGTAGCTAACAAGCTTCCATTATGGATTGAGGTGTCACAATGTGTCCACAGTGTTCCATCTGAAAAAACAAAAAAAATCCAACACCCAAAACAACAAAACTCACTGTGAATCAAAGTTTTTTATTGTGGTATAATCCAGCAGACAGCTGTTCCCTCATTCTCCCCCACTGGGACAGTGGAGAAAATCAGAAAAAAGGTAAACTCATGGGCTGCCACAAAGACAGGTTAATAGGACAGAAAAGGAAGGGGAAATAATAATGAAGATAAAAGAATATGCAAAAAAAGAGATGCAGAGTGTAATTTCTCACTACCTGCTGACTGATGCTCAGCCAGTCCCTGAGCAGCAGGTTGCCACCCTCCAGACAATTCCCCCTATTATATTGTTCAGCTTGGGGTCATATGGTGTGGAATATTCCTTTAGCCAGTTGGGGTCAGCTGTCCTAGCTGTGTTCCCTCCCAGCTTCTTGTGGAACCCCAGCCTCCTTTACTGGCCGGGCAGCAGGAAAAAATAAAAAATTCTTGACTTAGTGTAAGCCCTTCTCAGCAAAAACTAAAACATCAGTATGTTATCAACATTATTATCATCTTAATTCAAAACACAACACTGTACCAGCTACTAAGAAGAAAATTATGTCTGTTCAAGCCAAAACCAGAACATTTTTTGCGTGTGCTTTTGAAATGGTGCAAAGTACAGTAGGAGCCTCTGGTAGAGTCTCTTGAGAGGCAGAGTCCAGGCCAGTCCCTGCATTCAAATGTCACTAGTCAATTCTCATGTCCCATTTAGGTTAAAATATTTTATATTCTTGGTTTTGAGACAAAAAGTTTAGACAGACACTGAATGTCTCATTCAATAATGTGTTAGTGAGTTAATTATACCAAGAGAGCACTTTTATTTTACTGGCACCAAAAATTTCAGCAAATGTCAAGCAAGCAGCAAATGAGGCAATTCCAGACTGGACTTTTATTGAATTAAATGGATTATTTCCTTGGTGCCTTCAAAGTCTTCAAATATGTCTGGAATCTCTCACCCGTTTCTCTAAGTCTGCTGAAGCCAGATTATTAAAATGGTCCATTTTCCACAATATTGTCCTGGGTTTTTCTCATCAGTCCCCTGATTATTATAAATTGCATGGTAGGATATTTCAGAAGATTAATATTCCATCTGCCCTGCAAACTGCCAGAGGATCAAAACACTTGGCTGCTCCAACTCAGCCTTAATCTGCATGACAGGCTAACCCCTGTAAACACCCAAGTTGTTCATGGTGGGCTGGTCTACATGGGTGGCTTACACTGGTGGAAAGCTGACTATCTGTATTAAGAGAGCTGTGCCATACATCATTGACAAAATGCTCTTAATTCGGTTGAGAGCTTTTAATTCTGTTGAGATTAGTAGCACTGTGACAGTGGAATGAATACTGTTGAGTATCAAGTTATTTTGTCTGTGCTACATGTTTTGTTAGCTGTATAGTTATATTCCTGTATTTCTTTGTGTCTAGTCCCATACAACTGCCTGAAGATTCCCACTTCTGGCCCTCTGCTGCTGCACATTGGTAAGTGAGAAAAGGACCTATTCTTCATTGAAGGGAATTAGCATTAGTCCAAAGCTGTTTAGGACACCTACCCACAAGCCTGAATACATTAACAGAATTAAATCAATCCCATCAGTAATAGATGGCAGCCAGCAGTTTGTTTTGATATGGTTTCTGTTTTGCAGTGTCCTATCTCAACAGCACAGTCTGTATCACCTTGTTCACAAACTCTTCAGCTCTAGGGACTAAGGGGAAATAATGTTGGCTCAATAGTGAGCCAGCAATGAATAAGTATTACATGGCAATTTATTTATCTGTGACAAAGGTGAACATCATCGCACAGAGGAACATTCTTCTGGTAATTTTTCACATTCAGAACTAATCTGGACTGTAAATACTCAAACACAGTCATGACAAAACAGTGTAGTGCACATAGAGGAATGGTTTGTGGTTCTTATTCCTCAGTATTTTTATACTTTTTGCCTTTGCAAAATTACTTCTGCTCACTATTGATGTCCAAAGGGAAAGGAAAGCATTCAGAGAACATTGTAAGTGCTTTAGTGATGCTTATTTGTACATCTCTGCATCTCTCACAGAACAGTGTCAGCATGCAAAATTCACAACTTGGTGCAACCCCACTGTAATACTATAAATGAGGAATTAATTCGGTGTATTGTATCTAAGTGGTTGCTGAAATCATGGTGTGTAGGTTGTTTAATCTTGTGTTTATCCTGTCCTGAATCTAAACTATCCCCAACTCAAGAACTTTTACTTGTTAATGTGGACTCTTTAGAGGTTGTTTCCCAACTCATCTGTGGTTCCCACTGTTTTTTGATCCCCAGTTAAGCTGCTAAAAGACATTGAAACTGTGTGTGAGCCAAAACATATTATCTGTTATTTTTGTGTTGTTGAAGCTAACAAGGCCAACCAAAAACTGTCCTGCTGAGTTTCATACAATCATTCATTCTTCTTTGTGGCCAGGATTCAGAACCTGAAACCTCCGAAACCATCACAGAAATTTCTCTTGAGTCTAACAAGGCTTTGAGAACTCTCATCTGGTGTTGAACTTCTAATTCAAATGGGGTGGGAAAATGCAGAGGCAAAGAACACAGGTTTTTAACATAGAAATTGTATTTCCAAAGGACTTGGCTGTACAGACCTTGGAAAACAAGTTAAGACCAGCTACACAGTTCCACTGATCCAAACATACCACTTCCACATGTCTGAAGTTTTATCATCATTCTTTCAGGAGTCTTCCCCCAACATCTTGTGTCTTGCAAGAAAGTCACTGTAGCCACAGCTGACCACACTGCAACAATGATTGCTCCAGTGCATTCCTCAACTCTCTTCCATGTTCTCCACGGAGATCCCGTTGCTGGAGCCATTATGCTGCAGTTGTGGTCTCTTGTACAGAAGATGTCCTGGTGAATACTGAAGGGTCAGGAGATTATGTTTCCTGCACACATCTCTGGGGATTTCATTGTAATGGTCCTTCAGTGAAGTGATTTTACTTGGCTGAGCACCTTGCAATACTATGGACTGTGGACCTTACCCTCCTCACTGCCCTCCTTCTCCCTTGGTTTTTGGAAACTTTGAATTAGAAAGCTGTGATAAAATAATAAATAATCTCTTATGGACATAGAGGAGCCAATTTAGAGCAGCAAAATACCCAATGTGTGTGTGCAGGTGACTGCATGACAAGCCTAAGTGCCAAGGAACACTTTTGAAGCAGATGTGTTTGTCAGGGTAAACATAGCCACTAAACAGTAAGGATTATTGATGGAATGTAATTGTAAAAGTCACTCTGAAAAACATCCTGGATATTCCAGTTGAATGAATTGACATTTTTAAAGTATAAAGGTCTGAATTATTCTTTATGCCAGTGCCAGAGCCTTTTATTAGGCTCTTGAAGATGAAACCCTCTATTTTTTGAGTATCCAACCACAGTGAGACTCCAAAGTGCAAATAGCCCCAACAATTTCAGTCTCTCTCCAGAACCCAATTTGCTACCAGATACTTGGACAGTCAAGAAAGGGACAGTTATTGTAACCTGGAGAGAGTCCCCCTGAAAGATGCTCTAGCCAGTGGAAATGAAGACAGAGTATGATCATAATGAAAATCACCCTTTCTAGTAGAGAAAAATATTCCAAGTGGAGTGAAAGTATCCATAGCAACTCCTACAATATTTTTTTCTAAAATGGACTATGAGATTCAGTTCTTCACCTAAGCTGATTTGTTCAGCAGCAGCAGTTAGCTTGACACAAATGCAGAGAAACAACACATTCTGAAAAGTAATCAGTTTTGAAATTTGAATACATACTAGTGTCTTTCTTCACTTTTACAGAATAGTATCTTTTATCTGAAGAGTTCAAAGCATTCCTCAAGTAATTTATTACATCTCACCACCTCCTCTCTGAGGCTTTTAAATATTATTTTCCTCATTGCAGAAGATGAAAAAATGGAGAAATCAGAAAAATTTAGTTACTTTCCTAAGACCACACAGTGAGTCAGAATCAGAGTGAAGAGTACAAGTCTGAAGTGATAACTTCAGCTCTGCCATTCCAAATGCTGGATTATATGACAGGTAATAGCTTTCTGAAGAACTGCTGTAATTCAACCTGGAAGTTACTAGGACAGATGTGTTAATTACTGGATGAAATTCTGTCACCTAGCTATTCAAGGGGTCAGACTAGATGGTCAGAAAGGTCTTGTCTACTCTTAAAATAGAAGAGTAATTGCCACAAACCTATTTGCCCTTTCTCTCCTTCCAACAAAAATCAGCAATTAGTCTTGTTGAAAAGCTTGCTATGAA
Source organism: Lichenostomus cassidix (assembly GCF_008360975.1). NCBI lineage: Eukaryota > Metazoa > Chordata > Aves > Passeriformes > Meliphagidae > Lichenostomus > Lichenostomus cassidix. The sequence goes on from NC_139480.1 coordinate 53,072,712, forward strand.
ACTGCATTTTTCAAATCTAAGGCATAATATGCCAGAGGTTAGCAAAAATAGCTTCAGAAATCCTGAAAAAATTGACAGATTGAATCTATCAAATCCATTTTTAATTTTATTTTGACAAAAATTCACACTGGGGCTGACAGCTCCTTGTAAAAACAACTTTGCTGACTGCAGTTTGAAACACACATGCTATAAAACCTTGGGAACAGGATTTATAATAGAAACCTGGCAGTCTCCTAACTCTACCAGTATTATCACCATGTGTGACAATAATATATTAGGACCATACTTCAGAGCTCCTTCATTAGACTCTGACATATGGAGGAGAAAAGAGACCCTGAAAACTAGGGAGGACAGAGAGTGCAGTCTCAGCTGTGCATATTTATCATCTAAATCAAGTGAAGGCTATTTATTGACTTATTGATTCTAATTCAAAATGAGAACTTAATTAAAAGTTTAGTTCATTACCACACAATTACATGGCCCTCAAGACATTTCCAGGCTAGTAAAGTGCACATTTAATCATGTGGTATATTGGATCTTCGGTTGTTATAAATCAGACATTAGTGGTGCCATGCTAATTTATGCCATCTGGGGACAGGGCCTATTAGTTTTCTATGCAGGAGACATTTGTTATTGTTTTAAATAAGGGAACTACAATGTAGTGTTGCCCTTTGCTGAGCAATAGTATGTGTTAACTTCCAACCAGAAGGCAAAGCAGTGATGAGAAATTTAGTCTAGGTGCCATATATACCACATTACATATACCAGCCTCTGCTCAAGCAGCATGAAGGACTGTCTGCCAAAATTATACAACCAGGCCCCACAGAAGCTGTTTTGCCTTGGAAATGGGCTTTGGTGACTCTGCTAAGAGAGGTTCTGTCAGAGAACAAACTTTTCTGCCAATTTCTCCACAGAAGCACTTGTGTATCCAGATGCAGCCAACATCTCCATCAATGTGCTGTGCCAGATCTGACATCCCTTTTGGTTTTCAGCCTCACAGGGCTACACCTACACCTCACAGCTAGTGCTGCTTCCCCTCAACACAGCCAGTGGAAGAGTTTTCTGGTGTAAACTTGCCTTCTGTGGTTCTTGGAATGCAGCAAATTTAGGATTTGTCCCTGCAAACGACCAGAGTTCTAGCTATATTTGTATTCATATAATCCAGCATTCCATGGCTCTAGTCTTGAGCGTTTTTATGTGTTTCTGTATTTTTTTATCATTTTTACGTATTTACAAATGGCCAGAACTGACAATCTGGAAATCAAATTGTGACAGATTTTCACATGCAGGCATGAGATGTATTAACCCACAGAACATTTGAAGGGAAGTTAAGTTGTTCATGCAGAATGATTGTGTGTCTTCAGTGACTGAAGTTCATTCTCTGAGACACTCCAAAAAAGCCCTGCAGAATGACAGTATGCAGTGTGATCCACAATGAGAGTTTGAAATCTTCACTTTACCAGGCATCTTTTTTCAGCTAATGCTTCCCATCTCTGAGCCTTCTAAAAAGAATTTGGGCAGACAATTCCTACATATGCTCATATTTTGGACTCTCAGCCTAGGACTTTTAGCAGTACTCTTGAGTGGGCTAATGTCAAGGAACACAAATGAATTTTCCTGTACTTCTGACCAACAGGACTAAAAGATTTTTCAGATTTTTCAGGGTATATGTCCTGTACTTAGACTGACTTCAACACATGAGTCAGACAGCAGCAAGGAAGCAGGCCCAGAAAGAATTTTCAGTCAATTCTTGGCTCTCAGCTCCCAGGATGTTACTCACAGTTAAAAGAAAGCACAGCTGGCAGGGCAGCAAGTGTGCGCTGACTGAGCAAACACCACAAACTATACCTGTTCAATCTGACGCAAGGGAAGGGCAGAGGGAAAAGAGCACAGAAGGGCACCAGACACAGCCAGGAAGCTGCATTCCTGCATTTGTCAGCCAGCAGAGATGAAACCTGTGCTGCAGGAAGCACAGTGATTACCTACCACAGGGACATGTGCTCGTGTGACTGCTGTGGTGGTGGCAACAGAGCCAGACAAGCGAAGCCTTAAGCGACAGAGCTTTTGAAAACTCTGTAGCCCAAGGAGTATCTGTATAAGGAATTGATTGAGGGAATAGGCATTTTAATAGCTGCTTAGTAGGTGCACCTGCTACTACTCAATGTTCAACCAAACAATTTTTCCCAGCTATTGATTGAGCACATCCCAGAGCTGCTGAGGAGCTGTTTTTACATAATGCCGGATATTGTGTGTGACTGCTCTTCTCTGTTGCCTTGGATGTTTCTGTAACAAGAGGATACAGACTAAGATGGCCCCTGCTATGTTTCATTGCAGTATCTCCAGCTGGCAAGAACCCATGTTTTTCCCACTATAATTAGAGTAATGGTTTGTGCCTTTCTAGTGCTTGCAGCTCTGAACCATCACACTGAGTTTGTAGCAATAGCTGCATGAGACATTCTGCTGTCTCAGATCCCACTTGCTGTTTCACTAATTGTTTTGTCTTTCCCTGCTTGTGCTTTTTCCTTGGCTTCATTTTGGTAGGTTGATATCACACAATGCAGTTGTGTGTGGCCAGTCTATATTACTGGAAGGGACAGAGGCATAAGTTAGGATAAAAGAGTTTGTCTTGCAGCCATGCTCTGAAGTCAGTTTTCATTTTGCTTCTTTGTTTCTGTTATGGCTGTCTCGTTTGTCCACCCAAGAAAAAGAAGAAAAAATTAGAAAAACAAACAAACAAAACCAAAAACAAACAAACAAACAAACAAAAAGTTAGTGCCTAATCCCCTTGCAGAACTTTTGTAATCTGAGAGAGAATTACCCTGACACCTTATGAATCCTACTGAAGCCTGAAATTGAGCATTCAGGGCTAGCAGAGCTCTTTATAAGACTGCCATCAGTAGGCATCTTAACAGAGCAACGCAACCAAGCAGTTTATCACTGCTTTTCAGGTTTGCAGAAACTGATCTGATGGGGAAGAGCTCATGTTAGATAAATTGTACATTGATTTCAGAAAGTGTCCTAGTAGTGAGGGCAACTGAACATTACAACAATAGATGAAGGGGTCAGCTTGATTGACACCACTTGGAGTCTTTAGGAGGCAGTTTGGATATCTTTCTAAAAGATATTCTTTCAAACTGGCTTTGGCATGAATGGTCCCTTCTGGCCAAGGAATCTGTCCAGAATGTATCATTCATTCAGCTCTTTCCTTCATATGCAACAGGCAGAATAAGTCCTCAGCATGATCATCATTTGCATAAAGATAATGGTTGTAATAAAAGCCTGTGCTTCAGGGGTTTAGCTGGGTAACCACTGGGGTCAAGAAAGATTTTTTTTCTCACTATACAAGTAGCCAGATGTACTCTGGGTTAGTGTTTGCTTAGTTCCTCTGAATCACTGGAAATCAGCCATGCCTACAAACCAACTCCTCCCTGGTGAACTTCGCAGTGGCCCAGGGTTACACCAAGACTCCTCTCTGGAATACTGAGGCAAGCAGTTTGCTCAGACCTCAGAGCATCTCCTGCAGCACGAGAGCATGGCTAGCTTGGTCTATCTCACTGTCTCTAAATGCTCTCCTAGTACCTGAGAGGCTCTGGAAATGGAACAACCTACAATAAAGATTGGAGAGACTTTGTTTTTAAATTCTGCTTCTTGCAACAACAGTTCTGGAGTTGTAAATGCCTTTCTGTGCTAATAATGTCATTTGGGGAAGACAATACCAAGAAGTTCCAAGGTGAGAGTATCTAAATAATCAGTAGTTTCTGATAGCTTTCAATTCTGCTGCTGATTTGCACAGCCTGTGTAGGTGTAGCCACCCCCATGGCATCACCTCCAGGCCCTCTGCCAGAACTGCAGGTGTGCAAGTTTACACACACGAGGGAGAGATTGAAGGAGCCTGTGAAGGTCAGTGGCACCAACCACGTCTCAGTATTAACACTCAGCTGGAAATGCTTAGGCAGGCTGTCTGCAAGGGGCTGCAAAGCAGCCTTGCTGTAGAACCCACTGGGAACTGGAAGAGGAGCTCAGAGGCGAGGGTAAGCTGCCAGTCTTGAGCCTCTGTTCAGAGTAACTGTGGTTTTCAGGCACCTAAGCTGTTGGTGTACATTTACACCATGCTTGGGTCAGATTAGTTTTGACTTTGTGGGTACTGAGAACTGTCTGTATTATGCAGACTCTTAGAGAAATAGTAATTGCTGGGTTAAATCTTACCTGTGTTAGTAAATACATAAATATAAAACCTTTCCAGCAACACAATATAGATTTGATCCTTCTTTCATAACCTCCAGTGATTTTAATAGAGCAGGAAGAAGCCTAATGGGATTTATCAGGAGATACGACAGAGAGCTGGTGGCTGTGGCAGCTGAATGCTGCATAACATGTAAAGCTCTTCGTATACTGCAGAGTGCTTAGGTTGAGTCATTGACCTTTTACTATGGCTCCTTTGGCAGTAAAACTTCCATCTTTGAGGCAAAATAGTGTTTTAATACAAATGAATTCTCTAGTACAGGACTCCTGCAGCTCAAGAATGGGTCCTGATTCTTTCATTACTGTAAACAGTTGTTTTTAGTGGAGCTGCTCAGAGGCGTTCTCTCTTAATCTTGCCCAGTGCTGGAAAATTTTACTTTCAAACCTTTTTTTACTCAGTGCGACTTCCTGTGGCTACTCTACTGCACAAGTCTGTTGGCTGTTAATAAACTGGTCCATAAGCTAATTCTTTCCACATTCTACGCAGTAGCTTTTTTCATCTTATTTTGTTAGGAACTTCAGTAAAGATGGATTTTAATGCTTTTTTTTTTAGCTGATGAAACCAAGGCTAGGGGAATATATCTAGTGTATCTAAATTCCTAAAGCAGCTCCTTGGCACAGAACGAGATCTGATTTGCAGTCTTCCTTCCTTGCTGCTATACAATGATAACAGAAATATAGTAGAAACAGAAGATATTTTATGTATAACCAAAAATCTGTCTTGTGTAGGGTGGGAAAGCATCAAGTTTCTTAGAACTGAGTGCCATGAGATGAATGTCTGCTCTGAGGCACTTCCTTTGAAACCAGTCTTGCAGTATTTTCATGTGTTCTTATATATTTAGGCAGAGTGCTGGTTTTTAACAGTACTAAAGCAGAACTGGATGTGGCACATTAGATGTTTACAAAGTCTTTCTCTCCATCAGTCCCATTCCCCCTCCCCACCCCCACCATGTATATTTGTTTTCTTTTTAGTGTTAATAGCAGAGCTGCCTCAGAATTTTCAAAATCTTAAGTGAAGAGTTTTCCAGAAAAAAATCTGCTAAATACTGCTGGGTTTCAAGCCTCCTGCAGAGTACTAAAAGACAATGGAATTTATTTTCACTAAAAAATTTCATAAAGCCTAATTGTGCTTAGAATTTTTAGATGTTTTTTGTAGCTCCTCCTGGACCTTGGGTTTTACGCTGTTTGATAATAATTTTTTTGCCTTTGTAGGGAAAGACAGCACCTGATTTACCCTTAAACCTGCTTCTTCTAGAACTCTGCCACCTTTCAGTGACTCAGGTGTGCAGGTTTTCTTTTTGAAGGGAACAGATGGTGCAGTTAGAAGCCAATTTTCTTATAACCATAGTAATTCAAATACCCATTGATTCTTGGTCCTGTCTTGCCTAGTGACACAGTTATATTGTCAGTGACGTGCCGGTGTGTGACACCAGGACAAATGTTTGCTCAGCCAATATGCCTAGTCTGGGGATCATAAACTACCTTTTACAAACCTTACCAAAAAAATGGGAATTTTAGTTTAGAGTATATTTAGTTTATAATATATGACTGTTAAATATGAGGTGTTACCTTTCAAAGAAAAGCACAGATGTCTGGTGTTATACCAGTGGCAATTCATTTCTCTAAAAATATTTAAGTTAGGATACAATCTAAAAAGAAATACATTTTTCCAACCACTACTAAAATTTTCTTTACTGAACTGTATTCATTTCAAAAATTTTCAGCAGAGTTGCTGCTACCACTTTGTGCAAGGTTTAGATTTGGTTGTTTTACTTCACTGTCTGACTAGTGTTGCGATCATCTGTAAACACAGGGGACATTTAGAGTTAATAAAAGGAAAACTTTGAAGCTTTGATCAGGGGAAAAGCAGGAGATGGGTTTTGGTTTTGAATAACTTCTTCATAAATTTACAGTTTATTAGCACTGACTTAAACAAGCTAATAGGTTCAAATTACAACAAAATAATTGCAGTTTTTAATAGAGCCACTATGAAATAACCTCCCTCCCATTTTAACCTTTCATCTTAGTCTCTTTCTTATCTGTGGACTACCCCTTTGCCCTCTTCTTCCACTTTGCCTGATAAATAAGCAGAAAATACAGTTTACATTATGTCTATACACATGTCTAGGTTTTTTTAATATATCCCCAGAGGAAAGTGGATAAATAAATACACATTTTTCAATAGCTGAAGAGCATTTGTTTAACATGGACCAACTCCCCAGTAACTAGCAGAAGATTATACATGCAAATCTAATTTTCTGGCTAACTTAAGTATCTCTTGGGAACCTTGGTGACTACTTGCAAACACTTTCCTTGAATCAGCAGTATCAGCAAAGATACATTATGGTGCTAAAAGTGCATAATGCAAAAAGTGAGCTAAAAAATGGAAGAAGATTTAGAAAGAAGGAGGAGATGGAAAAGGGAAGTACTATAAAGGGAAGGGCATCTATAAAGAGAGAGGGGTCTAAGCCTTTTACAATAGAGGCAGACTGAAATAACCATGGTTTCTTCTTTGAGTCGTGAGAATAGCTATTTTCTTGTTTAAAAGCTTAAAGAGCTATTAAGTTGGGCAAATCACTGGTAAAACAGCTGGAAATGTAAATAGCAATTTAAACAGTCCATTGCCCCTCAATCCAAATGTGGAATGTGCAGATCTACTTCAAAAAAGTTCCTCTGGTTTTATTATATTGTCAATGGTAAGAGGATTGAGTAGGCACCTTTTCTCCATGGGCTGAATGGAGACAGTGTGCTTTATTTAGAAAATGCACAAATTTTTTCCTTTTCTCATTTTTCTCCTTTTTCCCCCCCTTTTTATTTTCCTTTTCACCTTTTCCTTAATTTTTTTCCTTCCTGTTTTATTTTTTCTTTCCTTTTTCTCTCTCTTTTTTTTTCTTTTTTGCAAGTGAGCAGACGAGTCTCTAATTTTCACACCATTCTCCCTTAGAGACCTCCTTCAATTGCACCATTCTTTCATTATGTGGAACTAATGAAGTGCTCTGCAACCTTTAGGTCTCCAAAGAATCCATTCCATTGCTCTAGGAATATAGTCCTTAAATAAAACATGTTTCATTGGCTGACTTCAAAACACTATGCTTATGGGGGAGGGGGGATAAATAATTGGCCTGGAATCACTGTGTGAAAAAAAGAAGAAATTACATCGGACAATGCTTTTAAATTATAGTTACAGTCAAAGGATACATTCAGCAATGGCAGTTTGGGTTCTTATTCCTAGTAATCTGCCAAAATTGGAATATAATTTCTTTGAAGTTCCAAATTGCAAATCTTTTTATGACTATTGCCTTTTCAGTGCCTACATTCTATTGAAAACTAACGGGTTCTGTGGTGTAAAAAATAATGCAGTAGCAGATCAATAAGACTAATAATTCAGCAGCTGAGTTGGAAGGCTGGCTGCTTGTGTGTCTTAAAAATAACACCTCACATTTTACACATTGCTTTTCTTCTCCAAAGTACCCACCAAACACTAACTCAGTCCTGTGGCTTGTTTATTCAGCATGTGGAAGCACAGATCTATATTATCCATGAGGTATCAGATGCCTTATTCTCCCATGGATATTTGCGGGTATGAGTGCATCTTATTTTCATTTGCCATTATAGACTGTGGAGAACACAGTTATTTCAAATTTGTCAAAGTCTCTTCTCTTTCTAAGTGATGTCTGCCCTCTGGCATTCTTAATTGATTTGCCTTTCTTCTCTAAAGCTTTTAATTGGTCTGAGCCCTATTTTCCTTCCCCTGTCCTCGAACCAGGATTCTTACAACTGAAATGTGCTCTCTCATAATATCTTTGTCTGCATAATCTGCTTTTAAATAAAGAAAAGGGGGGGGGAGAGACAACAGGGGGAAATAAAGCTATAGTTCAATGTAAAATTGCCTCTGTATTTTGGGTTTTTAGCTGAACCTAGCAAACAAATGTAAACATTTTTATTTCTTTATTAGTATTCATTTCCTTTCACATTGCTTATCTTTTGGTGCTTGATCTAATTTGTAGCATATTGGATTCTGGCTTTTGGTAAACTGAAATAACACTATCAGCATGATTATTGTTATAGTACTGGCAGAAGAGATTTGCTGGCTTAATTTCAGTGAAAACTAGATGTCTGTCTTTGGCTGTAAAACAATTTATATTTATAGAAGCTGTTGTAATCATCTATTTTTGAGTGAAAGGATTTCTTGGAGCATAACTGTTCTGCAATACCCAGGACTTATCCCAAATTTCTAGCGTAAAAATAACGCATTTAAGCTCTGTTGAACTGACTAGAAAAGAAAACAGTGCTTAATGAAGGTGGGGCTTTAATTTTTGGGTGGCTAAGGGTCAGTTACAGCCTTTAATTAGCTCCCACTATATTTCGGTAGGACAGCACACTGTGCTTTGCAATACTGAAGACTGGAGCAGCAGTCGAGAATAGGAACTACATTTTGCCAAGGTCATGAGTGGCAGTGGTTGCCTAATTGTGGCCTCTTGAGTGGCCTGATTTCAAACATGCATGGAGCTTGCAGTCACTGTGTTAAGCCAGTCTTACATGTATAATGGATACACCTGAAATTCCTTCAAAATTCCCAGCTCTCACTCTATTTCTGGGTTTTCCAAACTTCCCTTGTGAGCCTGAGAAAGTAATTTAGCCTCTCTGTGTGATCTTTCCCTTATCTTTACTAGGGGAGAATAATACTCCCCTTTCCGTGTTATGAGACTTAATTCATTAATATTTATCAAGCTCTTTATACAGAAGAGAGTTGTACAATACCGGCCTCATCCTAAATAATTCTAGAAACTGCAAATTGGAGACTTGCTGGAGTTTCTATAGCTTGGCATAAGAATGATTCTCCATCCTCTCAGTTCCTAGTGTGGAGTGACTTTTATGGAACTTTGGTATCTAAAGACAGAATTCCTATTGTGTTTTCTTCCCAAAACAGGGTGGGCAGGCTGGTCAGCTGTAGCTGGCAAGCCATGGGAGCACCATGAGAGGGACAGATGACTCAGACTGGCACAGAGGGGTTGCAGTTGTTGACCAGCTGTTCATGGCATCCCTCCACTGCAGATAGAGAGAGATGTGGGCTCTACTACACCTCAGTTGTGTTCAGGTTGAACTTGGACAGGCAGTGCAAGCCTCCCAAAGGGCCAACACTGCAGTTCTGTACTCTGCAGAGTTGTTTGTCTTGCTGTTTAGATCTCGCAGGGTTTGCACACCCTTGACACAAACTGGAGTGTGCAACTGAAGGCCAAATAAAGCCAGTAGAAAGCTCTACATTATTCTGAGTTGTGGGGTTGGATTTGCAGAGGTAGAAGGCAGATGAAAATTGAGCTCCTGTTCGAATGTTTAATCCCATGATTAAATGCTAGATGAAGACAAAACAGGGAGAGTTGTAGAAGGTAGATACTGCCATGTTCAGTGTCTGCTCCATTTACACATGTTGATTGTCAATTTCTAGGTAAAAAGACAGAAACCCGGGATGCTGTGTTTAATACAGGTTCTGAACCTCAGGAAAATCTTATGTGTACTATCTGCAGTCTTGATACATATAGATATCTACATACATCTGGACTTTCTGGTGTCCAAGGATTCTTTCATTTGGAAATGGGTGGCACAAGTATTGATTTTGCTTTTCTATAATTCTACTGTATTTGATTGAAATTAATTCCAAATTATTTCAGATGTGTAATTTAAGTTGAAGTAGGATGAGAATATACCTGGGAGCTTTCAAGCAGTCAGTAGCTTGTGCCTGCTGTATTTTCACTTTGTGGTAGTTTGCATTTTTCTGATTTCATCAGTTCTCTGAGCACACCTTTGTGAAGCTTACTGTGCCATTATCTTCTGTAAGCTACTTTCACTGTAATTTACTATACCTATGTTAATCCAATCCATCTCTAATGACATAATAATAACAAACTGCAATACTAATAATGGGTCTGCACTGTGTATTGCATAAAATTTGAATAGAGAAGCAATGAACATATGAGACTAAATCCTGCTGTCTTTATTCATTCAGCCATGGCCTATCAGTTGAACAAAATAATATGCAGGATTAAGGTGAGTGGAATTTTACCCTTTCTATATCAAGGCCTCCTGAGGATGCTGCATTTAATTCTATTTTATAATCTTCTCTTTTATTTGCCATTTCACACCAGCTGAAACTGCAGCTGCCTGTCAGGAATTGAGTTAGTCTGAGCTTCAGCTATCTCATAGGTAGCTTAGTGCACTAAAGCATTGGCTCCTCTGGAGAGTCCTCAGGGAGGAGAACTCATTTAGTAGAAAATTATAATTGGGGTTTCCAAGTGGTTCTGGAATCATTGCTGTATATTTGGATAGAATGATATATTTTCAAAGCCTCTGCAAGTGTGTATCCAAACAGGGTGTGTTTCAAGGATGAACTAGGCAACCAAGATTCTTTGATTCCTGGTCCTTTTAAATATGATTACTGGAAAAACATGTGAGATATATACTCTACCACTGAGAAGCAGCATGCTTTCAGCACGAGCGGTCTGGGGAGGGGTGATTCCCTTCTGTGCTGCAGAGGGATCTCTGCTGACTCCTTCACAGCAGTATTGGAAAACGGGGCTGGTGTCTGTGTCAACATGGCCTGTGAGCCACAGGCTCCCTCACAGCAATTGCAATTACCCCTGCTGGCACAATGGGACTGAAATAGAATCCTGGGATTTGGGGGAAATGTGCTAGAAGGAATGAAGATTTGCTGACCTTTTGTTCTGTTAAACTCAGGTTAGAACTGCAAAAATCAACATATATGGGTGTATAGACTTTTATTTTGGTTTGGTTCATCTTAAGAAGGGGGAGGCATTGGTTGACACGGTAGGAAAGTCTGAGGCACAGGTTTGAGTTTGGATATTTTCTGCGGTATCTCCTCTACTGGAAGTTTCTCTTAAACTACAAAGATTGTAATAGCCTGGTTCTGTCGGATTTGTCTGGTGTGTTGACAAGTGCAGCATGATTCTACACATGACATGTTGTAGGTAACTATTGCTGCCCAGTTCTGTGGGAACTGAATTTTACTTATACTATTCCCATTAAAGCCCTAAGCACATGACTGTATCCTTAGGTCTAACTTTCAGTTTTCATTTCCTTTGTCTAGTCTTTCAGACTAAAGCATGTTCATTTTCACTGCTGGTGATGTTCATAATAGTGCTCAGCACCAACATTTTAAGCATTTGTGTATCTAAAAGTCTGAGAAACATAGCTGATATAAATTATAAAATTAATATAATTCTACTTTATTTATAATTCACATTTATTATAATTTTAAATTGTTATTAGTAGATATTATTAATTTAATATAAATTATACAATAATGTACTTGGCCATTAACCAGAACATGTACCAGAATATTAACTTTACAATGCTGCATCCAAGTATTTTAAAGATCCTATTGTGACATTTGTCCTTCCTCCTTAAAAGACACTGAGGAAAAATCGTCTTCTCCCTGCTTTGAGCTCTTCTTGTTTCAGAAGCACTATTCTGTTTATTGGGAAGCAGTTGAAACTTCTTCTCTAAGCTAATCTGAGCATAGCTAGAGATGGAAAAGAGTACTACAAGACCATAAGAGACAGGACCCTACTTGTTCTCTTCCTGAACCTTTGATTGTGGTACGGTGCTGTTCTACAAGTTATTTCTCACCAGGTGAAACCCACAGTGCTCATACTACAGGACTGCAGGCCTAACTTGCTGCTGCTATCCAGCTGATACTCACTTCTCTCTCCAGGTGACAGCAGGAGTGTTTTATAGTAATTTTTTACAGCCAAAATGGCCAAAGCTACAGTCACAGCAGGGGAAATGCAGGCTCCCTGATCAAAGTCACTGAAATAATTACAGAACAAAGAATTACATGCATTTATATTTCAATATAGGTACCTACTTTGGAATAAAACTTTACTTGGTCCGCACAGGTTTTGTCTAGGATAAAAGTTGCTATTGGTAATAGACCAGGCTTAACGGATAAAGCTGGGGCTCAAACCCAACTACATCTTTAGTAGTATCCTTCTTGTTTAAGATTAAGTTTATGTGGAAATGGGCTCTTAAATTGTGGATTGTGTGCAGTAAGGACTGCAGCTAAACAAGGGGATGAGTTCATGTACACACTTGCACTAAAATAAGCACTTTGATTTTAGGAAATCTGTTCTACAATAGCTCCCACCACATAGTTGGCTTGGACTTGCATTGGTAAAGGGATTGATGCTCTGACCTGGTGCTTAGTCCTCCAGATGTTTTTGATGGAAGTGTTTCTGTCCCTACAGTAAATTGAACAGATGCTGCAATGCAAAACTATGTAAATTTCAACAGCACTGGACTCTCTTCATATTACAGCAAATTAAAGGGAAAGTCTTGAGTTCAGCTTTGGTACTGTGGGCCTCCCTGAAGAATGCAGAATTTCAAATCAGTACACAAATCTCACTTTAGCTGGGTAGGTAGGGAAGGAGGAAAATTGTAGGAGCTGGCTGCATTACAGATATTTTTCTTTCTTGTCTGCAAGAAGGTGTCCTGAGAAATAACCTTTAATTTTTGGTGGAATTGTGGAGTCAGGAAAAAAAATTTATTAAAAAGCTTCTGTTGGAATTTTCCTAGAGTATTGTTGCTGCTATTAATGTTAAAAATTAAATGGTTTTGGTTCAGGAAAGGTTCAAAAGAATTGCTGCAGGAGTCTAACAAGATCTTACCATGATTTGGCAAGGTGTCCTGCCAACTCACCCACATCTGCAGCTGCTCTGCCAGGCTGTAGTTGAAATTTGCAGCTTCTGGAGTGAGTGCTTTTAGTTTGAGCTCTGTTTTGGGTGGGGTTTTGTTTGTTTGTTGGTTTAGTTTGGTTTTTTTTAGGGGAGGGAGGGCAGATAGGCAGGGCTCTGAGTTGGAAAAAAATTAAAATGTCACAATATTAAGTCCTCTGTGAAGCTGAATCAGCTTTTTGCTCTGAACTGCTGTCATGGGGTGTTCCACAGAGCAGAGAGGACTGCCCTTGTGGGTTAGAGCCATGTTACTCCCCACAGCTGGTTTTGAGCTGTGCTGAAGAATAAAGGGGCTGTGAGTGGAGGGCATGGCCTCTTCTCTTTATCCTGCACTATAGAATTCCAAGCCTGCTGAGACAGTCTTTGCAGAAGTCTATAGGCAAGAGTAGTCCTGCTGATAAATATGTACATGCTTCAGTGTTCCTTGCATGTTCAGGGCCTTGATTAGACCAGGAAAGTGAACTGATAACTGAGCACAGATCATGGGTAACAGTAAGAAAGGGAACAACAGAAAGTACCTCAGCTTGAGTGCCTCAAGTGCTTTGAAGAAGAAATCAGAGCCAACTGTAGACGTTTTTGAGAAAAAGTTCACTTGCAAACAAGAGATTAGAAAATGTCTACTAAAACTACCCAAAAGCTTTCTCATCTGTTGAGTTACTAGAATTCTGTTTGCTGTCCTGTGTGGTCCAGAGCAGATAACTATCCAGGATTTAAGTTTTAAACTATGATAAGGCTAAAATACCCAAGATAATACTTTCCTCTGAGTTGTTTGACATTTTTAGCGTGTACAGATCTGGGTGTTCAAGAGGATAGCATGCTAAAATTGCAGTAATTCAGCTTAATTCTTTGTAATCATAATAATCAGTGAAGTTCATTTTGAGAGTGACTAAACTGCCATTACTAAAATACAATGGCCAGTAAACTGCAGCAGATTAGGAGCCAGAACTTGGCCTAGCACGAGTCACTGTCTTGAGGTTTTTGGTGGAGGGGTCATTGCATTAAAGTTTTCATCCTGCTCTAATCTAAAGTTAGTGGATGGACAAAGAGCAGTTGGATCCTTTTTCCCCTTGATATTTCCTTTCTGGCTCTCTTATGCCCTCACTTCCTAAAATCAGACCATTTCAGAATGCCACTGCCCATCTCTGTATGAACACAAAGACACATCACCACCACTTCTAAAACTATTTGGCCACAGAATTATCAAACACGACTTTTAGAAGATGTTCTTTTCAGCCCGATGTTTCCACAGGTCCTTGTCGCCTCCCACCTACTATGGTAGCAGGTAGTACACACAACCTTGTTTTGTGTGATTTCTCTTGCAGCTTTTATAGGTGTCCTGCATTAATTTCAAGAGAGACTGCTGTAACCAGCCTCCTCTATAATGAAGGTTATAGTTTTAACCAGCTTTTATGCATCAAGTCCTTATTCACCTGTTTGAGATGTAATCTTCATCTTGGCAAAATATGCCTTTTACTAGGATGGAGTACCAGTAACGGAGGATCTACTCTACTTTACTCTTTGTGGTGATGGTGGTATATTCCATCTCTTCATTAATGTTATTATCTTTCCCTCTCAGTGGTTATAATTCAAGCAGGAGGGAAAGGACCAAACAACTCCATTACTCTTCCTAGTAACTCCCTCCTCTCACTGCTCTTTCTAGCTGCTAAAGCATTTTTCTGAATGAAAAACTATTCATAAGACAGGAGGAAAGAAGCTTATGGATTTGTAGATAGTAATGCTCAGTAAGGTGTTTTGAGTCTTACAAGCCTCATGATCCACTGTGTTAAATAATTACAGGTTTAAGGAAATGCTTCTGTATGAGTCTTCAACTCTTTTGACACCCTGGCAATAAAAGGGGAGGGTCAGTTGGATAAAGCAGGTGACATATTTTGGAGGAAGGTAATAGTGAAGTAGAAATAAGAGAGTAGCTGTCCTCAAGCATGAGTTGATGTAAATGAGTACGAGATTCTTTAAAGTCTGGCACTGACTTACACCTTTTTTCCCAGAATATCTAAGTTTACCACTACTTCCACAAGGTTTCACACATGGTGTCACTGATGAGAGAGTGAGGTAAAATTGATTGTGATCTCACCATAGCTATGGAATAAATGTCCCCTTTTATCTGTTACAGCAGCTGCTATGTAATTCTCCATTCCCTCCAACTAGGATAAAAAAATCCTATTTTTTTGTGCAAAACTTTCATACGGATTATGGTGGACTTTTTTTGTTGTTGTTTTTCACTCCCATGCACAAGAACAAATCATTGAATGACTTCAGCTGCTTGCTGCTACTTGACTTCTGGGAAACTTACATGCTGTATTTTCCTGGAAAGAAGTAATATAGCATTGAGTATGTGGTGCTATGCATGTCCATTGCCAGTTAGTTTTAAAAGCTTCCCCTAAGTATGTTTACAAATGCTGAATAGTCCATATTGCTTTGAAGAGCTGGATTTGCATTGTTCCTTTCTTCCTAAGAGAAAGTATTTAAATAAAGCTTGGAGATACCTGGTTCAGGGTTCAAACTGTAAGTGCTCCCAGCACAAATTCTGGCACATGGACTCCTTGTCCCCTATCCAAGGGAGCCAGGTCTCTCTCAATTCTTTGAAGTACAGTTCAGAAAAAGAGATGAACTGAAGTTAAAAGGGTCAGGGTTTATGAGTCTCACTGGCCTCACGACAGCCCTAACTGGGGAGACAGACAAAATAAGTTTGGTATGTTATTTGGAAAGGTGCCATATTAATACAGTGAAAGACAGGCACTGCTACAGTGGGCTTTCACTGCAAATGGATGGGATGGACAGAAGGAAGGGAGAGAAACAGAAATGGAGAGGTACAGCAATTGGTTCAAGTTTGCACAGGTTGTTCAGTGACTGCTGTGATTCCCAGCCCTATCAATAGCTTGTGTTGCCTGCTGAGGTGGCAGTGGCCCCAATGTACAGGTGTTCATAAATAGCAAATCAGGAAACCAAATATTCTGCAGATGCTGTTCTGTCATTTCAAAGCACTTTTGAAGCGGTGCACATCTGTGGGAGAAGGAGTTCTGAAGGTGGGAGCACTGCTCTGCAGCCACAATTCTGTTTATTCTCTTGCCTGACATGCAGCTTTTCATGGACCTTCTATTCTGTTAAGAGATGGATCCTAATAAAACATACCTCTTTTATTATTAAGCATTATTATTATTTTATTGGACTAGTCTCCAAAAGCTTTAAGGGCTTTAGTATGGAAAAACATTAGACGCCAATTAACATTCTGCAGGCTGCCCAAAGGTTTTTAGGTCCTTTGATAGCTGAAACACTGAAGGTGCTTCCCTGGCTGGGCTGGCTCCACCTGCAGCTCGTGTAGCTCTCGTTTACCCCCTTAGCCAAATTTACAGTCATGAATCTGGCTTTTAGCGTCCACATTGGAAGAAGCTGCTTAGTCGTTACTTCTAATATTAAATTTTTCATAGAATAATTTGTGGAATTGACATAGGGATGATGTTAGGTGATTACAGACAAGCACAGGACCATAATTACCTGTGGAAAAGGTGGAAGCTCACAAGGGCCCCTTTTCTAAGGTGTGTCCCTTCATAAGGAAGACTCTGAAAAGACCTTTCTGGAAATATTCAGCCTGACACTGTAGATGATGTTCCTTATTGTATGTGATAATCCTGACTTAAAGTATTTTCTTGATAAATACTGTACTTTTGTATTTCCTCAGCAATTCTATTAGTCAGGATCTTGGTTTAAAGAAATACACACCCAGCTATCTAAACCATTCCTGTGCATGATTTATAACTTCTTTTATATGCTAGAAGATTGACACCTGATAGGAATGATGTTCAGCTTTGTATGCCATCATCAGAGTACACAAGGACAAAGACATATACAGACAATATGATATTTGGATCAAGGGGACTTCCTTTCCTGAGTGCCATACAGGTACTATAGATTATAAATGCATAGAAAAGGCACAGGTGTGGTGATTTCCATTAAAGTAACTCAACAGATGCAGCTAATGTGACACAATACATGGCAGAGGGCAAGTCACCAAGGCAGTGAAAGTATTTTATTGCTTTAGCAAACCTCTCTATTGCGCTGCGGCTTTGTAACAAGTTGATAGATAATTTTTAGACCATTCCAGTGAATTCCTCAATGAAACATAAACTTTTTGGATGATTTATCCCATGATAAATTTAGCCTTACTTTTCACCCAGGCCAAAAACTAATTTTTCCAAAGTCTGGGAAGGTCACGAGGTGGCGCTCCAAGGCACCGGGTGGTCCCTCTGGGGACCTCCGCGGCAGGGACGCGCCGTGTATCCATGGAAGACTCCGGCATGGAATTCACCGCTGCACCTCAGCCGGCTCACACAAAAAATAAGCGTCCGGATTTAAAATAGCAATACCCCTGGCCCCACCCCTAAGGGATTAAGGACGGGAATGCCCAAAGTAGAGGTGTAAACACGCAGAAAGCAAACAGCTTTGGCACCGTGCACTAGTGGTTTAGTTTTATTGAAGGATAAGGACTGTGGTGTGGAGTTTTACTAAACACGCAGCTGGGCTGAGTAACTTTTCTTACTTTTTTTTCCCCCCTATCTCTTCAAGCTTAAAAGTACTTAATAGTGCTACTTTCTGGACATGTGTACTGAAACATACATACATATGGGAGGACTTGTCCAAAAGAGGCATCTAAAGCTATGACAGGGTGTATTTATCTTCCAGGTGACAAGTGGAGCTCATACACGACAGCCAGCCACAGCCTCGCGGGGGAATTAGGAGCTAGGAAACAACCTAAAGCAGCAAAGCATTTCCGCAGGGGGATATCTGTGAAAGAAAGGTGTAAAGCAAAAAGGGGTGGCACGGCCGTAACAAGGGGTGTCTGCCAGCTATTTCAGTCCTTTAAAAACAGTCTGGACGACTTTAGGGTCATAGATCTTGCCTCGGGGGGAGGAAATGCCTCGTGTTTGGGTTTCAAAGTGAATGATTTTCGCCTCCAGGGTGGTAGTGACAATGACACTCACATGTCTGTCTGCAGAAGAGATGGTTTTAGGGAGAGCATGTCACCCGGGCCGAGCCAGGGCCACGCGGGTCACCTGTGGAGCCATGGCTGGCCCGAGAGCAGGGTTGGAGGAGCAAAACCAGGGCTTCAAAGGGGCGCTCGCCTCCTTAGCAAAGCGCTAAAAACGCTGGAGGACGGCAGCGGCCGGTGATGACCGGCAAGGAGGAACAGAGTTAGCCGAAGCTGGGAGGTAGGCAGAGAAGGAAAAAAAGTTGTCGTTTAGCCTGAGCCCGGGAACGGGGAAGGATCCCCGGCTGCGGTTGCTACGGAGATGGGCAGTGTCCGCTGGCCTGTGTGCCCTCACAGGCGCGGCGTGGGGCTGTCCGTCCGTCTGTCCGTCCGTCCTTCCGTCCGTCCCCTGGCGGCGCGCAGAGCCGGCCCGCCCGCGGGGGGGCGCTCTCCGGCGGGGCGGCAGCGCTGAGGAGGCGATGCCGAGGGCGCTCCCCGCGGGGTCCCTGCCGGCCCTACCTGGCGCGGCGGCAGCGGCACCGCGCCGGGCAGCGAGCACCGCGCCGGGCAGAGCCGCACGCCCCGCCAGCAGGCACCGCCCGGGGCACGGACCCCCTCCCCGGGGCGGCGGGGGCAGCCGCGGGGCCGCGGGGGCGGCTCTGCCCCCGGCCCGCCCCGGCACCGCCCCCGCCGCGGGAGCCCCGGCGAATCAGCGGGGCGCTGTCAGGGCGTCAGCGCCGGCGGCTCCGCGCGGCCGGCCCCGAGCGCGTCCCTTATCGCAGACAGGCACCGGGGATCGCATCATTATCATGGGCACTGTTTGCTTTTCGCGGCGCTGCTGTTTGCTTTTCGCTCTCGCCTGGGCCGGCAGGTTGGCGGGAGGCAGCGGGGGCGCAGGTAAGAAGAGGGGGCTCCGCCGCCGTGCCTCTTTCCCCAGGCGCGGGCGGCGCGGCCCCGGGGGGACCGTGTCTGTCCGCTCTGCTCTCCCCGCTGTAAGGTGTTGAGGGGGAGGTCACTTCTCGCCGCTCGTAGCGCCGAGGGTGTTGCAAGTTGCGGTGGGGAGGTGTTTTCTCGCGTGTTTGACGCAGCCGGAGCCGAGGGATTTCTGCAGGGAGAGATGGGGAAGAAAAAGTTACTTTCCTTGAGTGCCTATGAGATAAGTCTGTGCTGAGCCCTGGAGACTCCGCAGAGCAGGCGTTGGCTGGGATATCTTCACAGGTTTTCCCTATCTGCTCATTAACCCAAAGACCTGGTGTTTTAACAGCGGCGCTCCTATCTGTTTAATAGCTGTAATGATACTAAGCCCTTGCTTCGGTGTTTTTAAAAAAAAAAAAAAAAATCAAACAGCCCCCAACCCTATCTGCTTCGGAATGTTGCAAGCCCAAAGTGATTTTTGAAAGAAGTGTGTGCAGTCTCTGAAGTTGTGCTAGGAAAAATCCTTTAAGGTGAAGTACGAGCGGGGGCAGGAGGGGGGGGTGTGAGGGGGAGGGTGTGGAAAAAAAAATCCCTGTTCCTCGGATAGAGGAGTTTAAATGGAACAAAGTGAACGAAGTCAGCGCAGAAGTTCTTAAAGTCTGAGTAATGCAGTGTGAGATGTGGAGCGGAGCAGGGGCTCATACTTGGTTTTGCCCTTTCATTTGACTCATTGGCATTCACGCCTGACTCCCAGGCATCCTCTGGTTGCTGTGAAATGTCCCCCTTAGCTCAATGCAGTTTGAATTTTTGACGGCATTATAAAGAGTCCAGCTGTCACTTTTGCTGATCTTGATGGGAGATGGGTGCCGGTTTAATGACTCAAAAGTATGAATCAAAGCATTAAAAAAACCAACCCCCCAAAAAACTTATCTTCTCTTTGTGCTTGACTGAATCTGTGCCTGATCTGGGTAACACCTAAGCTAATTCACGTAAATCATAGCTAGATCTGAACTGGCTCAGCGGTAAAATAAATGAATGGACAAGAAAGAAGGCAACAGATTACAGCAGCCCTGCCTTTCTTTGAAAAATTACGACGCTCGGCGCTGTTTCCCTCTTTCTTAAAAAAACAAAAACAAAACAAAAACCAAAACAAAATCCCAACAACAATACAGAGTCCAGGCAATTATCTTGCTGGGATTCCAGAGGTGCCCCGCGGGGCAGCCCTGGTCTGCGCCTCTCAGAGAAGTTCTCTGCTGTGTGCCATGCTACAATGTCTGCTTATTCTCCCCTCTCTAAATAGCCCCCTCCTGTTCCCGGTGACTTTGAAGGATCCGTGTGTTATCACTGGAGATGGCTGAGTGAGCACTTCTGAAACAATTAGCGTTAGGATTTCAAGCTAACAATAAAACTGTTTGCACTTTAGTGCACCTTTCTGAGGATCTGTTAATCTAATTGACATGAAACCAACTGCACATGCCCCTCGCTGGATGCCCGTCTCCCTCCCTCCCTCTCCGCAGCACCTCTGTCTCCTCGGTACTTGCTGATCATAAAGGGGAGGCTGTGCTCTGCGCAGCACCCCTGCGTCCTGGGTACTTCCCGGTCATAAAGGAGAGGCTGTGCTCTGTGCAGCTCTGCGGGTCCCTCTCCGGCTGCTCACCTCCCCCGGGCACCGCTCTCCCCCTGCCTGTGTCCTCCCGGCAGCCCCAGATGTGGCTCTGGGATGAAGCGGGGAGGAAAGCCCGGGGAGGTGTGGGATTGACACCACGGCCCGGCCCGTGTCCCCGGGGTGCGGTGGCATCGCAGCCCCTCGCGTAGGGTTCTGGGGGAGCCGGGGACCGTCTGTGGCCAGTGCGGGGGGCGGGGCAGGTCAGGCAGGGCTTTCAGTGTTCCCATGTTCCCAGCACACCCCATCCCTGAATAGGTCGGAGTTGTTGGTTTGGGTTTGTATTTTTTTTTCCGGTACTCACTTCATTTAACATTCCCACGACTACCAAATCTCGACTCTCTCTCTCATCCTCCTCCCTCCCCATCCTCTTTAAATCCGGGGGAGAAAGCGAATGCCCGTCACTGAAATGTTTGTAAAGGCTTCCTACTCTGAAAACAAGAAAAGCGATCTGGGTCCCACCCTTTCAGAGTTAGACTCACCAGTAAGGCACCCACCCGAACAGGGGCCAGGATGACTGCTGGGACTTTCCTCCTAAATGAGTTTTAGTTCAAGTAGATGATGTTATTGCAAGTTGCTTTTCTCCACGCTACCTTACCAAATTTCATATGGTCTTCCATTTATTTATTCTTTTGCCTCTTAGTAAAAAGTATTAGTGTGGTTTTGCTGTTCAAATATTTCTTTTTCCCATTCCCCCACCAGCATAGTTTATTTAAACAAGGGTCTGTCTTAAAAAATTAAGAAAATCTCTGTGCTAGAACATGCAAATGGTCTTCCTCTCTCCTCTTACAGGTAATTTAAACGTTCTCTTGTTTTACGGAGATGTGGGTCTCCAGCACCAGACTTATACAGCAGAAGCTCATTTCTAGTGTCTTTCATTCATCATGTAGAAGTGTGAAACCAAGTCCCTCTAGTTCCATGGAGCAGTGGTTATAGGTGACTTGAGGAGAATATCACATTGGCTGGTTTAGTTATTTAACCTTAGATGTTCTCATTTCCACGATGACACTGGGAAGACAGGCAAGCAAACAGCTTTAGGGGGAGTATCTATCCTTGGTGTTTTGTGTCTCAGGTCTCCCTTTTAATCTGTCCCCTTGGGGTTCCTTCTGTGCTTCCAGATGTTGATGAGTGCGCAGAAGCTACGGATGACTGTCACATCGATGCAATTTGTCAAAACACACCAAAATCCTACAAATGCATCTGCAAGCCGGGCTACAAAGGGGAAGGGAAGCAGTGTGAAGGTAAGGACAGATCGGCTACTCTCCTGTCTCTTCTCCTCTCTCTTCTCTTATTTGTTTGCTCTTTAAAAGCTTTTGTAAATAGCTGGATTCCTGAAACGATTAATGCAGATTTACAGCTGCTTAACCTCAAATCTGGGTGTTTATTGGCAAACATACCCCTGCTGCTTTTGCTAATTGTCCGGCACCGAAAACGTTGTGCCTGCGCGCCTACTTTTAAGAATAAAATTTAAAAGGGGGTGTGAGGGGGCGGTGTTCCCCAGGGAGGCGATTCCCCGGCAGCACCACCTCCTCCCAAGCAGCGTTGGGCTCGAAGCGCTGCGCCGAGCACGTGGGTGTGGGGATGGGATGGGATGGGATGGGATGGGATGGGATGGGCCGGGCCCTTGGCTCACTCCCCGGCAGAGAGCAGATGGAAGGGACTGGCCATTGTTTTCCCTGGACAAGTTACAGAAGGTGTTTTTCTGTACCTACACAAACAGGTTGCTGGAGTTTGCTTCTCTTTGACACTCTGCACGTGTCATGATCTTAGTATTTCTAGTCAGAAGAACATTGTTTTAAAAGGAAGCATTTCTTCCTTTTAAATGGTTTTAGATTATTTGGTTTATACAAACTTAAAAAAAAAAGTTGTTTTAATTTTCTATGTCCTCACATCAGTCTTTTAATTGAAAAAGACCTAGCAGGTTTTATTAGGCTCTGTGTTCGCTCATGTTTTGGATTTTATGCACTCCATCTTGTCTGTTGAATCTCAGCAGAGTGGTTCTCTGGTGAAAAGAACAAATATTGTAATCACAGCAGAATGCCTTACAAATAAAAGACACAAGATTATTATTTTTTCCTTCTTCTAGATGCTTAGTAGGTATAATATTTTCCTTCAAAGTCTCTGTCTTTCTACAGCAGAAAGCAACTCTCTAAAAAATGTCTATAGCCAGCCCATTAAAAAGATTGAAGACCTAGAAATTACTTTGCTTGTCTACAAAGCTTGGAAACCACATATTATTCTCCATGGACTTCCAAACTGTTTGTTTAAGTGCCCCCATAAAGCATTTTTGTGGTTGTCATATTTTTCTGTCTTGGGTTTAAATTGTCAGAGACTAAATTAATAAATTCTGACTGTCCACCTTTTGGTGCTCTAGCATCTCTGAGCTGTTGTTCTTTTGGAAGCCAGATTTTCTTTCTTACAAACAGGATAATTGTTCAGCACCAGTTCTTTCTCTAGTCATCCCATCCAGGGAAAGGGCTACAGAACTCTGAGAAAATGCACTCAAGGCCGCAGCTGTGGAGGTTACAGCATTCTCAGCATTGGTACTTCTTGTATTGGTTTTCTACACTAAAGTTTCCTGAAACTTTAACTATTCATATTTTAGGTGTTGAGCTCTGTTTAGTGGTAGACATGGCTTATCCAATACACATATATCTCTTTGCCTGACTCCCCTTGGCTCAGTAAAAAAAACCCCAAAAACCACCAAACTCAGTTAGCAGTAAAAACCAAGATTCATCTTTGTAATGATGTACAGAATAATGGAACATCTGTGTCTGATATCAAACTCATATCTAATAGAATTTAGTGTCTGACAAGCCTGATAAGTACAGTAAACTGGGGCATACTGCAACATGTTCTGCATGGATGTTCAGCATTAGTCAGGTAATGTAAGCTATCTAAACCATTCCTGTGCATGATTTATAACTTCTTTTATATGACATTATGGTAACAGTTCTAAAGATTTTTGCATCAGCTCCATGTCTTAAGTTGGTAATTAATACCAAACTTCGGAATGAGCAGAAAGCTTAAAATGTTTTTGAATGCTTCCTCTCTGGAGCATATTGTAAATTATTTTGCTAGTACCCCTTAATTTGATCCCAAAGTACTTTGAAACATTGTAACTGAAGTTGTGTACTTCAGTGTCAGGCAGATATCATTTCCATAAGTGAGTAAGCTCAGAATTAGAAGGAAGGGTCAGTGGCAGGGCTAAATTCTACCTCAGGCCTGCTGTATATGGAAAGTGGGTTTATTTTGCATCTTGAGGTGAAGTATTCAAAACCTATAGAAATAAACAAGCTACCTTAATTGAATGGTGTTTAATATTCTGTCACAAGACAGCCTCAGTGATCAGCTGTTAAAAGTTATCTTTTAAGATAAAAGTGATTGTTAACAAAGATTAAATCCACTGGATAGTTTTTTTCGTGCCAATAACAAAACTGGGTCATTAAATGATTCTTGGTCTTTAATGCTGGGCTTTTCAAAATAGTCCTTTCGATCACTGAAAGTAGTTACTTTTGAGAAAAAGATACCTTTTGTACAAATAATGTGTCTCTGGCTAAGTTTGTAGCAATCTACCTGCGTTGCTCCATGTCTGAAGAACATTCCTTGTAGCATAACTAACTCCCTTATAGTCCAGGCTCTCTCACACAACCAGATTTTGCTAAACAAGTAGAATTGCCATTCATACAGAACAGTGAGTTCAGAGACATTATAGCATCAAATTCATTTGGATAAATTTTAGTGAGCTGCCAGTTTAGGTTGTATTGAGGCATTGCAATTAATTTAGAAAAGTGTGTGTTTGTTTATTTTAAACAGAAGTCTTAAATATCGCTTTTGTTCACTTAAAATTCATTTTAGAGTAAAGGGTTGAGTATGGGAAATAACATTTTTTTGGATGATTCTTAGGAAACATATTTGTACAAACATATTTGTCCAGTATATCAATATGTATTTGTGCACTCTTGTGTATTTATTAATAGTTTTTCTAAACAATGGGATCTTTAGGCCAATGCAGTAAATGTGGAGCCCAGCCACTTGTGCAGGACTTTGCTCATGGTTTGATGCTGTGAGTGAAAGGGCAGGCAGAAATACATATGACAAAAATATTTCTTTAAAAATATGTGGAGAGCTCTAGCAGCAATTATATGGAAATGAAACATTTTCTTGCCAGTCTGTTAAATTTCTTCAGCAGGGAATTTCTTTCTGAACTTTAATTTTCTCTCAAAATGTCTTTTGGCCTGGGTTTCTTCAGAGTTTCTTAGGACTGAGGATGACTTAGTTCACAGATCTACCTTACCTTTTTTTCTTCCCTTTTTTTTTCTGACTACCTTTCTTGCTTGAACCACCTGACCTGTTTCTTTCTAGAGAGCACAGTTGTTTCCCCAGACAGAAGAGTTCCTCATTCTTTCTGTGCCCTGTCTTCTGCTTCCCTCCATAGATTTCAGCTGATATTTTATTTTCTTCAATCAGCTTTGTGCTATGCTTTGTAAAGCCTCATGGTCAGCATTACCATTATATTTTCCTGTATCACAATATGTATCAATGTCCTTTGAACACAAATTCTCTAGCTGGCATTTTCCTAGGACAGAATAATGTGTCCAACACCTAGGTAATCTTTAAAACATAATTGCTTTCAATTCTCCATTTCTAGTCAATATACCAAATCCATTAACTGATAATTAATTCATTTACTTGCCCTGGCACACCTGCAGTTACCTAAGAAGTCTTGCCCATTGTGATTTTAGTGAGGATCTCAAATGCAGTGGGCTGCATTGGGCTGCAGGCATGATCTTTCACGCTCCATAGGTCTTTGTCCTTACCTTCTCAACACTGAATTTTGGCTTCTTCAACATGTCGGTATCTCAGCATAATTGTGTCAAAGCAATGGAAATTCCAGAAGGTTCAATTCCACATCCTGGGGTTCCTTGTGCCTTGACAGAGCCTTCTTTGTGTCCCATGCAGTGTTGTGTGTTTGCTGTTGTAGGATATTCTGTCACTGAACAGTGTGTGAAGGGGTTTAGCTCTCAAACCCAGTTGTTGGGGTTTTTTTCCCATGCTACTTCTCTGACTGCTCCAAACTGTCATGACATTAACGGTTAAAATACTCTATATAGTTGTTGGTTGATGTATGTCTGTGCCCATTTTATATCCAGTTTGTGTTAAGTTTCTTTTGTAAATTGATTTTTTTTTTTTCCATCACCTACTGTTTATCCTCAGTGTGACTGTAATTTCAGTGAGTTGCTCTAGCTGTTTTTTTTTCCTTTTGGATTATACCTTACATGTAGGGCCCTTAAGACATGTTTACTGGGACCTGTTGCTTCTGGATTGTAAAACTCTACTCTGAGCTTTCCCATATTGACTGAGATTTTCCTCTTGAAACATTTTTTCTGCTGTCTTTCACAGTATCTTCGTAACTCGGCTTCAGTTTTTTTTAATGATTGATCTCATACAGTTGTTACCACGTTTCTTGAACTCTGTGCAGAAGGGAAATGTTCACAACTTTCAGCTGTATTTTAATCATTCTACTGTGAAGCTTCATAATGTTGTGATGGACTTTTTGCTGAGGGCAACATCTATGTACCATGGCAAAGGGTCTTGGTGGAGTCTGCCTGGAGAGGGTGATTTTCAGATTTCTGCTCGTGTTAGAACTTTGTGCTGTATCAGCAGCAGTTCTGCTTGACTGCTAGGTGAGTGGGATTATGCAGTTCTAGTGATTTAGGTTTGTCATATATTCCTGTATTTGTAGTCTTTTTCTTAATGTAAATAATAACTCCAGATAAAGAGGCAGGTGTTGGTGATTATCTGCAACGATGGCCTATATTCTTGAGTGCCTCAGTGGTAGCACCTCACTGGGCTTAAGTGTGATATAACCTCAAAATAAGATAAACCATTCTGTGGCGAGCACAGACCTTTCCCGTGAGAGTTCTTTCTCTCTTCTTCCTGTGTTTTATAAATAAAGATAAAGTTTGGACGTTATTAAAATGGTCTCTTGAGATATGGACAGTTGAAGCCTCGCCAATCGGCCTAGGGGGAGGTTTTGAGCTGACCAATCCTGGTGATCTTTGAAAGTCTATATAAGTTGAAATTAATTAATAAAAATAGACATTTTGCCACAATGAAGAGTGGACTTCTTCTCTCTGCTAGCGGTTCAACAGTGACACCATTCCTCCCTCAATCACAGGTATATTCAGCCTCACACCAGGTTATATTCTGCATATGTTCATTTGGAAACACAGACCAATTGTCCCTTCTGACCCCACTGCTCATCTAAGGGCTTCTGAGCTGAAGGAGCTTTTGGAAGCTGTACAGCCAAACTATTTAGCAAGACATCTCCTAATCTAG
The DNA here is from genome assembly GCF_008360975.1 of Lichenostomus cassidix. Lineage (NCBI taxonomy): Eukaryota > Metazoa > Chordata > Aves > Passeriformes > Meliphagidae > Lichenostomus > Lichenostomus cassidix. The sequence continues at coordinate 53,099,605 of NC_139480.1, forward strand.
TGCTGATATACTGCTCATCACAACCTCTGCCAGAGCTCCTAACACTTGCCTGTGGAGAGTGGATGGAAAAACTCAATGCTGTGTCTGGAAAAGTATTTGCATTGATATATCTAGGTTTTGTTATTTCCATTGGTGCTCTGTGACAGACAGAAAAGCAAAGAATACTGCACGCATACTTCTCTAAACTGCTAACTAAAAGCCTTTTTCTGAACTAGGGATTGTGATTTTGTGGAAACAACGGGATGGTGAATGTTTTTCTTTGGCAAGTGTTTGAGACTCCTGGGTCCATCATGTGCAGGTTTGTTTTCATTCTGCAGGTGCAGTGATGTCCCTGAGCCAAAATTTAAGCTACTCACAGCAATACAGTAAAGTTTAAAATGATAGCTCTTTGCATTTGCAATGAATCAGAAACTGTATAGATAAACCAGCCATTATGAACTTCAGTAATTTTGTGGATGTTAGGCCAAGTTTCTGCTTATACCTGTTTGTTAGATCTGCTTTTAAAGGATTTTAAACAAATCTTAGCAATTGGAAAAACATCTAGAAAATTTATCTTCTCATCACTTTCACTTAAATAATAATGACTGACTCTCCAAGCTTGACTTAATATCCTTCTTGTAGTTTTAATCTGTTTGACCTGTTTTATTTTTCATTTTTTTAAGAGGCTCATTCATGGTCTCACACACTGGATTTTCATTTTATTATGGTCTTTGAAATACCTGCTGTGTTCTTCTCATCCTCTTCAAAAGTGAATCCAAATGTTATGAGAAGGCTGCTCTGAATCAATCAACCTGGAAACACAAGTCTTTCCAGACTTCTCATTTCCCAGCTCCCAGTCCAGTATTTCATATTAAAGCCTCCTTTTGTCTGCAGGGGTAAGTAAGGAAGGCACTTCTGGATATCTTTTAAGTGGAACAATGATCCCATTTCTTTCAAGAGCTCCATGGTGTCCCATCAATCCACTCTCAGCAATTCTTTCTTAAGTGAGTCATCTTCATCAGTGATGTCCTGTGAGAGCTGGGGCACTGTTGAGTGTCCTTTGGTTTCTGAAACTCAGGCATCTTGATGCTTGCACAGCTCTAGTGAGCTTAGCCTTGTTCTGTCTGTCTCTGCAGAATAACAGCAATGCCACAGAACAAGGCAGTTGAAGTGACTTCTTCTGATTGATGGTTTTTCCAATTGCAGTAGAAAGTGAATTAATATTTTCAGGGACTCCCTTGATTTCCCTGAATGAGGTTTGTAGTGGATATTAGGTGCTGAAGCTGCTGTGCTTTCTGAAGTTACAATACCTTGACAGACAGTGTTCATGTCATGCGTTGAAGCTCATGTCACCCTCCCCTGATGGCCATGTTCCAGGTGGGACCTGGTGCCCCAAGTCTGTGCTGCTGTATTTGTGCAGTTGGCTTGCAGTAGTCCATGTGAGCATAGAGCAATGTACTCTGCCACCTCCACATTTTATGGGGATTTCTGTTTCAGGGTCAAATGTTCCTTCCCAGTTTTATTCACACAGATTATGGCTTTGCTCTGGATGAGCCCTTGTGCTGATTTCACTGAAAGCAGCTTTCAGAATGAAGCAGTACATTTTGTCAAAAAATGAGGGAGAGAGAGTGTAAACTAGCTTCTTTGATTTGAGCTGGTAGCTGTCTTTTATTTTCCCTTTCTCTATAAATCCTATTTATTTATTGGGTAGCTGCATTTTATTTGGCTTAGGCCAGTAAAAGTGCTCCCAGAATTAAATTCTGAGGCCTTCTGCATCCGTGGTTTTTTTTCTTTCTCTCTCTCTTATTTTTTTTTAAAATTGTTTGGTACCATTTAATACTCAATTCTGACTTGTGAGTTTTCTAATTTGCACTAGGGGATGAATTTTCTTGGGAGTGGAGAAGTGAAGAACTAGCAGCAAGTAAGAAAATACTCCTGAGAACATTCTGTATTAAATCAGAATTTTATTACAGCCTAAGTGAATTAACAGCTTATGATAACTTTTTTTTCCTCCTTCATGCTGCTTCTGTTCAGTGAATAGGGCTTTTGTTTTGGTCAGAGTGGAGGCTTGATTTTATTTATTTATTTATTCAAATTGCTTTAGTTTTCCAACTTTGTTCAATAGTTCATCCACTAAAACCAGAATATCCTTTAGTTGGGCTGACATGCCCTGTTTAACTGCTCCCAGGGCCATCAGTCCCCATGTGTCACGAACCCTATTGTTTTCTCCTCTCTCTTTTCTTCCCTACACTGTCCTACCTCTCAGAGCTGCTTTCTGACAGCCCACAATGCTGCTTCAGTGAACAGCTCCCCTGGTGGTCCACTTTGGAAATCTTCCATTTTGTCTTAGGAAAAGAGCACTCCAACTTTTTTTTCTCTCCACAAATGCTTCTTGGATACAAATATCACTATATTTTGCATAAACAAATATCATGCCATTAGAAATATGGGCCTCATTCTTCAATAGCATTGCATGTAATTATCAATTTGGAAAAACTAATATTTTTCCCAAGGACACTTCTCTAAGTAGTTGATAAGCTCCCTGTCTGCTGGATGGTCTATAGATACTCTGGGAACTTATAAATATATGTAAACTTTCATCAGTCTCAACAGTTGCTAAGCCGCAGAACGCAGGGTGACTCCCTGGGGTGGTGTGAACTTGGTATTTAGAAGGAGCTTCTTTCCCCCCAGTTATACAATGTAAATTAACTGTCAGGAAAATGAGAATGAAATGAAGGAGTATAAATAAAATGTCTTAAGATCAATAGGTCTGTCCTTCTTTTGTCTTCATTCTTTACACATCTGCCAGATATTATCCAGTTTTCCTTGTTTTCCCACCTGTCACCTTTACTTCTGGTGCAGTCCCCTTTCCTTGCAGTCTTCATTATGTTGTCTTGCATATCCTGTTACTCAGCTGTCTTTTGTCATTTTCCTACTGCAAGTCTTGCTTCTCTTTTGTTCTTTCCTCATGTATTTTCAATTATTTCATCTTGTTTTTCTTCCCCTGTCCTCTCAGTGGCTCGCTGCAGTTACAGCAGCATTGTTCTGAGAGCCAGTATCCCACAGCAAGACCTCTGGGACTGGAGAACTGGCAGCTGGAAGCTCTAAGTGCCCCTTACTGGCCCTTTCCCTTGAGTTTTGTCTTTAAGTCAAAGCAGTTCTACCAGCTTGTTCTTAGATTTACACCTTTCCTCCCTTTTTCTCCACCTCTTTCTTGGCCCCCATCAGCAGCTCAGAGCTCACCTGTCCCTCAGCACATTCCCTGCTGTTTCTACCCCCTGCAGACCCATGGCTCTTTCCTCAGTGGCTGGCTGGAAAAACATCTTTGCCTGGCTCTTTGCCATCCTTTGTTAGCTCCTGTTTGGGCACTGTCTTCATGTGTGTCCATTGCCCTGCTGAAATACACATCTTTGATCTCAGGCTGATGCATGCCATGGTCACAGAGCTTCTGCTGGGGTGATGGCAGAAGAGGAGCTAGAGAATGTGCCCTCCTGCTGCTCCCTTGCCCAAATAAGCTCCACTAATGCATTTGAGGTAGCATCTACTCTGTTTGTTAGCATCCGTGCTCTTAGGATTCTGGAGGTAATGGGAATCATGGGTGGTGTCTGTAACCATGGAAGAGGATGATGGACACAGTCTGTACCCTTCTAGCCCAGGACAGCTGGGCAGGTTTGGCCAGGGCAGGTCAAAATACAGGGCAGGTTTGAAGAAACCTCAGGCAGTCCTGGGATGGAGGATGTAGGGCAGGAATTTGAAGGGAAAATGTGTATTCAGTCTGGTTGGAAAAGGAGTACTATTCCCTCTGCACTGATTTAGGAAGTTCCTTTTCCTTGATCGTGCTTTTTTTCTTGGACAGGGGCAATTGATGTGGGACTATTCTGTGAAGAATATCACTAAAATAATACCCCCAAAAGTGGAAGAAAACACAAAGGATTACAACCTGGCCCTGTAAGCACTTCTACACTGAAAAGTCAATGATCTGGGATGTAGAGGCTGAGACACATGGCAGGGAGAAGGTGGTGGGGAATAGATTTGCTAATCTGCTTTAGTTACTGGAGCCATTGGGGTGGCAAACTACTGCCTAAGGTTGAAAATAACACCCACCAAGAAGCATGTTTTGGAAACTGTAGCTGCCTAAATTTCAGCAGATGCCTGTTGAGCTTTGAATATATATCTTTTTTTGGAGAGGGGGGGATGTATGAATTAATTTTTAGATGGCTATTTTTTGATTGGTTAAGTTTCAGCTGTAATTTGATCATCTTTTTCTGTCCTGAGAAATCTCTTGAAAGGTAACTTCCTGGCACCTTCTTGGAAACAAAATCTCAGAGCATTAAATCTATTCAAGTAATTGGGGGAGAATTTTTTAAACATAGCAAAGCAGTGATTTTTCCATATAATCCCTTTAGAAAAAAAAGCTAACTTCCTGGTTTTTTTCCTTTGTTTGTTCTAGTATGTATATATTTGGTTTAAATTTCAACTGAAAAAATCCCCACCTGCTTTAAAGCAGGTGTCTTGCAAGAAAAAGTAGAGTTAATACATAAATGTTTAGCAGAGTTATAAGGAACTGAAGATAGGGTCTGACAGACCCTCTTGAAATTTCAAGACTTTCCTACACATTTAAGATGCTGAGCAAAAGGAATATCCTTACAGAACCATTTGAAGAATTTTTTTGTTCAAATGCTGTGAATCATCCAAGTTCTCAAGCATGTGCTTAATCTTAAGAAACTTACCCTTTAAAGTAATTCTCTTTAAGTGCTTTGTTAAATTGAAGATACTGTCTTATTTTACTTTACAATGAACTTTACAGTGCTACTTCTCTGGAGCCTGTCAAAGGTCACAGTTTTTCTTTCAGTGACCAAGGAATTAAGAAAAAATCTGAATCATTTAATAAGATGATTTAAGACCTTGATCTTGCACATGCTTTAGACCTAAACTTAGTGCAGTTTGTTTGGTGCTGTAGACCCCAGAAGCAACACACCAAATTCAAGACCATACTTTCTCAACTACTGATAATGTACAGTACAGCCATCAAATAATCAGAAATATTAAACAGATTAAACAACTTTCAGATTGTTCTGATTCTTATAATAATTTTGTTAAGCAGGTGAGCTGTTATCTCAGAGAATATAAAAGCCAATTTTCATTTACTCTTTCAGAGTGAGGTTACTAAGCTTCATACTATTGTTACCATGCCTTAAATCTGCATGAACCACTGTCAGTCCTTACAATTAACAAGACATCATGCTCATAGAACATCAAAAATGTAACTGAGGGGAAGAAAAATAAGAGCAATGCATAATATCAATTTGCTAATTATTAATGTTGGAGGGAATGGTGGTGCTGCAGAATGTGTTTCTGCGGAGGGGAACCTGTGCAGAAATAGGTATTTGTATTTGCTGGACATATCATTGCTGAAAATGCTACAGGACATTACTGCTGTGCATTCTAGTTCTTGCTTTTGTGAGGGGGAAACATGCCCTGAAGTGCCTTTGTTCTGATTTCATTATCTGGAAGCAGAGGTCGTATTCAAAACTTTCAGTCTCCTTGTTATAGTGGAAAAAGGGGTTGAAGTAAGTGGGGTATTTGCTTTGCTGAATAGGTAGTCTGGGTCATGCATATCTGAATTGTTTGGCAGCACATGCATAGAAGGAATTTGATATCTGACTTCATACCTCTAGAGATGTCAGTGTTTCTACCAAGTAGAGTTGTACCTTTATTCTTTCTGCACATTTCTGTTTGCAGAATTTTCTTGGGGAAGGATTCCACAAAAACTGTGACTTGGAGACCTGCCAAAGTTTTTCTCTAACTACAAAGCAACAAAGTCCAACTTCATTTAGAAATTTCCATTTTTTTCTGATGCATTCCAACCTGTCTAAAGATGAATGTGATCAAAGCTCCTCTTCACATGTCCTTCCCCCCACCATGCCATTTTTCTCTTAAAGCAGCCCAGTTCTTGCTTGCACAATGGTCAAGTTCATCTGATCTTTAGTGCAGGTCTTGGTACAGCACACGCTCCAAAGGCAGGTGCTCTGAACTGATTGCTTCTGACCCTGTGGGGATTTTCCCAAGGGCTCTCGTGGGGGCTTTGTGTGCATGGGCACTCTGGGGGAAGGCAGCCTCCTTTGGCTGTGCTGCAGACTGAACCCAAAGCCATGAGGGAGGCTAACTGCATTATTTGGCTACTAGAGGGCAGACAAAGGTGGAACCCTATGGCTTTTGCTTGGCTTGAATTCCTAGGAAAGCGATTTTACCTCTATTCTGATGGGAGTGTGCAGATGTATTCAGAGTGCAAGGAACAAATGAGGCAAGGAGGGCTGCCAGGATTTCTCGGACCTGTGACTGCTTTGGCTGTAAGAGTGAGCCAGAGAATGGGTATAAGAGAGGAATAGACAACCTCAGCCTGTTGTCTAAAAACCTGAATACTAAAATGCTTTGGTTGGATATAGTCTATTTCATTAGGTACAGAATGTTTCACTATGTGACAGTGGCAGCTGATTATTCTGTATACACACAGTTTTACATTTAAAGAGATGATGGCTTCAGAATGGAAGAACTTTTATATTACAGTTCTCAAAAGATTTAACAATGGCAATGATCACATCAAATTGTTTATCGTATGATTGTTGCCTAGGAAAATACTTTTTTGTGATATGGGTGAAATCTAAGGTGTTGTCACTTAAATTTTGTGTTAGCAGTAACTTCTAAATGTATATTAAACTTATTTATTTTTTTTATCCTTCTGGCACTTTCCATCCTTTCACTGTGTGTTTTGAAATATTTTTAAAAATCTTTTTCTTGAAGGAAGTGCAAAAACTGCATTATAAAAAAAAATCTGTTGAATGCATCACATGTGGTCTTACAGAGCAAAACACAAAAGCTTTATCTTTTATTCTGAATTGAGAATACACACAAATCTATTCAGGATAGCAATGGCAGTTGCATTAATTTTCTAGAATAGCTTAATGGCACAATTTACTTTGAGTTAATACAAAAGTTTCCAATGCACATTTCTGAGCTCTTTCACTGGACTTTGTTGCAAAAAAAAAAAAAAAAAAAAAAAAGTTACTAGAAAAGAGTTACTAGAATATGATCCTGTACTGCTTATCCTGAAAGGCTGTTAGTGATGACCATCGATATTGATGTTATGATTAGATACCAGTCATGATTTTGAGCTGTCTTTAAGACAAGTGTTCTGATGGTCTATATAGAAAGTAACAGGCAGTTAGTTGCTGTAACCTGCTCCACAGTGGGCAGACAACATCAATCTTTCTCCTGAGTAGGATTACACGATAAAATTGCCTGAGTTAGCAAGAGTGTAGACTCAAGGGATGGAGACCTGAAGGGGACACTCTCTGGAAGAACCAGCATGTTTTCCTTAATGCTGCCATTCCCTGAGGAAAGCCCCAGTGTTTGTAGCTGTGAGAGCATCTGAGTGGTCCTGTTTGCACACAGCATTTTCTGTAGGTCTCCTGTTTGATGGAAAGGACAGCCTGTTATCTTGAGAACTGTGATTTTTATGGCAAGATGCTTTGGGGGAGTTCTGAAGAGTCCAAAAGCTGGGTGAGAGGTTTGCTGTTTGAATGTGAGTGTTAGCAGAGGGTCTGGCACAGCCAGGCAGGGGGATGTGTGGGAGGCTGTCAAGTCCTCAGGGATACATCCTTGATTTGCTCAGCCAGTTTGGCCTGAACTTGCTAAAATAACTTAATCTTAAAGATGAGACCCAGCATGAAGAATTTCAGTCTTTGAAGATGCTGTGAAATTGGGAAAAATGGGAACTAGAAGGTGAGGTGGGTATGCTTTAAAAGACCATTTATATAAGTAGTACTAATTGCAGTATGCTTCTACTTTTACCTGTCAAGTGCACATAATCTATGCTTTTGACCATCATGCCAAGTATGAGCACAACTATCAAAAGACAGAAATAGCTACTGGGAAGTGTAGTGCATATCCTTATTATTGAAAGGTATAAAGTTAAGGAAAAAAACTTAATAGGAACAGCCTTTATACTATATAAAATTGCAGAATTTGTGTTTTGTGTTTTTTAAATTATTAACAATGTAGTGTTCCACCAAAAATCCAGGTTACTCAGAGTTTCTTCTTCAATAAACTTAATGATCAACAAGGAAGTAAAAAACTTGAGGAAAATAAATACATGTCCTCTGGTCTGAATTAGTCACTGAGATAGTCTTTTCTATTATAGTATTTGAAGTAGGAGTGCTTTAAATGCTTCAACCCATTTAACCTTAATTGCTTGGTTTTAATGGACATTTACTAACTAAAGTAACCAAATTATAGCTTGAATTAGGCCTTACTAATCTTAATTAAAAGCTCTACTTTATAATCAAAAACAGCCTATGTTTAAAACAGTAAGCCTTTCTTAAATGGCTTACTTTAAAATACTAAGGCCCTTTTGCTAATAATTGTTCAGACTGAATACGGGTAACCATTATTCTCCTTATATTGCACTTCATTAAAAATATCTCCTCCATGTGGTTTTGTGCAGTCTGCTGGCTGTAAAATTGTTTGACTGGTGGGGGGTGGCATTACTTTACTTTTCCTGTGGTTAATTTGCAAACATGTTTCTGCCTTTGTTTTAAAAGTTTTCTGGGGTCACAAGCTACAAGATTAACATGTGAATCAATACAAACATTAGCTTCCTGCATTTGTCCGTCCTCAGGCAAATGCTTGTCAGTCACTTACAACCATTAATAATACACCCTATAATTCATTTAGTTTAACATTGAAATTGTGCTCAGTCACTTGATTATGGTCTCTGCAGCCCTTCAGAGACCTAAATTTCAATATAAATCAAGTCTGTTATATTGGGAGGGAGGCAGTCCTGGCTCTGTCTGTTGAGTATTTGGTGTATTAACAGAGCTCGTGTGCATTTCAGGGCTGCCTGAGGAGGACAGAGGGTGGATTTCATCTGTCCAAAGGTGGATCTCAGTAATACAGACCAGCACACTTAAACCATTTGCTTTGCTTTCCCTTTGTAGTTGATTGAAACTTCCTTCATGCCATTTGCCTTGTATAATTGGAGACAAAAATAGGTCAGATAAATCATGTCTTGGAAATAAGAGTCTCTTTCCGACACAGATGTGGACATCTCCAATGGAAGCATGTAAAGTTGGATGAGGTATATCTGGGCAATAAGCCTGCAGCTCTAAGATTCTAATTCCACTGAAATTAATGAAGAATATTCTGTACTTGTGCTTTGAATTTAACCAGAACAAGGGATTTTTAAGCTGCCATATTATCATTGGATCATTACAAAATTTGTCTTTCCAGTCTCAGTTTTACATTTTTAATTCTTTAATTCAAAATTTTTTATTTACTGCATCCTACTCAGGAAGCACTGCTAGACTGTGTGGTCATACCTTTATTTGATTTGCATTGCTTTCAATTCAGTGCTGAATTGCCTACTTGCACAAACTAAGCACAAATTAAAAGTCCTTTATATGCTGTCTACTAGACCTTTGTGTGCACTTGGAAGAAACCTCTGTAAAAAGTCACTTGTGCCCATTATGGAGATGGACAGACCTTCTTGATTGTCAGTTTTCTTTGCTTAGTTTTCTAATCTTTGGAAAAGTCTAAAGCATTTTTTAGACTTTCTCCTTATTATCCAGTAATTTTTATGTTCTGTGCTGATGGAGTATACAAAGATTGTTAAATTACACCCAGTATAGGAAGGCAAAGTTAGGACTCTTTACAGTGGGTACATAGTGCTACCTATGCTTCCTACCTATGTGTATTTACCTTTTAATATCAAAAGTGTGTAAGCTGGCCAGACCCAGTTTAACTGAAGATCTGTCTAGCTTGCTGTGCAGTCTCTGACAATGGCCAACAGTGGATGCTTACAGGAGATTATAAAAAAACAAGAAATGGAAGAATGCAGCTAGAGATTTAAAGACCTCCCAAGACAGAAGTTGCATTCAAATCACTGTGTTTATTGACATCTTCAGAATCGGAATGGGCAATAAGTATGTTTGTTTCTCCAGGTGTTCTGCAACACTCACAGTGGTAGACAGGTGATTAGCCATGCTCAGAATTGGGAAAGAATTGTGCAGGAAGAGGTTATTGTACACACCTGTCTTTGCAGCCTCCTATATATTGCTGTTTACCAGCAACCTCACACTGTGTTTCTCTATGTAGGCAAACCCTACAAACCCTAGTTTTTGGCTTGGCAGCTAAGAGCATCTTCAGAATGATTGGTCTTCACACTTTTCTGAAAATGAGACCTCTTTAAGGAGAGTCTCAAGTCAGTTGTGAAAAATTAATAGGTACTTTGAAAAGCTTGACCTAGATGTTTGACCTAACTTTAGATGGTTACACTGTTAAACCAGGTGCTGTATATAAACACCCATAACCCTATTATTTCATTTTTGAGTCTCTGACTGAGGCTGAAGTCCTGTTTTATTTATGGATGAGTTAACTAGTCAGGCCTTGGTGCCCTGTTTTCAATGGATAACCAAGATAGTTGAAGTGTGTTCTCTGCTGGAATTCTGTTTATGTATCTTAGAAATACTATGAATGCACACCAGAGACAGTCCTAAAATTGGGATTCTCTAGAAGGATGGGAAGAAGGAAGAAGCATGTGGAATTAATGAAGAGCATTTTAAGAAGTGACATCTCCAATCTCTAGTTTCATGTTGGATGTATTGTCCAATTAAAAAAACAACAACAACAAAAAAACCCAAAAAAACCAAAGACCCCAAACTGTTTATTGGGCTGTAAATCAAGTCTTTAGGCAAGCCATTGCTGCATGTTGCTTATCTCTGCATAATAAAATAGCATTGTTGTGAAAGGCACCTTATAAGAAAACATCTCAATGAGAGTACTGGATATAAGTCTACAGAACTAAACAATTATTTATATAAAATTACCTGATTTTATCCCTCTGCCTTTGGGGAGAAGGTCAGAACAGTTGTACAGCTTGGCTTTCTATAGTGCATTCTGTCAAAAGCATGTTATTATTCGAATACTGCACAGAAGTTGTAGGCATTCTTTGATTCTCTCTACCTGACATTCTTCCCAATACAACAAGCAAATAAAATTACTTAAAATTGAACATAGCACTCTTGAGCTTACAGCAAATGCCCATGTTCTTATTCCTGTATCTGCAGTTTCATTCTTTTTTCATTTAATAGTGTTAATGGAAGCTGTGTGGCTTTCCAGTACAGGGTATTTGAACACTGGAGCAGAAATGCCTGATTTTATGGCAAAACTAAAATTGCATCTGTTTGTCCTATCTCCCTTTCTTGTCTAAACATCAGATGTGAGCACAGCTTATAAATGAAAATATTTGATGACTCACAGATCAGCAATGGTGTTTTTCAGATTTGAATGTTAAATTTTCATCCCTACCACTTTTCCTGGACTTTCCTCACTACAAAATTGGTGTTTGTACAGCTTGTCCTGGCCTCATCTAACCCTCACCTCACATCCAGCAAAGATGAGTGTGCAACTTCATTAATTCCTGTTCAGAGAGCCTCTGCTCTTGCTTACTTGTCTAGCTGTCAAAGACTCCAGGAAATGTTTTGAGAGTCTGGAAAGGATAACGATGATGGAAAAGCCAGTGGGTTGCCTGCTACTGTTCACTATCTGTACATTTATGTCCCTGCTGGACAATGGTTACATATCCACAGGTCAAAAACCAAAGGCTGTTACCACTGTTTATTAGATTTTCTCTGTGATTATTTGTCTGTGGTGATAAACAGAGCTCTGGCTCACAAGAATAAATTCTGCATGGCCTTTTGAAAGACTTAAGGAGAGCCTACATCATAACTGATGAACTCTCTTTGTAAGTAAAATTTTAGAACAGTCAGCAGGTATCAGTAGGATTGGGTTCTCTGTTGCAGGAATAAAATAGCTGGAATCCAAGAATTACATCAATGTGGTATTTGTATGAAAATAAAACCCTTTTGCATTCATCTCCTACAACAACATCTAGGGCTTCTTGTTTTTACTGGCCAGGGCCATGCTTACAAAAGAAATGGAAAACATTCAATCTGTACATCCAAGCAAAACTGCATGGCAGGTACTTCACACACTGTGGAGACAGAATTGTTGTTAAGAAGCTGAGAGAGGCTGTGCCAGAATTCTGAGATGTGCAGCAAAATTGCCAATTGTTTTGGCATCTTGAAAATAGCTCCACATTTCATGATTGTACAGTTCTGATGGGAGCAGCTTTTAGAGCTGTGAACTGTTTCAGACAGTGCTCGTGTGCGCTACATTCAGGGTATAATCATTATTATCCTAGGCTTAGAAAGGTTTAACTTACTGAAAGTGAGACGCTGAAACACAAATCTGTAACAAGTTTGAAGTTTCATTACAGGAACAAAATGTTACTTGATCATTTTAAATCCTTGCATATTAACAAAGTTTGTAGACTAGTAACTTTTGTACCTTGTAGATGGTACGCAGAGCTGAAGGGTGGTGGACAAAAATGAGTTTATATTTTTTGCAAGACTATGTCAGATTAAAAGGTCTTGTAAATCTTTGATCTGATTTCTATTCAGTTTAGTCATCTCAGATCTTTTTGAAGCAAAGGTTATAAATCAAGCTTATAAATGAGGTAGGGTTATCTCAACTGATTTTACTGTTTGCTTCCTGAAAATCCTGAGTACCCACAGCCCTGCAAGGGACTCATGAGCAAAATTATTACCATTCTCCTGAAAGCATAAACTAAATACAAATAGTGCATCTGTATCTAGGCTAAAGCACTGAAATATTTTTTAAGAACACTTAAAATAAGTCTTCTTAATACCATAGAAATGAGAAGGAAAGTAAGAAATCCTCAGTCCTATCTCCTGGATAAAAAAAGTGTAATGTGGAATGATTAACACTGGAAATCAGGCAACATGCTGGTATTAAGAGATTACTCTTGCCAAAGGTACTCTGGAGTCTTAATTACCATGAGTGTGAAGGACTTCTGCTTCATTGTTAATGAATGACCATTTTTCAGTGCATTCCACGTGTGTTTCAGTTGTTTTGCCACCATGTAGACCTTCCTAGTCCAGGTAAAAGCTTCTGTAGTTAGAAAAACTATTTACAGCAAAACCAAACCTAATGATTCTAAACCAAAGAAGGATCTGTGTTTTGATGATCCAAGTTACCACCAGTCAGCTGCGGTTTAACAGGGAGGTGTTACAGTCTTTATCATTGTGAATGACTTAGAATGGCATTCCTTATAGGCTGCTTTTTATTGTTCTCTGCAAACCAAAATGCTGAGAGGCCTCCAGTTCATAAAGGATGTTGTTGGGGAATGGAATGAGCTTGTCTGCATTCAGGCCCCACATGAAGGGCCACATAAAATAAGTTAATATTCATTTACTGGTAGGTAATAAAGAAACTTCAGAATTGGAGGTTGGGATTTTTTCCTTTTGTCAATGGACATTGAAAAATTAAAGGCAAACGAAGGTTGGAGATACATAATCTGAGAATGAGATACCTGCAGAGTCTGGGGGGAAAGCAGGGGAATTATGTCTCTGTCAATGAGATAATTTCACTGCTTTAAACATTTCTCTCAAAATTTATAGAGGCATATTTGAATTTAAAGACCTAGGAACAATCCCCTGCAATGACTTACTGCAACAATTATCATTAGGATGCATGCACACCAGCAGTATCAGTAAAGCACACAGAAATACTCTCCCATTAGATCTCAAAGAGCTTCTTCAATGTGGAATCAAACATTTCCCATTATATTAAAAGAGGGAATTGTGGTGGAAATGGCTGTGATTTAGAAGTGGTGGGAAAAATGCTGTCAAATGTCATGTTTCACATTCATAACAGCTTGTGAACAGGAAACCTCTCTGCTTGAGCTTGTCGGGCATGGCAGCTATTAAATAAAGACAGGCTCTAAAACTGTTACGTGCTCTGCAGGTATCCATCTTTATTTGGGTATCTCACTTGAGGTTCCAAGAACTTGCAGCCAATCTGTGTAAATATAAATTAAGACAAATGTCAAACTGCTACAAACTCTAATCAAGGGTTCAAGATGCTGAATGCAGGGTAAAAATAATTTGGGGTTTATACTTTAGAAAAGAATATTGTATTTACTATGAGTGAAGCTGGAACGGTCCCAAATAAGTTTTCATTGTGCTAGTTAAGATGGCAAATGTCACACAGGGATAATACTTAGATACATGGATAGAACATATATTGTTCCCTAGGGAGAGAACTCTGCTTAATTATTTTTTTCCATAATGATTCTAGCTATCCAAAGGTTTCATACACACAAAAGGTACTGTAGCTAAAAAGCTCTGTACAACCCCAGTTAATGCTGTACAAAGATTTGCCAGTTAAGCAGCCAGAAACTCTGTAAGGTCCTAAGTAGAGTGCTCCATATCACTTATCTGATCTCCTCTCCGTTCCTGCTGCTGCAGTGTTATGTGTGCCACCCTACAGAGTATTTAGGTGGCTGGCAAATGACACCAAATGCATGCAAAATCTCAGCTTTCAGTTTATATGTTACCTTTTTTTCCATATTTTCAAGTATTTCTTACTTCCCTGTACTTCAGTGATAACTTTCCACTGGCAAAGTACGTGTGCACTGAAGCAGGAATACCTGCCTTGAACATCAGGCATCCTCAGAGAAGGAATCAAAAGGGTACATTCGGGAGTCTGTTGTCAATTTGATTGGCGTATCAATGTCCAGTCATTAAAAATGTTCTTTCTACTCTTCAAACCAGCAGTTTAAATAAGGAGAGAAATGCACAGGAAGGAGAACAGTGACAGGAAACAGAGGAAGGGAAGGTGAATTTAAGAAAAATGTAAGGAAGGGAGTCTCCAGACACCGTATTTCTTATCAATAAATGAAGAATGTGATGGTCATTCACCAAAAAAGTAAGCTATAACCATTCAGCTAATGCAGAAATTTTGGATTTTCATAATCTGTTGTTTCCTTTAACAATATGTGAGCTGAGTCAGCTGAAGTCTTGATACTGTCTAGTCGCTAGTGTCTTTAAATGTGACTTTTTAATTCTCTTTGTTTGATGCACAATATTTTAGGATCATTAACTAAAACTTGGAAAGTAACAAGTGCTAAACATGCCTACGTTTTCTACAGCTGATAAACTCAGTTCAATTACTTCATCACCTCCTCAGAGAAGGATTTTGTGTCTAAAAGTTTGTCTGTTTTTCCCCAGCCAGTGAGGGTGGCTCCTGGAAGACTATCCTTACTCTGTGGGACTTGAAAACGTGATTCATCCTTGCTGTACACGGTATAATAATAGGAAAAAAAATTCAGACACAAGTCAAAATAGAGATCAACAACAGCTGTCTCTGTTCTTTTTTTTAATTATAAGTTAATAATTGTAATTAGAGAAAAAACTTATTAAACACAATATTAAAAAAATGCTAAGTAAAAAAATCTAGAAAAGAAAATAATTGTTGCTACAGGCAGTGATAAAGGAGATGATGTCTCATCTGTCTTTCAGATGTATCCTAAATGCTTTTAGGCAAGATAGTTCTAAATATGAAACTGTTCACACTTTAAAAATGTGTGTGTTGTTTAACCAGCTGGACATACCTCTACATGGTTGGTTTGTGTTCCATTCCCCCCCACACCCCCTTCTTTCATACACGTACTTTAGCAAAATGTAAAGCATTATGAACTTTGTGCTTAGCCATCACAGATAAAAAGGAAACAAATAAAATTGCTACAGAGTGCTTGATCTTTTCTGGAAACTGGATGAAATGGCTTCCAGAAAAACAGCACAACAATACCACAGATTGTATCCAAATCATGTCCACTAAGTTGGCATGGCCTTTTCATTTTATTGCTGGTTTAATACTGGGAAATAGGGGTTTGTGACATTTTTGAAGGAAGTTGTAAAATTGATTTTTTTTTTCTCTGTGGACGCACTAATGGGAAAAACATGGGAGAGGCAGTACCCATAGTGGAAAGGCTCTTGAGGGATTTACACTGAAAAAAACCCTCATGTTAAACAACGTATTATACCTGTTCTTTTTCCTTCTCCACTGAGAAACATCCGGCTGCTTTTTCTGAATTTACCCTGTTCCCAGCCTGCCCACCCTTGACCTTGCCTCCTAGAGTAGTCCTAATGGCTATCAAATTTTACAGTTTTCTTTGGCACAAGCATCTTGAAAACATCATGGCAACTTGAAAGCTGTAAAAGCTGCACTCTGTGTTCCTCAGATTCATTAGATTGCAACATTTACAAGATCACAGCATCTAAAAAAAAAAGATGTTAACATTTATGAGTCAAAAAAATAAAGTATCTCAGGAAGGACCAGATGTAGCAAATGATAGAGTTTAATTTGCTTTATTAAAAAATGATTTAAGAAGCTGTTCATGGAAAGAGGTTTTCAAAAATGGACTTTTCTGTGAAGGTGAAGGGTTTTTTTGGAGTAGCAAAATTGAATGAGTCCTGATATCTCAATATTTTCTTCATAAAATTTGGAGATCAATTAGATGCTGGATTCTGATATCACAAAATGCAGAGGGAAATGGTATTTCAGCAGGTCAGGTTAAGTGAAACTGATAAAATTTTCCCACCTGATTCTTCATACATGGTTTTTTGCAAATTTTAAGAACAGAGCTGAGCAGACTTCAAATGTGTGGAACTGTGCTGATACTAAGCTCTTCTTAAGAATCTAACACTTTTAGTGTTGTTGCTTTGGTTGAGTGTTTCCCAGAGAGCTGAACCTCTGGCAAATTTCACCTGCGCTTTACCAAGATGGTCTTTAACCTGTGTTTGAGCTTTAATTCTGGCCTTTAGATCTGGAACTGGTTCTCTTCCTAAGGAAAGTGCAACTTGATGTGGGAAATACAAATGCCTTAAGGTTCAGGTTGAGCAGTGTGTTTTGTGTATCTGCTGAAGGTATATTAAATGTAGACTCTGCCAAATAATATACATATGAATATAACATATGCATATAAATATGTAAATATTGCCATGTAATTTTTACTTATTTTCATGGCTTTTACAGTCTCAAATCCAGTCATTAAAAAGAATAAGATGGTGACCTGACTGTGATCCAGGGTCTGAACTTGTTCGTAATCCTTGTCAGTGTGCACGTAACTTCACTTCCGCCTGTTTCCTTTAAAGCAGCAGTGTCAGTGCTACACTGCTGTTTGTTCTGAATTGGAAATGGGAACAAAAAATTGCAGTGCTGATCCTGTCCCACATATCTCTCTACTTTGAATCCCAGAAAATATGTCTTCCTGGCTTCACTAAGCCTGTGGCAAAAAAGCCTCATGCCTTTCGTGGGATTGGGATTTCATCTCAGGCTATTTCACCTTTGGATGTTACAAGGCTACTTCTTTTATTTGTAGATCATTTGAGATCCAGGTTGCATAAAGCTATGCAGTGAGGAGGACAGTTCTGCACTGTAAATCTGCTGTTAGTTGTGTAAGATTTAGAAGCCCAGCCTGGGCCTTTTATCCTGTATTTTTCTTTGGAAATGATGATAGTGAATTAGTCCTAGGAGGAACAGTGACCAAAACTCAATAAAGAATCAGTAAAATTTTTTGAAAGCTTTTAGGAGAAAAGCCATCATACAAGTGAAAAATACTACCACATGGAAAAATGGGCTCCAACATCTTGCAGTGTTCTTGGCTGCATAATGGCTGTGGATAAGCAGGCAAGATGCTGCTGTTGCAGAACTGTAGGATGACTTTTTTAGCAGAAGATGACTGATAAAAGGGAATTTTGCATCTGCTATGCTTTGCCCTCTCTTCTCTTCAAGCAAGAAGGTAAAACACAGTTTTTTCCTGTCTAGTTTGTAAGGACAATATTATTGTCTCCATAGTGCCTCTTTGGCAGTATTTTGTTTAAAGCAGCTAGATAAACATTAATATAAAAATATTTTTTCTTTAGATACTGAAAAAACATGTGGCTTCATCCATCAAGATGTAGTTACAAGGATTTTAATATTTATTTTTCTAGTTATTTAATGGATCCCACTTCTTTACGAGATATTCCACATCTGCATAATACACCTGCATGATAGCTTTTTTTTGTGGTTCTCTAAATTAGAAGTTGATGTGGGCAGACAGCTTTCTTTGGCTATTTATTTGAAATGTCCAAGCACATAAATTACTCTTTTCAAGATCAACTAGAGTTTTTGTTTACTAAATTACCTCCAGATCTTTCCCTTATATTGCTCATCAAGAAATATTTTAAAATGGACACAGATTTTATTCAATCCTACGCCTGTTTCGAACATCTTCTGTTGCATTGTGAGTGTTGGGATCTGTGGCCTTGGCAGATGCCAAGACAAAAATTGTGTCAATGCACACTTTCCCATTTTCTATAGAAATCTGTGGAATTCAACACTAAATGCTGAATTTGGCTCATTGACTTCCAGGCCTCAGTCGTTCTTCCTTTCGCATTTTAATAGCCATAAGGCTTCTTGTGACAGTTTAGCTGTGACACTCATCCAAAATTCATCAACTCCATGCAGACATTTGCTTTGATTTCAGTAGCTGTGCCCATAATGATCTGTAGCTGTGCTAACAAAGTTTGTTGCATGTGTTGTAAAGATTTTTGGACATTCGGGAACTTAATTGCAACTGATGAAATGAAGAGTGGGAATGAATTTTTCTGGAGG
Organism: Lichenostomus cassidix; assembly: GCF_008360975.1. Taxonomy (NCBI): domain Eukaryota; kingdom Metazoa; phylum Chordata; class Aves; order Passeriformes; family Meliphagidae; genus Lichenostomus; species Lichenostomus cassidix. The sequence goes on from NC_139480.1 coordinate 53,118,163, forward strand.
TAGGCTTTTTAATTCCTTGGCATAAATTCTGTGCCTCCTTCTGGCAAAGCTGGTTACTTCTTGGAAAAGATGTTTAGCGCAGAGTAAATTTCATGACACTGCTGAAAATGTTTAGACAAAGTGGGAACCAGCCATTTTACAATTACCTCAGTGTTTTACAGTTTGGTTTGTCTCATGGACATTAGTTTTTGCATGCTGATGTGTGTTCTAACCTGAAACAGAAATCCGAAATACTGTGATATTGGAAGCAGAAGAGTTTGATTCTTGTTTTATTTTGAACATTTCTTAGTTGTATGTGCTTCTGGAAGAGCTGCTTCTCTGCAGGGTGGCCTTGTGAGACTCCTGAGAATTCCATCTCTTTGTGGCAGAATACACAAATTAAACAAATTCTGGGGGAGGCTCAGTTTCACCTCCAATAATGAAAGAGGAACCAACCCTATAATGTATAAAGGAAATGTAGGTCTCATCAGACTAAAAAGAATAAGGTCGCTTAAGGCAAATTCAGAGTCTCTTCCTATAACTCAAATACAAGGACTGTAAATTACAGCACATCCTCATGGTAACTCATCCTCAGATTTTTTCAGATACTTGTCAAGGGCTTTTTGAAAAAAAGTTCTTGGGTGCTTGCATTTCATAATAACTGCAGCCTCATACTCTGGGTGTGATCATTTTTTGCTTTAAAACTTTCGAAACAAGCAGTGGATTTTTGAGATTTTCCAAACCAGTTCCAGAAAGAGATGATCAAAATAGTTTTGCCAGCATCTGAGGATGTGGTTGCTTATATCCAACCCTGGCATTAGGAGTTGCTGTCTCTTTGGAATACACTAAGCTCAAATAGGTTCTTGGCAGGTTGTATCACTATTACAAATGGCCCTACACCTTCTTAATAATTTTGGTGCATCTAATTCTTGTCTGAGACTCCTGTGATTCCTGCCATTGTAGTACCAAGTGAAATTAATTCATTTTGGAAGGGAAATTGTAATAGTCTTTTAAGGTGAATTTTCACTAAGAGTTCCCTGTCTGAACAGCCAGAATATAAGGAATTGAGAACTTGGTAAGTATTTTGCCACTATAGATACTGTACAACCCCAGTGTTTTATAGATAAAAATTTAGGTTTTCCATTGAGAAGCCTTGGTAATTGATCAGTATATGCACCTACATCCAGCACAATTTCATGGTTGGATAGCAACTTTTTTTTTTCTCCTGGTTTTAGTCTTTGTTGTGGTTATTCCTTCATGGTAAAGGACAATATTAAGGGACCAAATGCTAAAAATGGTAGCAGGGAGACCTAAATTTCTCAGTTAGAGGTGTTTAGAGTTGAGATTTTGATTAACACCCAATTCTGTCAATTACAGGAAAAAAAAATAATAGGATATTACCTAAGTAAAAGGAAATGAACACAGATGGCTCCTTCAAATTTTGAGGTTTACAACAGACAAAATTAAGAGCAAGCCTACAGGTTTTTTGTGTTTGAATGTACTCCTATTACTTTTACTCTATATGAAGCTTACTAAGGAAACCATATTCTGGCATGTCAGGTGTAATATTTTGTACATAAATTACAGTTGTTCCACACTGAGGCATTCTTTAAAGAGTGCCTTCCTCCAGGTGTGTGAGAAGATGGACTGATGGTGATATTGTTTAATTTTCTCTTGGCAGCTGGAGCTTCATAAAGGTTCAGCATTTGGACTTTGCAGGCTTTGTGCATGTTTTTGTAAGGTTTTCTTGTTTGCTTTTTATGTTTGGGTTTTTTGATGGTGAGTGAGGGGGCTGGGTTTTATTTGGAGTGGTTTTGTTTTGGTTTTCTTGGAAGTGTAAATTCACCAGTCTTAGCCCCTTGTTTTGCTAGCAATACTGGAGATAGAAATTCCAATTGGCCAGCCAGGTGAAGTTTTAAAACAGCAAGTATGTGTTTTGGAGGGGAAGAAACACCAAAGTCCCCACAATGTGGCTCTGAAAAGGAGTTCAAATGTTTGGTTCCACTTCTAGTTTTGTACAGCTACTGGGGGGCAAAAGAGAGAAATAATTTTCTAATCCTATTGCAATATTAATTGTGGCTTGAACTCCTGAGAGAGTGAGATGAAAAGAATCAGTTTCTTTTGCTATTTTTAGGGTTTCTGTATCTGTTGTATTACCCTTCCTGCAACTTGAGTGTTTGTATTACATCAGCACCTTGTGCTGCTAATCACTGTATAGCTTTATAGAAATAAGTATTATATAAGGGACAGTCATTCAAAAGGGTTCACATTTCTTTGATTTTTTATTTTTTGGTCCCTTTTGAAGGCTCTACCACTGCTTATTTAAACAACCAGTGCTATTTGATTCATTATTTGAAAAAAATGAATTTATTTATGAACCTTTGTCAGTCTGACGCTGAATAACGTAACATCTTCTTCTGAATTCCCTCTTCTGAAAAGACTCATTTGCTGGTTAAAAGCTAAGAGCAAATCTTAAAATGAAGATGCCATTTCTTCTGAGTGTCCTGAGGGGAATGCCTGACACGCCTGACATCAAAATCATGTCACGTGCTTTTTGATTATTGACTTGGCCTGCTAAAACATGGCATTACTGCAGAGCTCTGTTATTGTCCCTGTAGCTAAGAATGACAGGAAGTTTCTGGAAGTATTCATGAATGGTTATGAAAGCTGCAAATTTCTGCTGAGTTGAAACCAGGCTCTAACATTTTGGAAATATGCACCTAGGCATACAGGGCTGTGACTAAATGAGAGCAGCTTCTCAGAGACTTTTTACTGGAGGTTGTTTAGAATGAGCAGCTGACTTGCTGGTCATTGTTTTCAAGAAAGATCAAAGACATATCTTTTTGCTGTCATACTGGCCTTGGAAGATAGAAAACAACCACAGGCTGTGCTGACTGGGCACTTGCACAACTAAAGGACAAGCACTTTCTGAACCAGAACAGTGGTTTAAAAATTAGGAAATTTACCTGGAGGCAGGTGGATGGAGACCTGGAGTATTCTGAGTTTGAGGTAGATTTTTGGAAAAGGCCAACATGAGGGGGAAAATTTGCAACAAAACTTGGGAGAAGTGTGCCCGTGCTCTGACAGGTTGTGTGAGGAGGGGCAAACCCAGCCATGCTCAATCCAAGGGCCAGAAGTGCTGGAAGCATTGAGTCTGAGTTGGCTCTTCAGAGGAGTCAGGTTTTCCCCAAACCACCTTGCTCTCTTGGGATTGCATCTGGGTGTGATACCAGGTAGCAAAGATTTTCATGGAGTACCTTTAAAAGCTGGGGGGCAAAAAAAGAAAGTCTGTGTGAGTATGAACCTAACTCAGAAATATGTCAATCACCTCTGCAATGAATTTGAAATGTAATGCCAGGATAGCTCTGATATAGTAACAGGTGGTTTTCTAAAAGGATAACTTTATCGTGTGCTGCCTAACTTAGGGAGAGTAGCTGTGGTTTTTGGTCTAGTACACCACAAATTTAGACCTGACAGTTATCAAGCCATGAGGCCAGCTTTAATAATTTATGTGTTTTTAGTTGGTTGATGTGCACCACTGAATTATTCACAAGAGTGACTGTGATACTGGTGTTCCATGTATAAGCCAAAATACAGTTTGTAAAAAGAAGAAAGTTTGCATTTCTAGAATTAATGAAGAGATTTTTTTTTTGTATGAGAGAGGGAAGATCATGCCAGGATTGTTTGCAGTTAAAACTAAATCCATCTCTCATCATTTATTATAATCTTTCAGATACAGGCCAGTGTGAAAAAAAAAAACCCAAACAACTCTATCATCTCTTCTGAGAATAAAATGCTGGACTTTTTGTGGTTCTTGCTGTACATGGATTAAGACAGAAAATTTTAGTTTAATTGTTATAAAAGGCACACTTTATCTCATACCATATTAATAGCATGCTTCACATATAGTTGTTATAAGTCAAAGGTTTCACTCAGTCTCTGCTTGATTATTTTGAAGCCAGAAAATAAAAACTACATTTTAGATATAAAAAGTCTACCTTTTTTTTTTGTCAACATATCATTGTTTGTTATGATGATACTGCAGTTATTTTGTGAAGGAGTGTTCTATACATTGGTTTGCTGCTTGACAGACAAATATGACATGGATATATTCAGTCCCTGACCATGTGTTGGATGAAGTAGGCAATATGAGCCTAATAAAGATAAGGAACATGCATATATTGAAAAAACATGCTCAGTTGGAGAAATTTTTCCTTATTCTTCATCTTCTCTTTTTACAAATGCTTGTTTTTCCTCCTCCTGTGTTTTAGATATCGATGAGTGTGAAAATGACTTCTACAATGGGGGCTGTGTCCACGAGTGTATCAACATTCCAGGCAACTACAGGTGTACATGCTATGATGGCTTCATGTTAGCCCATGATGGCCACAACTGTCTTGGTAAGTAGCAAATGCTGGCAAGAAAGTTTCATTTCATGGCTGTGGCAAGAAGGCCTGATCTGTTTCCTGCATTTTCTCATCTGGCATGTGTTCAGTAAAGATTGAATAAGTTCAGACCTGTGTGTTGACTCCAGTGTGGTTTAGACCATACCCTTAAAGCTGTCACTCTCAGTCTCAACCTGCTCAAAACAGTTTGCCCATGTCTAATATTGCTAAAGAAAACCCTGAGCCCCGAAGCTTGTACTGGATGCTTGGGCTTCTTTTTTAAGTAATCTGTTAAATAAATTAAATATTCTGAGATGTATTTTGTCTGTTTCTCCCAACTTTTGTAAACCCAGTCATATCATTAGAGCTTGTCCTCCCCTTTCTTCCCTTTTCAGGCAATATAGTTCTAGGATATGGTGTATGAACATAAATTACAGGATGTTAAAAGTACAAGTAAGGAAGGAATACTGGGACAATGAAGCAGGGGAGAAGAAACTGTTACCAGCCACAGCTTTTTACAAAGTGGAGGGACACTGTCCACTGACTCTGCACATCCATGTTCAGTGCAGGATCTTAATTGCTTCAGCAGTCTGAGGGTTTGGGGAGTTGTATTTTTGATTCATGTCCATTGCTCTGGTTTAAATAGGTTTGCTTCTAGGGTTTGTCCTAGAAGCCACATAAGTATATGTTTTTGTTATGAAATTTCTTCATGCGAATTAGGTGGAAATGGACCTAGATTGCTAAATCCAGTTTCCCATTCCTGCTTACTTGTTAGTAATTTTTAGTTAAATTCTAGTTCTTAGACATTACCTTTCTCAGTATTCCCAACAGAAATGCAATGACCATGTTTTGGTACAGTTGTAAATTAATTTCAAGATGATGTTTGTAAAACAGTGTGCAAAAGGGGTATTTTTCTCTGTGTTGCACAGGAGCTCTACTTTCGTAAAAATTGAGATATTTGCAATGAAAGTCAAGAAGTGAGGCAATGAACCAGAAATACTGAAGTCCAGTATCACCAGTCTGCACTAAGTGAAGCTGTGAAAGAACTAGACTTTTAACAGCAAGGGTTCGGTTAGCCTTGCAGTAGATGTATTTTGTACTGGGTTTATTTTCAAACAGAGTAATATTTGTTCAGATGGATTATATATCCTGACCATTGACAGAGCTTTGACTCAAACTTCTAAATTTCGTTTGTTATAGAACAGACTAAATAGATTTATTTGTTTCAGCCTGAGGTGGTCAAATGATTAATGCTGCAAGAGAAATTTCTTATACAAAGAGCAGCCAGGCATTAATTTTAAAAATAGAGAAAAATCTATTTATTCTAATATTCATAAACTCCTACTAAAACAGGACACAAACATAATCAAATAGTTGAGCTATTTGGAATTCAAATAACTGTGCATATGTGTTGTTTCAAACAGCTTGCTAGTTTCAACTTTGTCCAAACAAATCGCATTGTAGTAGGGAAAAGTAGCAGAGAAAAAACCTTTTGAACAATGAACAGCAAAAGGAGTGACCTGATCAAGGATGAGCCATTCAGGAGAGCTATGAGATTTTTTTGGACCTACTGTCTGTGTTGCTGCTCTCTGGTCATGAAACACAGACGCTAAATCTACAGAGATAGTCACATTTCTAATTATATTTTCATTGATTTCTATTCACCCACTTGGTTTTTTGGGGATTTTTTGTTTGGGGGTTTTTTGCTGGTTTTTTGTTGTTGTTGTTGTTGTTGTTGTTTGGTTGGTTTTGGTTTGTGGGTTTGGGGGGTTTTTTTGTTTGGGTTTTTTTTGCTTGTTTGCTTTTGGGGGTTTTTTGTTTTTTAGTTGTATTGTGGTTTTTGTTTTGTTTGTTGGGGTTTTTTTGCTGTTGTTTTTGGGGAGTTTGGGGTTTTTTTTTGTTTTGGGGGGGTTTGGGGAGTTTGTTTTTTAATAGTTGGGATTTTTTGTTTTGGGGTTTTTTTGTTGGTTGGTTTTTGTTGGGGGATGTTTTTGTCAGGGTTTTTTGTGTGTGTGTGTGTGTGAGGTTTTTTTGTATTGTTTTTTGTTTGGTTTTTTTGTTCATTTGTTTTTTATTGTTCTTTAATTAATACAATAGTATAAACAGGTGACTGCAGTTGAAACAGTGGGAATAATAGCAAAAATCTCCCTTTCTCCCACCGTGCAACCTAGGACACTAAAAGAAGTCACAGTTGTCTTTCTAATTTTGAGACCATGGACTGGGGAAATTGTGTCTGCCAGTAATGAATGGTCTTTAGCATGTCTTAGTATCTGTTTTTACTTAGAGGCACTGAAAAGGCAATCAAGGTACATTCCTTCTTCCTACCTTCTTCAAAATTTGAATGAGTTTACTGAGGACCAATGGTTGTAGGGTTTTAGACTGAAGTTTTTAATTGTGACAGGGACCATGCCAGTCTTGCTATAACTGATTTTTGTGTGTTAACTCAGATTTGGGACACCATTGCTAGAAAAGAGAGAACTTTTTTTTAATGGCATCTTTCTGCCATTATTGGGTCCACAGCTAGTTGCTAGCATTATCAGTTACACTGACCTAGTTGTTCCCATTAGTACAGTATCAATTTTTGAAAAGGGGGACATTCTAATCCCTTCCCTTCTTGACCAGTTTTGTTTCCTTTCTCTTTTGCTACCAGAAATATGTAAATTGCTGTTAAGAGGTTGCAGTGAGGTCTCAAATCAAAAACAAAGCCTGTATTTGCACACACAAATTTAAATAGGGATTTCTATGAAATTTTGGAAATTAGTTTGCTTATTCCAAAGATTTTCTTTTTCACCATGATGAAATTAGGCATTAAAAGGATTATAGTTTTGATGAGTTCACTGGTTTCTACCTGTCCTTGCTTTTTGAAAAACCACTCTTTTTTCATGGATTTTTATGGAGACAGAATGCTTCACAAGATTAGTAACAATGTTTTTCACCTTTCAATGCATTCCTGTAATGAACAAGATTTCATCAGAGTTTCTGCATCTCTTGTTTGAACAAGATTTCTCAGAGTTTCTGCATCGCATGAATCAGAATTTCTATGTATCTTGCTTCACCGAGGTCTCTACAAAATCTTAAGCCATCTCTTCTTGACAGGGTTTCCATTCCTTTATAAATCTTCATTGAATGTCTTTCTAGTTACATCAGTACAGCAAGATTATTGAAATATTCTTCATAAATAGCAAACTTGGAGTATTCAGTTACAGCAGATACTGTTGACAAGTGCTTTTTCCTGAGTCCGTCCGTCCTTCCTTCCTTCCTTCCTTCCTTCTCCTTTCTTTCTTTCATTCCTTCCTCCCTCCCTCCTTTTCTGATGGAAAATGCCCCAAATTATCCTCCGCGGACCTCAACTTCCTTTCTAGTTGACATTTTTGTTGAGGAGTTTCTCAAATATAATATGAAATTACTCCATGTGGGATTCAAATATGATGATATCCTTCTCTAGCTAAAAATAGTTTTTTTAGCACTTCCTTGAAATAGCAGTAGTTTTTTCTCGAAAATTGCTCTAAATTCTGCTCAGTGGATACAAGACTAGTATTTGGTCTCATACAATAGGTCTGAAATATTTTTTCCCTTCTTGTACAGGAAATACCAATCTGGGGGAAGGTTATAAGCAATTAGCTCTCTGGTGCTGATATTCTTTCCTATTTGATCATTTTTCTCTCCATGATCTTACTTATAAATTGATTTTTCCTTCTTTGTGTCTTTTACATGTTGAGTCATGCTATCAATTTTCATTCTCTCTCTGCCCTTCAGGAAAGATTATGGCATAACTGATCATCCTTCCTATTAGTGGCAAATGCTTTGGAACCTTGGATAGGTTCCATGAAATCCTCTGCTTTTTATGTTTTCTCTTATTAGTAAGTGTACTAAAGATGGTTGCAAACTGTTCTTAGAAAGTATCAATAAAGATGCAAAGCAGCATGGACAAAAAATGTATTCAGAGACATACTTATTTTATTTATAGGTTTTTCTGTGGTGTTAATTCCTCTAGGAACATACATGAATACCTTGTAAATACTAATAGATTTGTCCTCAGGAAGTCCTGTAAGGAAAAGAAGTATAATTTTCACTGTTTTATAGATTAGTAACTAGGGCAAGCAGATTAAGTTACTTCTCAGTCTTCACACAAGGTATCTCGATGTCTGCACCATAGGCAAGAATAGAAACCTTACTCTTCTCCATCCCTGCTTTTATTTCAAATAATCTGTGTTGCTTTGGTTTCTCTTACAGAAAAATAGTGATTACTAAATTTGGACATCTATAGTATGATATCTTGATAGATTATTGTGTATGTCAGACCTCCTAAAGGTAACTATAGAAGTAGGTTTTGATGATTCAGGATAGTTTGTGGGTCTTCAGCAGTTAATATTTTGTCTGATTGAGAAGAGTCCTAGGAAGCAGAGGGAAATTCTGGTTAGAAATCAGGACAGAAATGCAATTCCTAGTGTGCATGATAGGTTCCATGGAGCAATCTGCAGGGTGTTCAGACACAAGCACAGCATCAGCTGTGCATTGAATAGCAAAGTCCTGGCTATGTCCACAGCCTTGAAGGTGTGCTTGGGGCAGAAGGCCTGATTTTCCAGCCTGAATAATGGAAATAAGCTTTTTATTTGTCTGTTCTCAGATGCTACTTTGCATCTCTTGACAAAGTGACTAGGTCACATGGAAACCCCTGTGGGAAAGGAGAGGTGGCACTTTCCCTGGAGCAGCTGAACCTGCTCCAGGAGTGCTATTGATTTGCCAGCTCTGGTAGGTGGAGCAAAGCCATGATTGCAGATGGGCATTTGGGAGCCTGCAGCCAAAGGAGAAATTTCTGAGACAAACCAGGAGCTGATGAGGCACAGGCCTCAAGATGCCTGCTATAAAATAGACCTTGGGATCTCAAATCAATAGGAAAGTTCATGTTTGAAGTCACACAGTTTTGTTTCTTCTAAGGTCTGAGGTTAAGATCTAAACCCAAGTGCCCATCTTGCAGTGCTCCTTTAAAATCTCTTACCTTATTTTTACAGAGAAGAGGTTTAACCCTGGCACATAGGCTTAATTCCTGACTGGGTGGTAGTAATATAAAATTGACTCAGATGACAAAACTAGCATTAGCAAATACTAGAATCACAGAATATTTTAGGTTGGAAAAGACCTCCAAGATCATTGAGTTTAACCTTTAGATCACTGAGTCCAGCTTTCAAATGTATATATATCACATCATATCACATCATATCATATCATTCAATCATCTTCCAGTAAATGTTCTAGTGTTCTATGTTTTTCTTTCAAAAGAAACCCAAACCCATTAGAAATCAAAATCTACCTGTTCCTACCCTGCTGTTTGAATGTACACACTGGGATTTGGGATTGTGGCCTAACCTGACTATCACCATGAAGTGGGAGTAGAGTTGCAAATATATGAGAAATCATTCCTAAAGCTGCCAGATGTATCTTGTCAAGAAGTGACACATAACTCAGGATTGCATAATCACTGGTATGATTGAAGAGACCAATGTCTTCCTTTTAATTTAGCTATATTTTTCTTCTTCCCCTGACAGCTGTGCACAATTGTTGCTTGCTTAAATTCGAAGCAAATACAGATAATACTGATGTTTATTTTTCTTTATGTTTCCCAACAGTTCAAATAGATGGTTTTTTTTAAATGTGAACATTTTTAATATGAAACTAAACATCTTTTGGAAAGTTGGTTTTAGTTCCATAAAAACAAATATTTTAAAGAGAAGCTGAAATATGGTCCATTTCCTTGGCCAGCTTCCAGTTTTCCTTGCCCTTCTTTCCTAGTTCCAGAAGACTTTTAGGTGAGCTGACAGTTAAGTGTTGTCCCTCTCTAGCACATTAGCAGGGCCTCTAATATTATTATCAGTCATAAACTCTCTTCCAGATTTTCCTGATTAGTAATTCCAAGCTCCTTGGCTGATGGAGGAAGTTTGAATACCCAATAGCCTTCTTTCCATAACTCTTCATTTTTATTAAAACAAATGTAAAATTTGTTTAAAATGCTTTATTAAATGTAAAATTATGGTGTTTTTGTCAAGAAGGTTAATAATCTAAATCTAGATGTTCTTACTCATTTCCAGATTTTTCCTTGAACAGAATTTTGGGACTTGACAGTTGGTTTTTGGGCTCCCAAATCAGGTTTCAGTGGTTGAGTAGCAAGGAGCTGTTCTAACTGTGAGGGGTCCAGGCCACAAGATGGAAATGGGAATGTATATAATATATATTTATAGACCAGATAAGAACTGTTGAAATGCAAGGTTTAACAACAGATGTATCTGTAGGTTTTAAACTCCCATGAGCTCTGCATTTCTGCAAAAGATGACAGGCAGGGATTAGGTCCTTGGAGTATAGTAAGAGCCTTGAGATGAGGGGAACCTCTGGTATTTAGCTACTGAACCTTCCCAAGACAAGTTGCAGTGAGTGCATTCACAAAAATCCTTGCTGCAAATGGAACAATGAACTGCCTTTTAGTGACAAATGTGTTCTTGCAGAATGAAAAACTTGAAAGCATTTTTTAAAGTTCTGTGGTTTTCAGATGCAAGGCTAAATGACAAAGAAAGTTGTTTTCTGATATATTTCTTCAGTGAGCTGATTTTTACCATATTACTGATTTCAGCTACCTTACCAGTCTTGTTTGGTCTGTACACTAGATTAATAAAAACAGCTGTGATTCATCACAGCAATTTAAAGTATCCAGTCTTCGTGGTACAGTAGCATGAATCAGATTTTAGAACATGTAGTTTTTTTCTGCAGTTTGTGCTGACTGATGACTAGGTACTGAAAAAATATTGGTTTTATTTTTATTTTTATTTTTATTTTTTATTTTTTGTTTTTACAGCTAGGATGTAAATGTTCCAGAGACAATTCTGTATTAGATGTTTACATGCAGCTTCTGTATATATGTGTTTACTTGGTTGCCTGCATCTTGTGAAAGCCTCCGTGTTGCCAAGTGGTAGCGGGCAGTCAGAGAACTAAATTAAATCTCTCTTTCAAGATGGGATTATAATATCTTAGTTCTGATGATCTTCCAAAATCCAGTAAAAATCTGGAATTCTCTTTGTGATTAATGGAAAGGTCTTTGGTAGCCAGCCTTCTCTGAAGCTAGGATCTGAACACACTGCTTTCCTTATCTTGCTTTTTCTATTTCTGTATAAAGTTTTCCCCTTTAAAAGTACTTTAATGTTTGGTCACCCCACATTAATCTTTGGAGTTCAAATGGGATATAACTTTCTTTACATGTTAATTTGCAGTATATTTGCTTTCTTAAGCCAGTGTGATCTGAGCAGTACCAAAACAAGTGAGAGTATAAATCAGCATAGACCAAAGTTTTTTGTTAGGTATGGGGAAATAATCAAAAGTCTAGAATAAATCTTGGTGGCTGCCAACTATGAAGTTAGATTCTCAGACTGTCATAATAAATTAAGAAAGTGGGAGCTGTGTGACAGCAGCATCAATCTCAGTCTCTTGTTTCTGCAAGTCTTCTTGTTGTCTGAGCCTTTTTCTTTTTTTTTCAAATACTTACTCCCTGGAGGAGGTAATCAATCACAGTAAAGATTTCTCTAGATGGAACACTCAGGAAAATAAAGAACAAGCAGCTTAGAGTGTGAAGTTAGTGTGTATAAGTTAAATCCCATATAGATGCTCTTGGTCAGATATGCCTGTAGATAGTGTATTGGTTCAACAAGCTCAGAGACACTGCATTCTTACTGCTTTACCTGATTGTGTTACTTTTATAACTTTTATAACTTTTGTGAATTCATCTTAACTTTCTCATACTAGCAAGTTGCTGGGCCAGTGTGGCCTATATCAATATATATTTTATGGGAAAAATTGTAAAATACATTGAAATTATCAAAATTATCAAAGCTGCATCGTGTTTAGTGCTTCCTTAAACCAAGGGAGAAGGTGTGTTCATCTGAGGGTGCAGGATTTCAGCCTATAATGGGTGTGTTTACCAGTCAGCTATGTATGACATTCAAGCCTTCCCTAATGGAATGGTGGCTTTTTCAATCCTAGAAATTACATAGATCTAGTTAAAACACTGAATTCATATGGATCACAAAAAGACATCAGACAAAGAAGTCATCTGATCTCTGATTTCAAAGAGTCACTGTTGAGCTATGCTTAGAATGCAGTCAGTTCTTGGCAGTGTTGATTTATCATAAACAATATGATTTATACAGTCAAGAAACATCCATCAAAAAGAATATCTGCTACATAGTTGCTTACTATATCTGAAAATTAAACCTAACTCTTTTCCAGTGTGAATGAGTCTCAGCTTTCCATAGTGCCCTGATTTTGCTGTCTAATACTCTCAGTGAATTTCTGCATCTTTACATTATTCTTCTGACTTCAGTCTACAGTGTGCAAACTTGAAAGCATGGCTCAAACTACAAGACCAAGGTAGAAGATTGTTTTTACTGCTTTCATTACGTTCTGCAGGGTTCAGGAACAAAGTGCTTCATGTGATATAGACCTGGAAAATGCTAGCAACTTGGGATGAAAATACTGTCTCAATTTTCATGTCAAGGTTCAAGGTTTGTTTGATACATAGCAAAATAGTTTGGTTTTTTTAATTTTTGTGAGAAAAAGAATTGAAACAATAACAACGATAATAAAAATAATAACAATAACTTTAAAAAAAAAACAAACAGTTTTTATTTAACCCAAACCAGATTTTTCTAATCTTGGCAGGATATATAAGTAGGTGTAAAGGGAAGCAGGTATAAGCAGTAAGTATCCTGGAAGAAGGATAGAGAATACTGCTTCAGTTCCACCTGCAGCAGTTACTGATGGTGAGGGACAAGTCAAAGTACAGGACGTTATGATAACAGACTAGATAATTCACTTAGCTCAAGTTTTTTCTTCAGGTGATCTGGACTGCTGCTTGTTTGTATCTGTAATTAGTTTCCCTCCACTAGTTTATGGAGCATTCCCTAGACAGTGGCACAGATGAAAAGAAGCATGATCAAATTCACACAAAATTGTTTTAAAGCCTGAATGAAAAGAGTGGATAACATTAACAAATAATTGAGTGGGAACTTCGTTGTGTTTAGGCACTGTTGACAGGAGGCCACCCCACGTATGTGTCTATCTGAAAAACAGAGGGTTACTGTGTGAAAGGATAGAAGCTGCAACTCAGATGTCACATTCAGGGACTTGGATGTTTATTTTGGAAATGCTAAAAGCTGTGAAAAGGGTTTTGGTGTCTTGACAGAGAGTGGTGCCCAGTTGTTTAGGAAAGGAAGAAACAAGTGATGTCAAGAGATTTGAACTTGGTGCAACATCCATGCAATATCCATGGGACTGTTACCTTCAGGTCAGCCAGTGGGCAAGCATCACATGCACCAGAGTTAAGCTGTGGAGTTACATGCACATTTCCTAGGTTGTAGAGAGAAAAGAAGTCTTTTGCAGCTGCATTTACACTGTGTTTGCATGCTGTGAAATTTAAGTCATTCCACTGTGTGTCACGAAATAGCTATGGAAAAGATTTTAAGCATCCTTTTCAAGCTGTGCACATCTATAGCTGGGCAGGCAAACAAGAAGCCCAGTCAGTGGATGTCATGGGGTAAGTGATTGTAGCCCATTACAAGACTGAATTCTCCAGGACAGATCATGACCATCACTTTAGGTGTTGTATCCTTGTACATAAGAAATGAGTGGTTCTAGGGATCAATTAATTAGTCAATCATTTTAGAATGATTTTAGTATTCATCACACAAAAACATTCTTGTGATTGTTTCTTTATGTTTTCCTCCTGTAAAATGGACTCAATTTTTCAGGGAAAGCTGGTTTTTCACACTTTTTGTTGGTTTGGAGTTTTTTTTGTCTAGTTCAGTAAACATTGACTACTGTAGGATCCATCTTCTGCAAGTGGATCTTTTCTCAGCAAGGGCTCTAGTGAATGTTTCTGCAACTGGGGGAGTGAATGAAGCATTGAATTGAAGGCTGTGGTATTCTTTCTCCTTTCGTTCAGCAGATCTTTTATTTTCTGAAAGAAAGGGGGGAAAGTAGAATCTAGCTTCATATGCAAATAGCAGAAAATTTGAGGCCAGCTTTTAAATTTTTGGTGAAGTCTGATTTCAGATCTTCTGGAGATACAAATGCTGTGTACATGGGTAGCAATGTCTCTTCCTTCTAATATTTCTCCCTGCGTTCTCCTATAAAGTCGGCCTAAGGAAGATGGTTTGGCAGCTCTTTCAGTTAGCAATGATTCTTGTTTCCATAGCCTCCTCAGCTGCTGCAAGGGATCACCTTCCCTACCATCACAACGTGTCACTACTTGCAGGAGCATTCCAGCAGGAGCACCTGCCTGCAACCTCTGATCTGATACCACTCCTACATGCCAGATTTACTCTTTGGGCTTACATGGGGATCTTGAGATCACATCTTCCAAGACACCCACTCCAACAGAGCATCACGGTACTCGGAGGATTAGAGAAGTGAGAAGAGTGTGTTCCAAATGTTGCTGTCGTTAAAGGTTAACTCCTAGAAATGAGCACATTTGGTTTTAAACATGATATACTGAAGCCATTTGAATTGTTTCTGTAATTATCTTATTTGTATATTGCCTTGCTTCAGGGTTCAGAATATATGAAAGAGTCTGAGGCTAAGGGGGATTTGTAAGATCAAGAAAGATGCAGAAAAAGCAAGTAGTGAATGAATATTTACTCTTTCTCCTAATAATGGAATTTGGGGGCATTCATTCAGACTACGAAGCAGCATTTTTGCAATGAACAAAAGTGTGTCTTTTTGGTAAAACTCATAAAAAAATTAAATCTCATCATTAAATTGCAGACGTAATTGCCGCATCATATTGGGCTTATTGGAGATTAGAGAAATCCATACGGGAAAGATTCAGCAGGACAGTGGTCTAAGAAGTGATTTAGGAAAGTTATTAGGTATGTGACTGCTGAAACCTGGGAGAACATGTCTACAATGGTTCTGACCCAACTCTACAGTCTTCCCTTGAGTATCTACTACAGAACAGTGTCAAAGATGCTGGGATAGATGCTATTTTGGTATGACTTTAGTATATCCAGGAATGTGGGTTTGTTTTTTTTTTTTTTAATGAGACTTTCAGCCAGCTTTCTGACTAGAAATATTCATAATATACTTACATTAAAATTCCATAATCAGGCACTTACATTTTCTGAGCCTGTGGTTGCTAGCTATTTCCCTTACAAATGCAAAAGATCCTAAGTGGTGTTTTGTTGCTAACATTTGAGAAAAGTCTGCAGTATTGCTATCAGTAACTCATCTCTCTGTCACGATGTTCTGCACTGGTAAAATAGGCATCTTAGAGATATCTTCCAAAAGTTTCAAAGTAGCTTAGAGAAAAAAAAAATAGCAGGATCAGCTCCCTGGATCATGAGTCAAAGTTCTGTTTTTAGAAGTCCTAGTGCTACAATAAGTACATTTTACTGTGCTTCCCAAATACTTTGGAGACTTTGAAGACTCAGATTTCGGAGGGGCTTAAGTGTTTATGAAAATGCTGACATGAAAGAGAAATGTCAGAAGGAAGGAAGGAAGACCAGGGGAGGAAGCAAACAGTGGACATACTTGGCATTGACTCTGTGTAGCATTTCCACTTTTGTGTCTTCCTGCTTGAGGTTTTGGTTTCAGGTACCTTAGTAGACCTTTCTCCCTTCATGGTATCCAAACAGGACTCTTTGTTGGAGGAGCTTCTTCAGGCCAAACGCTGCAGGAAGCTCTGTGCCAGATCAGGGTGAAACACCAATGAAGTTAATTTGAAGAATTCATCAGATAAATTAAATGAGCAACCGAAAACATTTGTTTATTTAATATATAAAACATTCATCTTTATCAACTGTAAGATTTCCTACCCTTTGATACTGTTCCACACTACCACTCTCCAGAGGATCTCATCTTACTAAGGTACAGAACACAAGTTTGATTATATGAAGGCAGTGGGCCAAAAAGCTAGAGGTCTTATGCAAATTGATATCTGCATTCATTTGCATAATGCTTCTGATCTATAGATATAGCTATATATGTATGCATATATGCAGCCATTATCTCTGCGTCTCTTTTGAAAGATACTTCTCCTTTCCCAGCCTTTCCCTGAGCTGCTTCTTGCCCTGGTCCTGGTTGTCCTTGATGAGGCCTGGCCACTCTGAAGTCCAGGCACTCCTTTCCCTGCAAACATAGGTTGGTCCCTGGTTTCAATTCTGTAGAAGCAATTCTTGCTTTTCTGCTGGTTGTCATGTCTGCGGTTTATTTGTGCTGGTGAGGAGCAGCTGAAAGCTGTGGAAACTGAGCTATTTGTAGGTGCTTCCAGTAGGCGTTGTCTTTGGCCAACATAATCACAGGGCAGTTCTGTGTGGTGAGCATTACAGAGAATGGCTTAAGTATATATATTCACTCTCTACTAGTTTTTCATCCTCTTTTTGTGGATGAGGGTTGGAGCAGCCATGTGGAATAACCATCTGAGCTCAGCTCAGGTGAGGATCTTTTTCCATTCTTTTGTAGGTTTGGATTGTAAAGACTTGCTGAAATCTTCCTGCAGCTTCCACTGTGGGATCATCAGTGGGATTTTGAGGCCCAACTCTGCTGTAAGCTCTAGATAATGTACTTTAGGAATCAGCACACTGTCAGGTGGGGAGGCCATGCTGAAACTTTTGTCAGATAAGGAGGCTGGGAAATGGATTTGACTTTCCATATACCAGTTTAAAGGAATGGAATCTTGCCCCTGCTGCCTTGAGGCTGCCATCCTCAGAGACAGTCTGGTCCTGAATGATCAGTGGTACCTGATTTTGTGTAAAAGTTTACAAAAGAAGACCTGTCTATTAGTACTTAAAAAAAAAAATCTATTTTATTAAGAACAGAGTAATAAACCAAGTATGTTTTGTATTTGTGCTCAATCAGTTTCAAAGTTTTTACAATGGATTTAGTTGGGGGTTAGAGTAGATGTTTGAGTGAAGGGATTTTATGCCATGAGTGACTTTTTTCAAATCTCTGGAGGTAGGTACAGGTCTCCAGAAGTTGTAAACTGTTGCACAGCATTGGCAACAATTAAAGCTTCTGAGAATCTACCCTCAGTTTTTCCAAAAGAGTCAACAGCTATGTTTGACATGTACAGAGCCACCAAAACTGGAGATAGAAAAGCTTTATCAAAAGCCCGACTGTTTATGTTGGTGTTTATGTGGAACTTAATCTCTAGAAAATCTGGTCCAAAATTCAGTCTCATCCATGCTGCACTACCGATGTTTTTGTGTTCAGGTGCATAACTTGAGCTGCATTGAATGAGAATTGTACCATGAAAGAACAAAAAAGCCCCTTGGGCAGGTATTTCATTTGTGAACTTTGAAAAAAATTCAGAAACAGTAAGGAATGACTCTGCCAGATCTACCAAAACTTGAGCTTCTTGGAGTTGATGGAGTTCTCTTGCATAACTTCAGAAGACTATTTTATCCTATTCTCTAAACTGGGTTACAATTAAACTGATACGCTGATCATAAAGTGACTTTATTGGAAAGAAAGATTACCAGGTAAATAATTCAGTAAATATTTTCCAGGCATCCTTGTCCGATAGATTGCTTGGTAGGGTGGATAGTAAGCAATACTGCCTTTTAAGACTGCAGTAATACAAAGTGCTCCAAATAGCCTGACCCTGATAAGACTGAGTCCTGAGAAGAGAAAATGTAAATCCTGAACCATCAGGCCAAGATCATTGCAAGACATGTTGTAATACAGAGACAGAGTAGTCCTAGATCCCAACTGTTTCCTTTTTTCAAGTCCTTCACTTCACAAATGCATCTTAAAATAAGTTTGAGGCAAGTAATTGAGCAGAATTGGAAGACATTCCTCATAGAAAGCTTTTTAAAGAGTTTCAATTGTAATAATCTTATTCTAGCATATGGATTTGGGGCTTGGTGGTAAACTGAGCTGTCTCTTTATGAATGTGGTAAAGCATTAATATTTGCTATCAAGAGCAGAAAAAATGTTTATAAATCATTGCATTTGTTTCAGAATATTCATAAGAGTTGAAAGGCAACTGTTCGAGTTACTTTGTGGTACTGTAAACATAGCTCTGGGAAGGCTGCACACTTTGCAGCATAATTTGGGGGTTTCTGCAGGTGCCAACTGAGACTTTCCTCCAGTAAGTGTTCAGCAAGGCCTGCTGACTAACAGAGGAAGGATCTAACCAAGATGTCTTATTTATCTTTCCCTCTTGTGCAGCAGGAGGCAAGGAAAGTCTTCACTTCCCCTTTTCCTACACACCCCCAAAATCTTTGATGAGGTTATGAAAATGTTCAGATCTGGAAAAGAGCAAGCACTGAGGGCAGGGAGGATTTTGATACAGAAAATTTGAGTCAATAGTGCTTAACATTTCCTGATAAATAAAAAAAAGGAGGACTGTCTGTACACTTGCATTGTAGTTCAAGACAGAATGAGACTGCCTGGTTTCCCTGGGTGCTGCTCTAATTACCCCAGAGCTTTTTTCTCTGTGAGAAAGAGCTATGACTGCTGTCACATGAAGTGCAGGCAGCCCAAACAGCCGAGCAAGCTCCCAGCATCCTGCATTAGTGACTGGCTGAGTTTCTGCAGCATTTCACAGCTTCCTGGCCTTGCTTGCAAGAGCACCAGCAAAAGCAGCATGGGTTTACCTTAGTGTATTGTGGCCAGTCCTGGAGGAATTAATTTCTGCATTAAAAACCTCAGCTCTTCTGAGGTTTGGAGCGTTGTGGATCATTTAGCTTTGTTGTGGTTTTTTTAACCCTTCCAAAAATAAAATGAAAGCAAAAAAGACACCAACTCCCTTGCTGACATGTTGGCACATACTGTGAAATAGCTTAACTGGCTGAAGAGTCTTCATAAAAAAGGAAAACGTGGAATTTTCAGGTGGCAAGTTCCTTTTATCCAAAGGAAAAGAAGGCAAAAAATAGGTATGATTCACTTTCAGGAGCAAAACAGGAGAGTTGCAAAGTTGAATGTGGGTAAGATACCTATTAGTGGCAGTGGTTTCTCAATGCTGAAACATAGGTCTCTGTTAAACAGCCCAGCGTAAGAACAGTTATGCTGAAGAGAAGTGATGGGGGCTAGGCCCTCAAAACAGCCAGTAGCTAATGCTGCCTTTGTGGTTTTATATATTTGCCTATTAAAATGACAATACAGACATGGAACATTTAGACTTAAGCAGCCTTCTTTTCACTAAACAACATTAAACAAACTGACAAAGTAGGGGGTTATGACTCCAGTAATTGAAACATGCTGCTCTGTTCAAGACCAGAACTCTATAAAGACTCTTTTCACCCAGTAATGCCCTTTGTGTTTGCCTGCTACCCCTGCTAGAAATTACTGTAGACCTGAGGTATGTCTTTCCAAGTGGAGTGGGAATGACAGAGTGCAACATCACACTTGGCAGATGGGGTCACAGCCTTTTTAGGATGTTCTTGTTCACTGTGCATTGGAAATCAATTTGCAGCTCAGAATATGTGGAGACATAGCTGGACTCCCCTCCCCACTGTTTGGGGTTTTGTTTTGGTTTTTTTTCATGTTAACTTTAAACCTAGTATGCAGAAAAAATACTTAGAGGGATTAATTTGGATTAACTGATTCAGGTAGTGTTCATTAGTTTAATTTGCAGTGTGCCTTTTTGTTGATTCCTTGCTCCTCTAGATGTGTATTCTGAATCTATACATTATCTTGCATTTATTTTTGCTTCTGTCTTCTAGATGTTGATGAGTGTCTGGATAACAATGGAGGTTGCCAGCAGATTTGTGTAAATACTATGGGCAGCTACGAATGTCAATGCAAAGAGGGCTTTTTTCTGAGTGATAACCAGCACACCTGCATTCATCGCTCCATTGGTAAGTTTTCAGTGTGTAAAATGTACTCTCAAGAATAACTGTGTTCAGTCAAGCTGAAACAGTTTCGGGTTTGTTGGTTTTGGTTTTTTCAATCTCCACAGTTCCCAAAATCATTTTACTGGTTGGTTGGAATGGATTGGTTCCTCTGCTACCCAAACTTGTAGCAGAGTCATAAATAAGACAAAGAAACAGGCTTTAGTTTGACACAGAAATTACACTTGGTTCACACAGCAGACTTTGGGCAAGTACAGACAGTTTTCAGATGGTAACTTTCTTCTTCTGAGTTTTCAGGACTTAAAAATTTCTCATCTGTTTGTTGGATAATAGTTCACCTGTGTTTCACCTTAGAAAGCGTGGTATCTTAAATCCAAATGAACAGCTCGTTACTTCTATAAATTATACAGGTTATGGCTTTTTTGCCAGTCATGTAATTCATTACTTCATTGCAGACTGATCGTGGCTGATATTATATTGACACAGCACTTTTCTTTGGTTCAGTATCCTGTCCCAGGGTGGATTAAAACACCCTTTCTCTGTTGCCTGTGCACTAGCAATAGAAATAAGGAATCCCTGCAAAACTGTGATCCTTGTCTGCTGCTATTTTGGACTAGAATAAGCAGCTCTCCCTTTTCTATAGATGTCAGACATGGAAGACAAGTTTGAGTGGAAGGGGAGAAAAGAAAACAACATAGCTATAAATCTTAGCAATTAAGTGGACTCTTTTCAGTGTTCATTCAGACTTCTGTGACCCTGACAGCAGTGGGAATACATGCTAGCAAACTCATTTACCAATAAGCAATACAGAATGACAAAGTAGCAAGATGAGACTGGTGATCAACAATGTAAGCATGCTGTAAATTTTAACAAGCCACACAAATGCTTCTGAACTATTTTAAGTGACTAATATTAACCAGTAAATCATACTTGAATACAAAGGACAAATTTAGTCACTCTGTTGACAAGAAAGCAAAACATCGTAATGTAGCATCTCAGAAATGTAAATGTATTTCTGGCACTGTGTGTTTGCTTAAACAGAATTGTAAAGACAAGTAGTAATTTTGATTTCCAGAATCGTGAAACCCTGGGATATATGGACACATCTACTTTTTAGCATGATTATTAAGTTTTAAGTATTCTGGTTATGCAGTTAAGGGACATGAATCAGTGCAGTTTTGAGGTTGTTATCTAATAGGTTTTAGTCATTCTTTTCCACTTAAATAGTCCAAATTTCTGTCCAGTGTAGAGTAGCCCTGACATAAAGATAGCCAACAGAGCAAGGAATAGTAGCTGGAGTCTTAATGAAAAGCACTTGCAGCATACTGCACTACAATCATTATTTCAATTTGCACATTATAAAAAATCCCAGCTGTAATAAAAAGAGAATGTAGTTATCTGAGATGGAAACTAATGAAATAAATGAAAAATGAGACTCTAAAGGCAAAATTTTATTCGAAGGAATAGTTTTACAGGCGGGAAAGGGTATGTTTTTATGGCAAAGAGGATTCCTAGTTTGTTGGAAGGACTGGGGGACTGGATTTGCACACTGACTGCTGTATGTATATAATACATATGCATGGGAAAATATATTTGGGTTAACTTGTTTACAAAGAAAATGTCATATAAGACATTTAAGACATTTATTTTGAAGCAGTATCTTAAAATTATTTAAGATCTGAAAAAAAACAAGCACACTATGAAATAGACCAGTGGGGATTGCAAGAGTGTTTTATGAACAAATGGGTTGCAGCTTTTCAAAAGTAAAGTGTCAGTTTACAAAAACAGCAAACATTACACTGTAGTGTCATGGTCCCCCCCAGAAATACATCAGGTGGGTATGCTGGAGGAAGGAACTGAGATGAAATGATCTCTTTCACTTGTCAGGGGTGACTGAACTGCAAACAGTAAACATGCATGGTGAGAAAGCAAATGGCTTTTTTAATATCTGTGTTTACTCGCTTTTGTAGGTCTCACTTGTAAATGCTGTAACAGAAACTGTTGGAACACAAAAATACACACCAACATATTTAGCCAGAATGGTGCCTAGCGCTATATTGTGACTGTACCTCTGTTGATAAACAAGGCCAGAGTGGACAAAGGCACACCACGCAGCCAGCACTGCAATCCAAACACAAAGGCACTGACTTGCCAAAGCCCTTTAGCAAGTTTGTTGACTTTGTGCATAATAAGATCCATTCATTGCAGTGTGGCTACGTTTCCATCTCTGTGAAATGCATGTGCAGTCACAGAATGTTGGTGTCCTTGACATTACCTAAAGTCTCTCCAAGGACTCAGCTAGTCTAAGACCATCAACCACAAGGTTCTTTGTGCAGTTTGCTGCCAGCTTTTCCCTCCTGTTTTCAAATGCCTTGGGTGAAAGGGAGAAGCATTGCAAGGTGCTTTGGACATGACTGGAGTTGGGATGAGTTTCAGAAGGGAGGGAGCAGCCTGAGGATGCCCTGTGTGTCAGCCCAGCCCACCTGCCTCAGCCACCAGCAAGGCTGGTGCTGATCACACGCTTGGAGCTCACCAGCACATTTAAGTAATGGGGTGGGTTCAGAGTTAAAAAAGGGCAGTGGATATTGGGAGTTGAGAGGAAGGGATACATCCCTTTTTGCACTGACCAGGCAAAGGACTGGTGTCTTCTTATAAGAGGTATCCTCCTTAAAATTGTTGGCTGCTGTGTGAATTTTCTCAGCTTCCAGAGGTGCACTGTGCTTGTTCCAATGTTTTTGGGGTGTTTTGTGTCACCATGCTCCTACCCACAAGTTATGGTTAAAAGCCATATTGGAGTTTCATGATAGGGGCTTATGTTCTTGTTTCCCAAATGACATGTTTTCTTGCCAGCCAGAAGTGTTGTTATTTCTTGTAGACAGAAAGGATTAATGATCCACAGAGAAATAATAATTTTATATAGTGGGAGTCCAGGCTGAGATTAAAGTCAGAGCAAACCCTGGTGTCCCAGCATTTACTTTGTTTCACTGTCTTTGTTACAGGCCTACTGATTTCTTATGTTTAGTGTCAGTATCTTTTGGGAGGATGCTATGCCCAGTACAATTTGCCTCATTTATTTTTGCATAAAACTTAATTGCGCTTTGCTGAGTCAGATTTCAGGACTAGTTTACTCACAATAATATTGGCAACAACAGGGAGCAAGAATGGGAGGGAGAATAGATTGTAAAAGTTATGGAGAACTTAACTGCTGTTTATCTTTGTACATCTTAATTGCATTAGTAGGTATGAAAACTGGGAATTATACCAGAGACAGGGTTGTGTTTGTTTCCTCATGACTTAAAAGGAAACCTGAATAAAACAGCTGTTACTGTATCATCTCCAGCTCCAGAGGGAGCATGTGTTTAATAAATGTGGAGATTAGTATCCTACACTACAGCTGTGACTGAGTCAGGTTAGTGGGTTACAGCACGTTTTCACTGAATTTGATGATAAGCCAAAAGCCCTAATTCAACAAAACCTTGGGGCACATCCCTAAAGTCCTAATTTAGCAAAGTTAGTTAAAAATCTGAATTGGGCTTAAAAAGTATCAAAATAGAGTGCCTTTAGATAGACAAAACAGAGAGACAGAATGCTTATATCTCCACTGAAGTTCAGAGTGAGCGCAGTAAAGAGTAGGGTACATCCTATTTCATTACAATGTACAAAAGGTGCTGTGGGCAGGAGCCCTGGCTACAAACTGCCTCACTCACCCAAATTCCCAGCTGATCCCACCTCCAGGGGAAAATCTCCTAAAGCACAAAGATTGTTTGCCTACAAGCAACATAATTCAGGAGCTGTGTGGCTAGGAAGACTTCTGCCACTTCAGATTCCATTCCCTGGATAGCTACCTCTAGCACAGTTGTATTAATGGTCTTACTTGTACTCATCATTCACTGCCAATGTTTTTATACAGCAAGTACCAGTAAAGTGCAAAGGCAGGTGAATTATGAGTGGTATTACATGTGGAGAGGAGAAGAGGTAGATAAGTACCAGGCTATAGAAAGCTGAAATCATGGTGGTCTCATCAAATGGTAAAAAAGCTTTTTACACAGTTGTCACTGTCATCTTCAAGCCTGTTAAAAAACCACTTGGCAAGGAAATGCTTTTTCACCTCCCCTTAGCCTTATGTTCTTAGCAGAATTAGGGAATTTGACATAAAGTCAAGCTACCACAACTTAGCAAGATTCTCAAAACCAGCTTGTCTCTTTCTGTACTAAAAGTGTGTGTGTGTGTAGTCCCAGAGGACAAGGAAATGTGCTAAGCCACATTGTCTTGCACTTGCTATGCAGGCCTATGGAATGGCTTACCATGCTTGTACTGATACACAGCAACTTGTTAAACTTGATTATGTGTTAAACCCTTGTTAATTTTCCACTAGTAGCATAGGAGTCCTTTGGTCAGCTGAAATCAAACTACTGAGTTTCTTCTTTGGATTATAAAGCCACCTTTGTTCAATTTTTTCCATGATTTATTTTTATTCTTCATGTGTTTTCTTAGTTCAGTGCAATTTTGTAGTGGCAGAATAATGTGTTAGGACTCCCTGTGAGGAAGCTCTGTTCCGTCACTGCAGGAAGCGTTACAGTTGGGATTCTGGGATTCTTTATTCCCAGCTCTGGTGCTGATCCCTTGTGGGACTCTGGGCAAGGAGGTTGTTGTGACTCAGAATTTCTGCAAAGCACTTTAGAGGGCAGAGGTTTTTTCTACAGAAAGCACAATAATCTGTTCATATTTAAATTTGTGTAGAAGGGTGACTTTAAATAATTAAGTGTTGCCAGCAGTTTTCCAGACTTTATGAAGTACAAGTTTCTCATCTCAGCTATGAAAGCCCTTCCATGATGCTGTAACCAGTTAAATTACTCCATTACCTGAACGTGCTTCACCATGGCTACCCTGAGTACGGGCATTCCATTCACAGAACAATCCTATTTGTCTCTTTAAATTGGAATCCTAATATGATTGTAAAGGAATATATGTAAATCAAATTTTAAGGCAGTCAGTTCATAGATAAAATAGTAAGAAAACATTTCAGGCAGCAGCAGTTCTATTTGGGCAAACATACTGCTGTCTTGGAAGCTTTTTCCTAAAACTGCACACATTATGACCTAAGTGTGATAGATACTTGTCTCCTTATGTATTCCCATGATACATTTAGAATAAAACATTCAATTTATTATCTTTTGCAGAATATAGGAGATATAGATATATAAAAGCTTTTTAAAATTTTACTGTACCCTGTTAGAAGTGTATTACTTTTTAAAACTGTGTATGATGCCTGAAAATGGCTGTACTTTCATTTCCAGGATTCTTATTTGCTCCAGCAGCCCTTATGAAGGGCACCTAGCATTTTCTCTCTCCATTCCTCTAGAATGGAAGGAGTTTTTTTCTTTCTTTGGAGGAAAGATGCAACAGGTGAAAATACCTGGTATGAGTCATTTCTGTTAGACCTGATTTTTCTCCTTTCGTATATGAAAGGACTAGTTTCATGACTAGTTTAAATGTAATGTGACTTAGGTTCAGCTGTGAGGGGAAGCAGTAATCATCACAAATACAAAACACAGTATCAAAATACAAAATACAATATCATCACAAATACAAAATACAATATCATCACAAATACAAAATACAATACAAAAACAATATTAGGTGAAAGTTTAGGGCTCGATGTGAGAGTAAGTAGTCTTATAGAATCATAGAACAGCCCAGGCTGGAAAGGACCTCCAAGTTTCTCTGAGAAAGGGGGCTTGGATGAAAATATCAAGTGCCCTGTCTGGTCACATCTTGAAAACCACCATCAGCGGTGACTGCACTCTGTGCCTGGGGAGGTTGTTTCACTGAATGGTTGTTCTCATTGTAAAAATTGTCTTTCTTAGGTCACAGAACTGATAGAACCTCAATCATTGCAACTTTTAACCATTACTCTTTATCTTTTCTCCCTGTGGCTCCTTGCAAAAAGCAAACCCCCGTCCTCTTTGTAGCTGCCCTCTAAGCACTAAGCACTATTCAAATAAAACTAAAGCTATCCAAATAAAACTGCAAAAGCAGAGTTTTGAGTGTCAAAATTCTCAGTAGTATTTTGTTGATTTTTTCCCTTTAGCTTTTCACTTTAAGACCTTCAATAAATGTCAGATTTAATGCTTAGAATGTCATAGAATTGGAGACAAAGGCATTTTGGCTTACAAAAATTTTAATTGCATCTGAAACCTGAAGCTGCAATCTTCCTTTTATATGTAAGAAAACTGAGGTGTAAGTATTATAGTATTTTCTAAGACTAAGACTGTGTCTGAACTGCAGGGCAGATCCCATCCATCAGAGCAGCTGCAGTCCTGTTGCTCAGAGAAGTCCAGACAGGAACCAGAATGTGCGAAAATGTTATGTGACATGAAATCAAGGTAGAGCTTCAGAATATCCCAAGTTGCAGAGTTAAAAACAGCCAAGTAAAGTTGATTGCAGTCTTCTGTTGAGTTCCTAGGGACCAAGTCAGACCTGTATCACACTCTGCACATTCTCTACCTTGGTTTTATAACTTGCTTGCCTTTGGAAAGAAAAAATCTAGTGTTTCAAAGTTTTCTGGGAATTTGAATTAGTTTTAATTCAGAAAGAAAACCAAATTTTGTGGAGTTGTCCATACCCAGTGTTGCTTCGCTTCAGCTGAGATTGAATGCATTAGAAAACCAACACTTAGGAGGATACAATAGTGGTGAGTTAATTGCAACTCAAAGGGAAAGTTTCCCAACACTCAGGAACAACAGCAGATGGCCAGATTTTGCCAAAATCTGGGATTGAATTCCGAGACTGTTGTGCAGAAGCTGTCCTTCAACAGGTACCAGATTTAAGCATACTGATCAGAAAAGGCATAAATATTTTTAAAATATAATAGAAAATAAAATAATGCTTAAAAATTAAAGCCTAGATGTACTAGGAAACATCAGCTGGTAGGTAATCCAGAAGTCCTATGGATGTAGTGCTTGAACAGTAAATGCACAGTTGAACATGACTAAGTGATAAACTAGGACATGCAGATAATTTCTCAATGAGCAAGAATCTGAAATAGTTTAAAGGTACTGTAGTTGTTTCTTCATGGCTTCATAGCCAATGCCTTTTGGTATGGAAAGGATGAAAACTAAAGGGGGCAAATTAAGCTGACAGTGCAAAGAAGTATGTCTTGGACAGAGCAGCTGTTTGAAACGCCCTGCAGCAGCATGACAGCCAGCCAGCTTGCCAGGGGCAGCACGGAATTCATAAGTCAGATCAGAAATCTCTCCACACCTGTGTGACAGAAAGTGCAGCAAACAGGCCATAGCTCAGCAGCTGAGTGACTGGCAGTGCTGACAGGATGGGAAAACTATACGCACTAATGGGAAAACACACTGGAAAGTAGGACCTTAAAAAAATTTAAAAGAGAAAATAGGCAAAAGGGGCTTTCACACTCAATCATTCAATAGCATTGGAAGTGAACCAATGTTCTGTCCATACTTTCTACTTTGGATATAGCAAGATTATACTAAATAAAAGCACTGACATGTTTTTTAAAAGCCTCTGGCATCCAGTTGACTGAAACATCAGGTGAGAAAGATCTGGGAAGAATATTAAGCCAGAGAATACTGGAAAAAAGCTTGCATTGACACATGAACACAACAAATGGACTCTGTTTTAAGTATACCATATGTTGTATTTATCATGTGACCCTCTCTGAATTCTGTGTAAAGATGCTCAGCATCTTTCATACCTATTATAGTCACTATGGGTCTCTCCATGTGTGTCTTGTGTGTTTCAGTGTGCAGAGAAATTAGTCACAGACCATGTTGTTCCTCTTTTCTGCTCTTGATGACAAATGTCAGAGATGTGATCCAGCAGGAGCTCTAAGGACTAATACTGCAATGTGTTTCTGGTTATAAACCAGCAGAAATTCAAGATATGAATACCAAATACCTTCTCATATAAACTTTTAGCCTCCTGTATGGGGTATGCATTTCATGAGTTCTATTAATTATTCAGTTCCATCTAATTATGTTCAAGGTTGCTCAGAGCTATTCTGAATTAATTTAGGAGTTAATGGAAATAAGAAGGAAGATGCTTGTATTTAATAGTCATACTTGAATACTTGCATGTTTTGTTAAATTTCATATCTTAGAAGTCACTGTGAATTCTCTTATAGCATGAACTTTGTAATAGCATCAGAGGCTATTTTTAAGAGGGGACACAAAGGAAGAGGGGAGTGAGACAAAGGTATGTCAGGCAAACAGAAAATAAGAGAAGGAGGAAGAGAAACAGCCAGCCAGGTGGGAATGAGGTGAAGTGGACGAGAATAGATAGAAAATTAAAAGAAGGGTGAGAAGACATAAGACAAAAATGCATACTTCTCTCTCCCTAATTCCCTGGCTCACCAGTAACATTTCTTTTCCATATCCACTCCCTTAGAGTTTTCATTTAGGTAACCTCTCTTGTACAAGCCACAGTATAGTCATAGGACAGTCACGGTAGCAGTGTCTTTGAAATCTTATTTTTTTCTCAGTGGAATGGATTGTGTGCTGAGGTTGCAAAGCCAACCTACAATCATGTCATCAGGATGATTCCCCTGCAAGGGTTCAACTCCTTTGTTGCTCCCAGGATTCCAAAAATGCAGAAACAGATCTGTTAAGTGTAACAGGGAGGAGAGGATCATGTTGGAATTAGTCTCTGAACTGTGTTCGCTATTCATAAGAGCATTGAGCTCATGCAACAAATCAATTAACCTGGGGTTTGTGCGTGATGAATGACAAATCATCTTCCAAAGGCTGTGCCTGATTTATTGGTGCTGAGAAGCTGCAGAATCTTTCATCTCTTGTTCCATCATAAGGCATTCATCTTGGAGTAAAAGCAACAGTACTTTTGTCCCCCTTTGATATGGAGTACCTTCTTTAAATGTTCTCTGTGTTTATAGCTTGCTAAATCACTGCACATGTGATGTAAGCCCATATTATCCACTTTGGTGCTGCAAGCATTTCGTTACACTGATGATTTACCAGAGCTGGCAGATTTTCTGCCTACACTTTACATGGGCACAGGATGGTAAAATAGCTGCTATCTTCAATCCATATCAAACTGCAAAGTACTAGGAAGGCCAAAACTAAGAGCCTCCTTGCTAAAACATTAATTTTTAACAGAAATCCACATGATCAGTGTTGGCATTTCAGTATTTAGTGTAATGAGAATTGGTTATTTAAACTGACATTTCTTTGTGAGGCTACAAATGCCAAGATGGGGAAGCAGGGATGTGAATGTTCTTATGCTGTGTGTTCTCCTGCCTGCTTCAGAAGTGAACTCCTAGTTACTTGCTTTTCTGATCATTAATTCACTAGAGGATGTCTCAGGAGCTTACAAAAACTACCTCAGAACTCTAAACCCTCTCTGAATGGGGAGCTATTATTCCATCTGCTGTAACTTATAGATATGGGAGACAGAAAAGTTAAATAATTTGCCTGCAGTTACACAGGAAGGCTGTAGAAATTGCAACAACTTTCCAGAAAACCTGTGAAGGGATCATTTGTCAGTGCATGCAGTTTAATTGATACTGTGTTGATTTCACCAAATCTGTTTTGTTAAACTGAGTATCTGTTTTTATGTATGCTCCTACTATGAACAGAATGCAGATATACTGAGCCCCATTCTTTTGGTCTGTTATTTAATGCCCTTCTTTCATCCCTGGTGCACTTTAACATCAATGATTGATGAATTACATGTACATGTTTAGAGGTCAAAGTGTAGCGCAGGGAGCCCAGTGGATAACAGTGCATTTTGCAAATCCCGTTCTCTCCCGCCTTTCCTTCCCACATTTTTGTTCTCTTTGTTCTCTATTGGCTCAGTGTTGTAAATTGAACGATTTCTGATGGTGCCAGGCAGCTTGACTGCTCACTGAAATTCAGGAGGCCTGCTGACTCTCTGTACTGTGTCTTTGTACTGGGAAGGCAACAAAGTTGACATTGGAAATGGATAGGTCTGAGGAGTGAGGAGGAATACATCCACCTGAACAAGTCAACAAAACATTGTCAGCATTATTTTTGAAAGAAGTGTATTCTCCCACTAGGCCGTATTTTGTTCCCTGAAGTAGCTGATTTTTCTGGACTAATAATAATAATTATATATTAAAAAAAATTAAAACTCTGAACTTCAAAACTCTGAAACATCTGGACCTGGCAGTGTTGTTCTTGGCACTGAGTGGAGGTGGTGGTTAGGCAGCCTTGTCTGCCTGCATGGGTTGCTGTTGTACGGCACTGAGTAGCCATGAAGCCTCTCATCGGGAAGAGAGGCTGGGACAATGAGCTGCTCAAACATGAAGCCTGATGTGCTGGGTGGAGTGTGTTCCTGGTAGTGTCTCTGAATCACCCATTTCCTTTCCCTGGTAAAATCTTGCAGTGTTGGGGGAGTTTTGCAGGGAAAAGCCAAGCAAAATAAACCCAAAGGGCACATCCAAGCAGTGCTGGAGGTGAGACAGACCTGCCTGGGCAGCAGCTACTTTTCTGCCTGCTCTTCTCCAGGACTGGGATTCTGCTCCTCACCTTTCCAGACAAAATGCTTTCAGAGCTCCCTCTAAGCTTCCCATTTGGCCTAAGTGCTTGCTAAATGGATATTCAATTATTCTGCTCGAATTTGGGTCTGAAAAACATATCGTTAAAAAAAAAAAAGCTGGTAATGAGCTGTATCAAAGCAGGGTTTGTAGTTTCCTAGGCTAGTCTGTGTCTTACACTTGAATCCTGACTAGGACGTTTACCTGGAGATTTATTTTGAAAAGGCTTTCTGTGTAGATCTAAACGTGACTTTTGAGCATTTGTCATTAGTTCAAAATACCTTGTGCTATTCAGTCTTCTGAGAATTCACAGGAGATAGTGAGCTGTCATTGCTGTGCTGTCTCTCAGAGAAGCTGACCACTTATTGGCCCAATGAACACTGAATTAATCTGGAACACTGCCTATCAGGAGCTCACTGAAATTCTCCATAAAACAGCCTCACAGTAAAGTAAAATGCCAGGAAAACAGTAAAATTGAAAGAATACCAGTTGTAATACTCAGATCATTTAAAAAAGATCTAGAGGATCCTCCCTGGTAGGAGCAGAAGAGCTCCTTTGTGGTTTTTATGTTGTTTTTGTTGGTTTTATGCAACAGGGACATTAGGTGACTAAAGGAATTTTCCTGTTGTCCAGACTGGGGATATGTTGTTTAACCCAGCTCTAGTGTATATGTAGTAGCGCTTCTGAATGTCCTTCAAACTCCTACTAGCTGTCAAGTGCTTAAACCCAAAGTGTAAATAAATATACCTCCAGCTTATTTATATTGACATGACATATTTATATGTCATTTGGTTAAATATTTTGGCGGTTGTTTTGTTTCTTCATTTTTTCCAAAACCACCTGCAAAGGCCTTATTTTGTGTTAGTGTTTTTAATGACTCATTTCATGGAGCTACTTCTGTGCTGAGCTATATGAAGAGCTGTCTCAAAAGCAACTTTGTAATCAGAAGTGTGACTGCATTGAAGGACATCGCACTTTTCCTATTTCATATTTATTTTCATATTTGGACTTCCACAAGTCCTATTTACAGGCAGAAGCACTATTTCCTTGCTTTCCAATATGGCATGATGTCAGGAAAAACAGTGCCATTTTTTTCTGCTTACCTTGTCCACCAGTAAATACTGCCCAAATTAAAATCCATGTTCAGTGTTTAGCTGATGCTTTTCATCAAAGTATAGAAATCAAATTCAGCTGCTTATCAAGAAGAATTCTTTGTGTTCACATGTGTACAACAGTATTGACTGCACTCTGTTTAGTCTTCTGCTGACCTCTTGTAAACAGCTTGTAGATTCCAAAGGATTTTCTTCACCTTTAATTTCTTAGATCATTATAGCCAGGGGTGGCTACAAACCAGATATGCTGCTAGCAGATCTTGTGCTTATAGCCATATGCAGCTCTGCCAATATCCCCACCTTCATTCATCCTATCCTTCCACCTCCTTGCTCTTTTTAAAAAATGAAATACCAATTCAGTGTGTACATGGTGTCTAGGATGACATAATACAGCATTTCTAGCCTATGAAATCTGCAGAGGCCAAGGACTGCTCTGGTCACTGCTGTAGTGTTCTCTCTGAAGTGGAGATGAGATGCAAGCCTGATAAAACCAGTTCTGAAGTCCACAAACTCCCAGCAGTTTCAGTAGGATTTGAACTGGCATCTTGAGACTCTGATCATCTGCCAACACCAGAGATTGAATAAGAAGGTGAAGCAAATCATAATTCTTTCATGGCTCAGGTAAAAAAAGTCATGATTAACTGTACTACATTTGTAAACTTCTCACTTCCTGCAGAAGAAATTAGCAAATCATTTCACTAAACTATAGAAGTGTCTCTCGGTCCTATGCAGAGCTCTGAGAAAGAGAGTAAAAAGCAAGAAGGAAACCAAAAGGTGCTAAGCAGATGACAGGCAATTCAGTACTGATGAACATACTTGGCAGAGCAGTTACATAGCCTACTGCTCCCAAATGCTACTAATGATTGTTATGGTGATAAGAGCAGAGGTATGAACAGGTGATGCTCTTCACTCTGGCACAGAAGAGAGCCTGCTAGTGCTAGGGTGAAGAACCCACACTGCAATGCTAAATAAGCCTCAATGCACAGAAAAAGAGCAATGATATGACAGCAGCAGTGTGGTTTGTGTACATAGTGGATGTTTCTCACTCTGAATGTGCCAGCAGAGCATGTAGACTTCTGAGAGAAGCAGGTTCTGCCACTTTCACACCACTATTGCCCTGTAAACATTTCATTCACCTCTGAAGTACAACTTGCAGATTAGACTTCCACGCATTGTGTTCTTGATAGCATTTGGTTTTAAATGGCTAATAACATAGTACTGCTATTTCAGGTGCCTCCACATGAAATCTGATGCTGAGTGCCCCAGAAAAACATTAACCATTTGTGACAGGAATGGAATAAAATTTGCTGCTTTGTGGAAGATGTATTTGCCTATATATGCCCATTGTGTGTCTGTTAGGTGCTGGTCTTAGTATTTGAACAGAGAAGCAAGAGAAGGAATGTAAATACTAGTGACAGTGAAAGCAGAAATTATAACTGTGCTTTAAAAGGGTCCTTTTGGTAATATTCTTGTTCAGATAATAAAGGATTTTGTTCCCTGAGGTAACCAGAAAATGGTTCTTGAACGCCTTAATGGTGCCGTCTGAGTAAATCTTGATAGGAGGTAACTTTTATCAAATAGCAATATATTCATCATCTCCGTGCTACACCCATCCTCATTCCCGAGCATCTCTCACTTTTCCCCTGACCTAGACCCTGCAATGTCGCCTTCCAGACTGTGAATCACTCATCTCTCTCCCTTGTGCTCCCACCAAATGTTATCATCACACCCGCTTGAACCCTGACATTTGATTTCTGTAAGCTACAATTGCTACATGTCTCAGGCTGACATTTTATTCAGATTCCTCTTCTGAAGTAAACTCAGGGAAAACAGAGCAACATATTTCATTTCCACAGAATGGCAAAATGTCTCACCATAAAAGCAAAGCCAGTAAAAAGTTTGGAATTTTTTTCATAGCTAAATGACCCTTTTGTATTGCAACTAGAAAACAACATAGGGGTTTTTTGTGGGGTTTTTGGTTGTTTGGGTTTTTTTCTTTTTTTTTTTGCTTAGGAGACAGTAAGGTATACCACCAATGTACGTATATTTAAAATTTGTGGATACAAATACACAGGCATTTTGTAAATATGTTTTCCTAAGCTATCCTTGCAAGCAGCTACTGTGACCCCACTCCTTGCTTGCTATACCCAGGGGAGACAGCATTGATTTTCTTCTCTGCGTTTTGCAGGCTCTAATGAAAGCAAGGGAGAGGCTTGTGCCTACATTGCAATTTACTTTAATGTATGGGCAGTCTTTCAGACCTCTATTGTTGGGACTATTCATGTGCTTAAGTGTTTTGCTGGATTGAAGCCACAGAGCAGTTAGCAAATTAGTGCACATACCAGGTTATGGCATTCTATTTCTTCTTTCCAGACAGTTTGCATTTCCAGTATTTGTATAGGATATAGAATGACAAGCAGCCCTTTTGCTTCATTTATGAGGCTGTATGTCTAAAAATTAGATGTCTTCCCAGCAGTTAGTATTTCTGCATAGCCTTCTGAGAGATGATCTTCACCTTTTCTTCCCATCCAAACTCCATTCCCTACAGAAAGAGTGTATGTGGTGGCCATTGTTGCTATACTTTCTTATCTTCTGTGAAAGTAGCATTGTATACATGGGTTTTCCTCGTGGTGTATCCCAGACAGTGTTAGAAACAAAATTTAGTTGCCAAATAATTAGAGTGGTAGTTACAACAGGTATTCATTGCTGCCGACAGAAGCTTCTCTGAAAGCATTTGCCTAATTCTGTGCTTCCGGCTTGGAGTGTGGGAAAGTAGTTGTGCATCTCCTTTGGAATGAAATTTTAACAGTGGCCTTTGAATTGGAAAACCACATATTTCTACACAATTTATTAGGAAACAGATGTGTTCTCACTTTGCTAAATGATTTGTGGTTTTCTATGTTGATACTTCTTTAGTAGTAAATTGCCCAGGATAGCTGAGAATCTTCACTCTTGCACAGGCACTGCTTTCTGGGGCATGTGCTCTCAATCACCAGCCCATTTATTCCACAGCACTGTTGCATCCTGCTTTCCACTTCTGAATAATATCTGGTGGCTTTCTCAGAGCAAGGTCGTGCCCCAGTAGAGCCAAAAGCACCAGAATTCCACCTTGCAGAAAGCAAGGCTGCTGACTGCATCTTACCTTGCATGTTGACACAATTTCCCAGCATTCTAGGTCTTTTTCTGTCCTACATTATGATGCTGTCTCCATGCTTGGTTGCATTAACTTTTCATTCATGTGTGGACTAGTAGACCAGAAGTTATTTTAAGGCATGGCTATGCATTGTTTTCTCATGGTGCAGCTTCTGATGTAGTTACCTATTTTTTAAGAGAGCACTTTTCATCCTGAAGTACCCCAGAGTGCTTTAGAATGTGATCCTAGGAAATTACGCTACCCCATTACCTCTGGACTGAGATGCTTGAAGATATTGACAGTATGGGATGTACATACAGCACATGCTGGGTTTTACTGGAAACAAACTGTAATGCTTCCAGTAGTGATGAACACTAGAATCAAGTGAAGAGAGCAAGGAGCTAGGGCTTGTTTTCCCTTCGCCATCTCCCTCAAGAGTGCACGGAACTCATTCAAGTAAGAGGGTATAGAAACAGGTGGAGACACAAGCCTTAGGATTCTTGTTGGAGAGAGTGGATATGCTGACATGCAACAAGGGTCAAAGAGCCAACAGCAGGTGGACTCATTCCTTGAAGAGGGAGAAGCTCTGTGTGAGAGAGAAATTAAGAAAGTGGGGTTTGTAGAGAAAGTGAAGGTGCAAGGGGTAGCTGCTCTGTAGGTAAAGAGAACTGGAGTGGTAACTTGCAAGGGATATCATGACAGAACAAATCTGGCAGGGCAGTAGCTGTTGGCCACCATTACATTGATTTGGGAGTTGGTCACAATGATCCTGATTGGTCCCTTCCAACTAAGGACTCTCAACCATTCTGTGATTAAGGAAGTTATCAAGAAAACCCAGCAAAAAGAAACACCACCTCAGGAAGATATAACTAAACTGGTAATAGAGAATTAAAGAAGGTAATAGGATGGGTGATGATAAAGAAATAGGGTGGGAAAGGAAGAATTCCAGATCCTTGCTTGGAAGTCTCCCTTGCATTATGTTCCCTTCCCCATAAGAAGAGGCCAGTAGTTCCACTACTTCTGTGGATCAGCGTGTCCTTTTTTTTTCTGTATTCCAAAGGCTCTGACCAGAAGCTCCACTGAGATGGGGCAGTGAAGAGACAAACTCTGTGCAGTGTATGTTTGGGCAGTTGGGCAAGAAACCGTTGGACTAGAAGATACTTTAAAGAAAGCATATGCAATTTTTCTATTTCCAGGGACACACCAGATGCATCAGATTACTGTGGTGAGCTCTCCTACCTTCACTGGGATACAGAAGGGAGTAATCTCTACCCTGGAAAGTTAGCATAAATCTCTTGGAAGAGGGATGAGTCATGCAAAATTTTTCTTTTCAAATTGCTGTAAACAGTAAAAAATACTTAGTGGTAAATGTGTTGTATATAGTACAGTGCTCTGGGTTTGTTTAGCTACTGAAAAGTAAGTGGGAAGTGTGAAAAGAAACATATCTGAGCACAGTAAAATCTATCTGTACTTATAGAAAGTGTATTGTCATATGCTGATTCATAGAAGTGTAAATGCCTTCACACACTAGTTTCATTCTGAGAATCCTGGAGCTTTCTGAAGATGCATAGATGAAGATGCATGTAAGGAATAGGTGCTGATGTTTTGAGGTAGAGAGGAGTTACTGTCTGACACAGTGCAGTGCACTGTTTATACAATCATTAAACTCTTTGCATTGGATGGGTCATTTGCTAAGGTAATTTTCACTCCTCATGTTCTCAAGAGCCTCGGTTGACAGTACCATTGTGACCAACAGATCTTAGGCTAGCACAACTGGTGCCCTTTGGTTTGGAGTCTCTGATTATAAGTAAATGGATCCATTCTGAGATGCTATGAGGGAAGAGGACTTAGTGCTGCTTTCAAAATCTATGGAAAACATAGTCATGCTGCCTTTAGCTGTTCCTGCCAGAAGAATACAGGGACTGTGTGTAGCACCCTCCTGTGGTGTCTTGTGGCTTTTACTGCTGCTTTCATTTTCCTCTCTGCTCTCTCTTTACCAAAGTTAGTGTCTTCATACTCCCAAATTGTAGCCAAGACTGAGGACAGAAGGGTCTACCATAATGAGCAAGTCATGTGATGCTGTCAGCTTTCCACATGGGTCTTATTCTTATTTCTGGATATTACCACATCTTTTCCCAATTCTGCCTGAAATCAGCATTTTAAAAATATTTATTACTTTAATCTTTGGGATTCTGAATATATTTAGTGTCATGTTAGGAAGGTAAATGAAAGAAGGAGAAATATTGTGAAAAGGTAGGCGTAGTATGAGTAAGTGCCCTTCAACACACCCTTCAAAATTCCTTGTTCTTATTTGCTGGTGGCATCCTTTTTCCTCCATTTCAGACCCCTTTTCAGAGCAAGAAATTGTTAGTCATGCTGAATTAAGTTTAAAGTCCCTCACAGGGAGCATTCACCTGAATGGTTTCATTTACTTCAAGAACTGAGTGTTTCCAGGGTGCAGTTCAAGCAGCATTAGTCTGTTGTGATGCTTCTCCATTCTGTGTATTCTACTGTGTCCTAATCATCCTCATGTATAAACACTGCAGTATAACTCTGTGTCATCAGTAGAAGTTATTTCTATTGCATATAGCTTGTTTGTATTCTCATGTTTTCCACATGATGTGTGTACAGGATCTCATAATTCATTTCCCCTTCTCCCATTCACTTCCAGGAATGACGAGTGTCTGGCATAAACTAACTTTACTTCAGAGTTACACCTTAATAAAGAAGTGATTTTTGCTTTTTTAGCTAGGTCGTTCACAGTAAGGATTTTATAATTCCTTTGAAGACGATGAGAAAGTGGGTGTAGAAGTATTTTAAGATAAGCATCAAAAATTTTATGTCTCTTCAGTAGCAAGGCAATGTAGAAAATTGGAGTGGCATGTGATGTGCCTAATCTAGGTAACACACTTCAGTTTTTTGTAGCATAACACCAGCATTCTCCAGTACTGGAGGTTTGGAGCCTGGGTGTATCACCTTGCTCTAGTCCCACTGAAAGAGGATAACCAAGAATTACTGCAGCCAGGCCTAGTGGCCATTCTCCTTTTCACACACAAGGTATAGAAGTTGCTAATCATGAACTTTGCTGCGCTAGGGTTTACTTGGAAAGGAATGCAAGAGGCTTCTTCAGCTGGGCATAGAACTGACCAGCTAATATTTGACCAAAAGAGCCTGCAGAGTGTCTGCAAGCTGGTCAGAATCCTCTGTCATCTGCATCATTTGCCATCGATCAGCATTAGTCCCACTTTTTCACGGTGATACTTTCAGAGGCACAGCTGAAGTGCAGTAGCGACAGAACAGACTGCTTCTGTTCAAGCCTTTGGTTCCTTCAGGAGCAGACTTTTTTTTATTATTGTTATTTTTTTCCTTTTTTCCCCATTTTCTTTTTAATGGATAAGGTCTGCTTCCTCCCTAATAAAAACAGACTCCATTTCCTATGGGTTTGGAAAACAGTCATACCAAAATTAGGTTGAACTGATAGGTTTTAGACTCTTATCTGTGAGAGAATGTTGCTCCTTTTGTATAATATTAAATTGCTGCTACATGTCTCTGTAGAAACAAGAATGGTTAGATGGGTGATGGAAGATGGGCTGACAGAAAAGCACTAATTAAATACTGTTTTGCAAAGCCCTCATTGAAATTCATAGCTTGGTACCTTTGGGGACTTGAAAGCAGGGGAGATGGAAAGATTTCAATTAAAAAGGTATTTGTATGGTCCTTTGTGAAGCCAATCATTTCCTTTTTAATATAAAGCATGTAAGTGTCTAATACACTTTACAAACATCAAATATCTTGCCTTGAAACAATGAGTGTCTTAATAGGTCTCAGAGCAAGATACTTTGAAATAAAATAAAAATCCCACAGACCTAAAATTTTATTCAAATTAAGGCTCTGCAGGTTTTTCTAGCACAATAGCAACCTTATTTAATTTCTACATTGACTGATTAGAAAATTTGAAAGGAAAAATATACTTGCAAAAAGAAACACTGGTTTTTAATAACTAGTTATTTGTGTTTAGCTACAGTTCTAGTTGCCATTTACAGATTTTTAATATACATAATGATTGTTTTATTCTTGCAATACTTTTAGATTCTTTTTTAATTCCAAGGACTTCTGTAGCATGAACCCCTCATTGAATTGGTGTCTGGGCACCAAATAACAGAAATATAGCAATATATTGCTACAAAAGATCCCCAAGGCCATCAGTTGAAGTCAGTTGCAAGAGATACACAGTTCAGAAGGGTTCAGAGAACATGTATTCCAGATGCAACTAAAATACCATGAGCCACAAAGCGCTTGTCGGCAAAACAAACTCAAAACTTACAGTAGAACCACAAAAGCCGCAACTGTAATTTGCCACAGTAAGAAAAAAACTAAAATCCAGGCCATTGCCAGGTCCCTAGATCCCTGAAGTCACAGGGAACTTAAATTCCCAGATAACCTCAGTGTTCTTTGTCCAGTTAGAAGAGACAGCAGGTTCGGAAAGGTTGCTCTCAAACTGACTGCAAATAAGAATTTCTCTTGTACCTGAGTTCCATGGTCAGAATCTGAAGAGGGTGTAGTAACAGAGAAACAGGGGCAGGTGCTTTGAACAGCTGTTCTAAGAGCTGTAGAACCCACCCTGTCTGAGCAGTGTTCTTCACCTTCCATCTTCTTACTGAGCTGTGAGCTCTGGCTCACTCCTACATACCCAAGCAAAGCCTGGAGTTTTATATCACACCTTGGAGAATCCCTAGTGCAAGTGCACATGGTGCGATTTAGAGCAAAGTGCCTGAGCAGAGTGGAGCCAGGGCAATTTTGCAAAGTCATTTGGATCTCATTAGATCTCATGCAACACTTGAAGTTGTATCTTGAAGCTACAAAGTTTTCACCCTGTGAATCTCTAGGGCATTGGCTTGAAATGCACAGCATTTAGTGCTGCTTCTTGGCAGGAGCACAAATGGCAGCATATTCAATCAGTGCCCTTCCAAGGCAAAATTGCTTATGAATTTAATAATTTTTGCTGTGTCTCGGTTTGTGGGGGCATCTATCATGACATGTGAACCATGAACCTCTGCATCATTGGAAGCAGCAGAGTGCTTAATAGGCTCTACAGTAAATACAAATACCAACAGACAGACCATTCTGATAAGACAAATTCTACCTCCTTTACTGAGTGACAAGGGAATGTAACAGAATGCTTTATTTGAAATAAATTTTTTCACCTAATACGCCCCCACCCCATTCTGTTCATCAACTGTTTTTTTCCCCAGAAGTTGCCTTAACTTTTAGCTTGATCCCCTCTAGTGAACCACTTCATTATGGCTTTGTTATCGTGGAGCACAATTCAGGAGTCAGAAAATAACTGAGCTTTAGGGCCTGTTTGTTGTCTCATGCTCAGTGAAATGTCTCATGGTCAGCTTTTTCCATACTCATGCCCACATGCTGCCACAATAAGCCTTGCACAGTTGCACGAGCATAATTTCCCTGTCAACGGCAATAATAACAAATAGCATGTAAATAATAACCACAAATGGTACCAATAGTAACAGGTAAAAACAACAAATATCACTTCATTTTTCTTATAACTATGACTGTATTTTATTTCAAAGTAACAGCTACTTGAAAAGCTCAGATGCTTAGGCTTGCATTTTTCAGTTGAGAAATTCTTAATTTTCTTTCTATGCACAACTTGAATTAAAACATACAGTCTCTTAAAAATTTTTTTTTTCACTTTTGGCCATTCATTCCTGATAATTATGGCTGTTCTACACAGGTTTAAATGCAGTAAGAACATAGTCTGCCAGTGGCAAAGCTTGTGCATTTTACACTTTGAAAAAGCACATAACTATCACTTAGGTGATGAATATTTTAACAGAGGAGCTGGCATTGAACAAGATGATGCTATTTTCTTTTTATACCACTGGGATCTAAAAAAAGTTACATCACTGTGCTAATTGCAGTGCGGGTGGTGAAAATCTCTAATGCAATGCATTTATTTTGTGGATGGTTCTGTGGCCAAAGAGTATATTTAGGTAGCACTACTGAAGGGTTTGTGGAAAACTAGTATTAATTTGTATTACAATAGCTTTTAGGTCTGGGTCTATTGTGTCAACTACTCTACCCTCTATGCAGAGAGAGAGAGAGAGAGACTGAGAGGTTGAGGCTCTCCATTCAGCCAGACAAAAGATGTGTATCCCTACTTTACAGGCAAGGAAGCCTGGTGTTCAGTGGGCTCCCTAGAGAGAGAATGCTGCCTCCTGGTTTCTAGCCTGCTAGATTCCTAGCCTTCACTAACTGTTTGGGCAAGATCTCACAGACAAATTGTTCATTAGTTAAAAAATCATGTTTATATAATCTGGACTCATAAGCAAATTCACAGAGAAATCAGAAAACTTTCTCAGAGAAACAGTAATTTGAAATGAATACATGTACTTTTTTTTTTTTTAGATGTTATGGGGAAAGGGGTTAAAATATCTGCAGATTTTAAAAAATTGCTTTGATTTTCTTTAAATGAAATTGTTGATGCTTCATTTTGCCAAGCAAACTGCAAAAATATCCACCAAACCTAAAAGAAACAAAAGCCAAAAGTGTTTAAGCCTTAATGCATAAAGCCATCCTCCCCTGTGGATATGATGGAAAGAGGTTCTCCAAAGCTTTAAGATTCATGCTCAAGTCATTAATAGGAATGACTACGAACTCTAATAAAGCTGTGATTCGGAGCACTTGAGTTCAGCGCATCTCCAGAAGGTCCCAGGAACACTGGCATTAGATGCCTAAAGTTAATAGTGCAGATACATCCTTTTGCCCTTGAATTTGATGTGAATTCAGTACTGCAATGTAATGTCAAGAGCTGGGAACATAAGCTTACTTCCACTTGAAAAAGAAGCCAGTGAAATCCTATTATAGGTCTGCTAGGGCAGCAAGGAGCAGGACACATTTGTCTCAGTGGCAATTAAACCCCCACAGAGTAAGTGGAAAAGAAATTTGCCTTTTAAATTATGAAATAAAACTCCATTGCACCCCAAATTGTATTTTAAATGGTAAAAATTGGATTACAGGTATCTTAAGCCCTTGGTCTTTTATAAAAAAGTGTTTGCTGGTATCTTTAAATACATGTATCTATGTATTTTGCATTCTGTGTTAC
Organism: Lichenostomus cassidix; assembly: GCF_008360975.1. Taxonomy (NCBI): domain Eukaryota; kingdom Metazoa; phylum Chordata; class Aves; order Passeriformes; family Meliphagidae; genus Lichenostomus; species Lichenostomus cassidix. The sequence continues at coordinate 53,160,271 of NC_139480.1, forward strand.
AAGGCTAGTCCACCCTTAATGATCTAAAAAAGTGGTTTGTTATCAATCAGAAAACTGTTGGGTGAGAGTAAATGGGATTCAAACATGCAAGTGTGTGAGAGGGTGCTTACTTGCCAGTTTATTTATTTATTTATTCTGTGGAATTAGCAGCACAAAAGCTAAAAAGAATAGCACTTAAGAAATGCCTCATCTGTCTTACAAGTGAAATAATTTCTTCATTATCCACGAAAAGTGTGGAATGAAATAGTCTGTTAATAATGGGGAAAAAGACTGAATATGTAGGCCACAGGGACCATGCCAGAGGGACTCTTCTTAGATAACAAGAACAGTGGTACTTGATCACAGTACATGCCTGTCTTGCTGTAATAGCTGTCTCCAGTAATAGCCTGAAGTACCTGGGGAAGAGGAAAAGCAGGGCAGGCACACGTGATACTTCCTTGCACTGTTCCCAGCTCAGGGATTTCTTCAGCCTGGTGTGGTTTGTCTGCTTTGTAGCCATTAGTGGATCTCTCTTGCACACCCTCTTCTTGTCTACCTTGAATGCATGCAGGCACTCTAAAAGGAGCCCTTCAGGCTTACAGCCTCTTGTCTCAAGAACTGCCACATCCTGTTTGTCTCATCCTGGCTCCTGCTCTCTCCATTTGGTGGCCTCTTGTTCCCAGGGGCTGAGAGAAAGAGAGCTGCTGGTTTGTGTGCACTCTCACACATTCCCTCATGATACCTGCACTGCAGATCTGCAGTTTCCCCCATTCCAATCTTGCTGCACCCACCCGGTCCAGCTTTGGCAAGGGCAGCCCATGGCTGGAACAGCTAAACAAACTTGGGGGCCAGCAGGAGGTGCAGAGCTGTTCGTGCTGGTGTGTGTAAAAAAACCAATGAGAAATACTGGGAGTTTGCTTGCTTGAAGATGACGTGGTATTATGTGTTTGAAATTGTTGTGAGTGAAACACACAAAATAAGAGAGATTTCTTAATATTTAAAGCAGGACTTGGTTAGCAAAAGTATCAAATCTGTTTCAAAGTAAATATTGAGTGCAGCTGAAAAAAAAATCTGAGTCTTTCCCTCTGTCCAAATAGACTAATTGACATAAAGTTTTGTTTCATGTAGGTGGGTTGCTGTTAAGCCACTATTAAGAAGAATTACTTTTGTTGCACTTGATAGTACAAAAACCTCAGTTTTTCTCCCTTACTTAAAAGACACAGTGATTCTGTCCAATCACAGGGAGCAAGCTGACCTACTGCTTTGCCCCTCTCTCTGTCTTTGCAGCTGGTAATTCTTCCTTCCAACTGCTTCATGTTATGCTGCCTAGCAATTGTATATCTGGTATTATGGTCTTATTTTCAATATAAGTTCACCATTTGCTGCAATATACTCTACAGTTCTGTTCCTTTCCTGAGACCTTAAGTGAAGCAGTTAGAATCAAAGCTTTAGCTCTGTGCTGAGATGAGGTGGAAAGAACAAGTAGCAAACTTGTTAACTGTGTCAGGATGTCTAAATAACAGGGATGGAAATGTGTTTTTAAAAATGCCACATTGGGTTGTGAATCGCTCCCTCTTTGAATTACAGAAGTAAATTTCAATTATCCTTTTACAGTTTTGGTCCTGTGTTGCAAACTTTTAGAAGCATACTTACTTTTACTCCACAAAGACAATTTAATGCAATATCAGTGTGGTTCTCTGGTCAAAGATAGCAGTCTTTCTATGAAATAAAATCATAGAATGGAAAATGAATGGAGCCATGTTCTGCATGTAGTAGCTTGTGTTCCAGAGTATTAGGGCCTCTTTCATGGCCCTAATCAGTTGTGAAGAAAGGAGTTCTAGAAGTGAACCAAAAAATTTTTTAAATTGCCATTTTCTTTTCTTTTCTTTTTTTTTTAAGAATCTCATCTGAACAGTACATTTCTGGGCAAATAAAAGCAGTCATGGGATTAATCCAAAACTACTGCTATCAGTTCATCTTTATTGCATTTAGCAGGATTAAACTGAGGTATTTGTTTCGTTTCCAAGAGTTTTTCTACTCATGCTGTTCTGCTGGAGGGTGTTGATTTAGTTAGGTGTAATAGGTTACAATGAGCTATTATATGATCAGTTATCTATTTTAAAAGCAATAGATTTTGCAAATTATATAAAGATGTCTTTTCAGATAACTCATTTTATTGTACCCCTTGCATTATTTCCCCTGTTAGTCAGATCATGAAACAGGGTCTGTGCTTCACAAATGTCAGTAGTGAAAACTTCTGACTGCAGGAGGAATGAGTCTATGCAAGAGCTGCATTCTCAGCTGACATTCTGGAGTAGCAGGTGTGTTCCTAAAGCAGACAGCACAGGCATAATGCAAGGAAACTCTTCATCCTTAGCAGAGGAAAAGTCTGTTTTCTGTGCATACCTAAGAAAGAGCAAATTAAAACTTATGTTGGAGATTGATGCAGATGCTCTTTGTCTAATTTTTGTCTTTGACACAATCTCTAGAGTTAGTGAATAGTTTTGTCAACAGCTTCAAGAAAAAAAAAGCATGGTGGGGCTTCATATTGGAGTCATTTGAATTTCTGGTTTTCAGCAGTGACAGGTGTGCCTGTAAGTCTGGTTGGCTACAGTCTGGCATTAAAGGGACTGATTTTCAGAAGGAGAGTGCTTAGTAATTTTTGAAAATTTTACTCCTTAAGCAGAAATCAAAAGTTAGATCCTGAAATACTGACACATCCATTTCTGGGAGCTGGCCTAAATAAAAAAGGAGTTGATAAGTCACTGTCTCAGTCAATGGAAATCCATCTCATTACTAATGAATACTGCATCAGACTCAACATGCCTACAGCAAGTGAGTTTTTACATCAAGAACAATTCACTTCATTCCATAAAAAGGACAAGGAATATTTGTGTTAGAAGAATAGGTGATACAGGAGTATAACGGTCCAAACCATTTTCTAGTGCTCTCCGACTTTCCTTCCTAATTTTCATGTAATTTTTTTAATGTAATTATGTAATATTCAAGGCTATTGGGTGTGATTCAACTTGCTTTCCCTTCCTTTGCAACCACCTTCCAATTGCAGAAATAAGCTGAAGTGGATAACAGCTCTGGCCTTTTGCTCCCAGCCCTCTATTTCTACTACAGTGTGTTGTTTCAATGGAATGACTTAGGTGGTCTCAGTTCAGATCCCCGTTGACTGTAGACTGTATTATAAAATCACTGTGTACAGATTCAGTGGAATTGGCAGCCTTTGCTTGAAATAAATCCAGGGCTGAACAGGCATAAAGAATTAATTATTTCTTGCTTCTAGAGAGGGTCTCTTTGGGTCAGGGTTGAAAGCATTGGCAGGCCAATGTAGGGAAGCTTCCACTCCAGCTGCCTGCATTGAAATTAGGCTGTCGATAAATAGAGGACTACAGTTTTCAGAACTGCCAACTCCTTAACCTTCATTAGCACAAATATTTGCTCAGGGGTTTATGAATGTTGTATTTTCAATGTGCACTGTTATATTTCGTTCCTAGAATGATCTCTCCAGGACAAAATATTAGGGAGTTGTCTTTTTCTTTAATGAACATGCAGCAGCATAAGCAAGGTGTACAAGATGCTGCAAGTTTCCCAGATAAATTTCTGTAAATTTCTCAAAGCATTTCCTCTTATATATGGGTGTTGGGTTATATGGTAAAGAGGTAGCATGAATTTTTCCTTCATAAAATAAGCAGGAGGCCCACAGGGACTCATAACTTGACTTCAAAAAACTGCTTTCTTAAGCCACTCCTTATGGCAACCTAGGAATCCCTGGAGAGCCGAGTTAGTTTGTGGTCTTGGCAGGGTTTTCTTCTGGCCCACCAGGTCTGGTGCAAGCACAGGTAGTCCTAGGCATAAATAACTCTGATTTTAATGAAAAAGATTTATGTGGTCATAAAGGAAAAATTTCCCAGTGAGCCCATTCTGTGCATGCCTAAATACCTAGCCACATATGTACAGAAAAATAGTGTCTTTTTTTCTAGTATTATTCTATGGCATAGACAATAGAGATGACCTTGGATAAAGCTCTTTCCACCATGTATGTTGCCAGAAGTTTCTAACTAGATGCACATAGATTTACCCTAGTGTTTGGAACTGATTAAGGAAAAAATTGGAAGTGAACATCCCACAAATAGATATGGCATAGAAAAGAAGATTTCTTCCCCAAAACAACATTTTGGTTTTGGACAATAGTTCTTCGTATTTCCTGATTGTGAATCCAGTGCAGCATCAGGAGTAGGGAAGTGTCTAATATGCAAGTTAGGATGATCACTTGCAAATATATCTTTGCACCTGAGGATCTCTTCTAACTCTGACTTTCATCATCCCACAAGCAGAGTTTGATAGGCAAAGGGCATTTGAGCTCTGGCAGTGTAAGGGCATCTCCTTGCTCAAAGGAAGAGGAGCTGACTGGAGTCAGATGTCAAAGCTTTCTCCATCCTTTTTCTGAAGCAAAATATAGAGAGTGTTTAAAATAGTGAAAACTTAGTTATATTGAAAGTTCAACAGATTTTGATATTGTGTAAAAGCTGTTTACCCAAGTAATGGAGTGCTTCACAGTGGCATACAGATACCTTTTTAGAGCAATGGGGCAGTCATAGCTGGGATCACTTAATGGCATGAGAAGCATGGGATTTTTTCAGAGTTACTTGATAGGCATGGAGAACAAAAATGTTGAAAAATAAACATGAGCCAAGCACAATGTTTCCATGTTTGACTAGATGCACTGAGGGAAACACAGGTTGTAGTGAGCAGGGGAATAAAGGATGATAAAATTGTTATCTCCAGCAGGAAAAAAAAGAGGAATGGTGATAATTATTCTTCAGGTGACATTATTTCAGTACCTCCTCAATGCAGATAATTTGGTGTATTTTGTTACTTAATTTTTTTATAATAAGTGCACATTGCTAAAGTGACAAAAATACAGGTGGCAAATGTCATCAGCGTGAACTCATCAGTAATTGCATAACAAATAGCTGAGAATTTTATTATACAAATTCTCAGAACTAATTTTATAATGTTTAGAAAAGATGTTTCACCAAACACAACATAGTTCGTAGCTGCTGTGCTGAGAAATAGGTATCTTTGAGAAAGCAAAATCCAGCAATGTAACTTTGAAGCTTTAATCAAATGATCTTTACAGGAGCCTTCCAATCTATGTTATTCAAATATTTTACAAAAGCAAGACTTACAATAATTGGAGTTCTGATGACATGATGATAAGTATGCAGGTAGACAGGTGTGAAATGGTTGGGTTGTGTTGGAGGAATGGTCTCTGGATCTGTATTGCAATTGTACCCTAGGAGTACCTCAAAATGAGTGTATAGAATGAAATCAAAAGCATGTGCTGTGCTTCTCAGTCCACATTTGTCTCTTTTTGGAGAAGTCCAGCACTGAGCAGGGGGGAGAAAAAGGTGTCAAAACTTTTTAAAAATAGTTTGGAAACACCTAGCTTGTGTAAGTGCTTCTAAAGTTGTCCCTGAATGAACATGGAAAAAAACTGTGTCCTACTGCACAACACTACAACTGTTCTCCAAGTACCTCGAAGCTCAAATCTCTGGCTCAGGAGTTAATTTCTTTACAAACTATTACAATGGAGTCACCTCATACAATGATCAGTTCATAGTTCAGAAGGGGATAGAAGGAGATAACAGAAGGTTTCTGAGTATGCAGTCCCCTTCTTTACATTTTCAGGCTAGGGTACTATGTGAAGTTCTTTCCCACTCCACTTTATCTTATTTACAAAGCAAATTCCAAATTTAAATTTAAAAACTATTTTAAAACTCTCCTCAATTGGTTTTCTTTCATATATAAATAGACTGCACAGCCTATACCTTAGACACTGCATCCCAGACAGCCATTCCTGTCACCCTTATATTCAGAGACAGTGAATCAGTCATAACCCTTTTCTAGCCTTTCCAGTCTTAGCTGAAAGATTGGAATGTTACAAGCATGTCATACTGTGACACAGTCTTCTTAGGAAAGAGGAAAATGTATGGTACATCTCTATGCAGAGAAATACATAGATATGTTCAGTCTATAGTACATCTTCATGTGCAGTGTTTTTTCACTTGATCGCTTTGACAGGAAATATGTTCATTTCAAGTCCATCTTCAGAATTTATTTTTTTTTAAGATCTACAATCAAAACATATATTATTTAATTTGTGTTTCAGTGAGACTTGCACATGTCAGTAAAGTACAGTACAGCTTCCATGAGCTCTGTATGGCAATAGAATCTCTTAATTTTCCCAGAATCACAGAACAGTTGAGATGGAAAGGCCACTCTGGAGATTATCAAGTCCATTCCCTTTGCTCAAAGCAGGATCAGCTAGAGTAGGTTTCACAGGGCTGTGTCCAGCCAGAATCTAAATATCACCAAGGATGAAGACTCCACATCTTGTCTGGACAGCCTGTGCCAGTGTTCAATCATCCTCACAGGCAAAATGGAATTTCTTATATTTCAGTGCAATTTCCTGTATTTTAGTTTGTGCCCATTAGCTCTTGTCCCACCATGGGTGCCACTGAGTAGAATCCAGCTCCATCTTCTTTGCTTCTTTACTGTCAGGTGGTTACACACACTGATGTGATCCCCCTGAGCTTTCTGTTCTTGAGCCTAAATGATCCCAGCTCTGTTAAGCTTCTCCTCACAGATCAAATACTCCAACCCCTTAATTGTATTGATATCTCTGCACTGGATTCTGGTGTGTCTGTGTTGAGCACTAGAAGCACAAACAAAGAATAAACTCAAATTTTCAGGATTTTTGCTTCAAGATACCATCTCCAGGCTAAAAGAAACACTGCCATATCCTGAAAGCAAATTTACATGGACTCAGAGGGGCCAGCATTTAGAAAGACATGTATCACACCCCCCAAAATTTTCCCAATAATTAGCAGAAAGCCCACTCAGATTTTCAGATCTAGAACTGATTGCTTACAAAATTGTAATGTGTTTTGTGCTTACTACCATTTTTTTGAAAAACTGTAATATTTCAAGTTAATATTTCAATTTAAGAGTGCAAAGTAGATCTGTTTCCATGGCCTTTTTTCTCTATGCTTCAATTTTGTTCTTGTTTTCATTTCTGGTAGGCAGGTATTTTTAAATAGTTACAAGAAAAATACTTACCATTTTTAGACCAAAATACATTATTTTACTTGAAAAAATTTGGGACAGATGTATTTTGTAATTTATGCTAGACTCATTTCAGGAATTCTTTCCCTAGTTATAGATGTTAGGTACTGAAAGGAAGGTGACCTTGGTTGCTTTTGGTGGCCAAGTTGTAATCCAGTGTTACCAGAAGTACTCTATCACACCTTGAATCTTGCAGTAGCAGAAAAGAATAGTTTCTTGTGTAGTTACAGCTCAAAGCCTTCATTTATAAGATAAAGGCTGTTTGATTAATCCATTTTTTCAGGACAAATCTACACGCTCCGTTAGAATTTGTATCTTCACGATTTGTGTTACCACCATGGTTAGCACTTAGGTGTGAATTCTTACTCACATACTCTCAAAACATTTCTTTTCATAAATAATGCGTAATTCCAGCTTGAAATTTGCTGTTTCAGCAATTGCTTTTGCCAGCAAATTACCTGAGTGAAATTCATTGAAAGCTCACCTAAAAAGGGAATGCAACATTCATGGGCATTTGCTTTAAAATTCAGATGTACACTGGGCATTAACAGCACTTTTTAAAGCATCTGTTGCATTCTAGCTCAGCTCTTCAATCATATGGAATTTTATAGTTGAGAACCAACATCTGTGTTGATAGACCATACTGGTGATGATTTGTGGTAAGAACTGCACCATGTAATAGTAGGGTTTAGCACTGAAAAATACCAGCAAATTATATAACTATCTCATCTTCTAAACCACAAAGCAGTTGTATGGTGAATACTCAGGGATCCAATTGAGCGTAATTATCAGGTGAGCTGCAAAGACATGTAATTATTGTGAAGCCCTACTGATGGTATTTACTGGTGGAGTTACCACATAAGTCAAATATACTTCAGAACTCTGTACTCATTCTCTCAATGTAAAGTATTACCATTAGTTTTTGTCATGGTTTTTCTCCCAGAATTCCTTTATTTGTTGAGTTTTCAGCTCATGTTTCCCATTGCTCCCTTACTGCAGCTGCCCAAAGGAAGGGCTCAGCCCACTTCTCACACAGGAGGGTCCTCAGGGAAGGGTCAGAAACCTTCCATGCCATCCATCTTCCCTGTCCTCCACTTCCTTCAACATGCAGGTAGTTTTAATCACTGTTTTCTGAGGTATCGTTTGCTCCTGGCCTGCAGTCCCTGTGGACAGCAACCAGCTGAGCCAGCAAACCTGACACCTTCAGTACTGCACTCCCAGCTTTCATGGCTAACTTTGTGCAGGGCAGCTCATGAAGAAAACCTACTTGTATTAATAAAGTGCAGTGCTAAAAGCTGAAGAAAAGTTTTACATATCCCCAAAAAGAAAGGTGACAGCTTGAAGAGATGATCGATACCTGTATTTCTTGGTCCTTGCAGAGACTGATGTGACCACATAAAGGTGAAGCATATCCATGGCATAAATTGTTACCAGTGGTCCTGATGATAGGGAAGATTAAGAATAGTAGGATAAAAGTATTTGCAGTCTGAGAGGAAACATTGGTAGATGCTCCAGATATAGTTGTTGCACTTTCTGAATGAAATAGATTTGTCAGGTTTTCTGCTGTATTTTGTAATTTTTAGGTCTAGGTGCAAAGTCTTTTGCTAATGAGTTTTTTTTTCTTCAGTGTTGTACACTGCACAGGACAAATACATCATAGTTTAACTGAAATGAAACAGAGTAGCCTATAGTTTAACTGAAATGAAACAGAGTAGCCTAGCTGGACAGTTTTCTTGTTTGTTTGTTTGTTTGTTTTTTTAAACACAACTATATTTCTTTGAAACAAATAATGTTCTCTTTCATTGTCCTGTACTAGACTGTTGTCTTAGTCAGACACTTGAACACACATCCACATGCACTTTTTCTAGTCTGTTAGTCATATGAATGTTCAGTAATACTTTCTCAAAATTATGTCTAAGTCTTTTTCTCCTATTTATGGTATTAAAAGTATGTTAGATGATGTGGACCTATTGGAGCAGGTCCAGAGGGAGGCCACAAAAATGATCAGAGGAATGGAACACCTGTCCTGTTAAGACAGGATGAAAGATGTTGGGGTTGTTCAGCCTGGAGAAGAGAAGACTCTGGGGAGACCTTATTGCTGTGTTTCAATACTTAGAGGGGGTGGTTGTAAGAAAGACAAACTTTTTAGCAGGTCCCATTGCAATAGGACGAGGTAATGGTTATGAACTAATAGATTCAAACTAGATATGAGGGAGAATTTTTGTATGTGAGACATAAAACTGATATAAGACTGTTCTCCAGCACAGTGAACATATTCAATAATCTTTCAAAATGCATTCATCTGACATTATGTTGGCAAAGTTTTAGTTCACCAACAAACTCTCTTTAAAAGGTTGAGGGAGAGATTCTGGCTTCTAGAGGAGTTTATTTCCCTCCCTTAACCATGCAGGGAGAAAACAGAGACTACATTCCTACTATAGACAATAACTATTTGAGATGGATTGTAAAAATACAGATTTCCCACTTTCACATCCCTTAGTTTCTTTGGAATTTCTACTGTAATCTAAGTAGTCTCAAATTTGGGTTTACTGTTTGTTCATGTAAGATGCAGTTGGTTTAGTGATTTCTGGGAAGCAATATTTTTGCTGTGAGAAGTAGCAATTAAAATCACTGACTTAACTGGCCTTACTATGAGAACAGTGCTATTTAGTTTTCTTCAAACTTCTTTATTATCCTTAGAATCATGGAACCCCAGAATGACTCAGTCTGGAATGGGCAATAGTGGTTCATCTGGTCCAAGCCCCTGCTCCAGCAGGGCCATCCCAGAGCACAGGGTGCTGGATTGTGTCCAGAGGGCTCTGGAATATCTCCAGTCAGGGAGACTCCACACCCTCTCTGGTCTCTGTTCAGTGCTCATTCACTGCACAGGAAAGAAATTCTTCCTCACGCTCAGGCGGAACATCCTGGGCATCAGTTCCTGCCTGTTAAAATCTTCTGAAGATATTGAAAGTAGTCAAAATTACAGAATCATTTAAGTTGGAAAAGACCACCAAGACCATCAAGTCCAATCTATTATTGATCCCCACCTTTTCAACCAGCCCAGAGCACTGAGTGCCACATTCAGTTGTTCCTTGGACACCTCCAGGGATGGTGACTCCCCCACCTCCCTGGGCAGCCTCTGACAATGCCTGACCACCCTTTCCATGAAAAAATTCCTCCTGATGTCCAACCTGAACCTCCCCTGGCACAGCTTGAGGCTGTGTCCTCTTTTCCTGTGCCTCCACCTGGATTTCAGGAGGTCTGTTCTGCTCCCCATCCCTGTCTGCCAGCTCAGGGCACCAGTTGCCCTGAGGATAACTGGTCTTCCTGTTAAAAACTGAGGCAGAGAAGGCAGTATGAGCCTCAGTCTTTTCTTCATCCTTGGTTTCCCCCTGCGTCTGATAAGGGATGGAGATTTTCTTGGCTCTCCTTTTGTTTTTATGTATTTATAAAACCACTTTTTATTAGCCTTTCTAATTAGTATCAATAAGCAATAAGCAATGTCCGTAATGCTAGAAAGCTCTTTTAAACTGGGTATGTTTTCTATTTTGAGTTTTCTTTTTGTTCGTATAGCACTGATTCCTCATGTCACTGCGTGGCGTAGGGATGCACGTTAATTTATCCTTACTCGTAGAAAATGGAGTTTATCGCTTGAGGCCTTTGATCTTGTCTGAGAGAATGAGAAATTATTTAACTTCCTCAGTTTTAAACTTTGAAAAGTTGTCATAGAGCCAAAGAGGTCAATATTAAACTCAATAGAATGCTTTCCATTGGTGACAAAGCTATCCACTACTTGTTTGTCTTGAAAAGGTATCTATGCAGAAATGATCATTATAAAGTAACCTTTCACAATTTGTGCTGAATTATCCATGCCAGGCTATCACAACCCCTGTTGTGTCATTTTCAGTAACACGAGTAATTTATACAGAGTAACAATAAATTAATGTATTGTACATTCACAAAGAAGCAATAGCTGCAGTAATCATTCAACCAGTGGTTTGCATCATCTTAGAAGAAGGAACCTGTATAATTTTCTGTCCAAACAGGCAATTTCAAGTCCTTTCATACACTTTCCTCAGGGGCTTCTTCTAGGATGACATGTTATCAAGGACCACAGAATAATTTTCCAGTTTCATTTTTGTTCTGACATTAGTGGCTCAGTTCAACCAAGTCAATCACAATTTTCTTTTCTGTTCAAATGGAGATCCCTTCCTAGCTACTCCAATTAAGGAAATTAATTGGTAGTTCTATGCTGAGTATAAAGATTGCCAGTGATTATTGTGTTGCACTGTCGCTTTCAGATCTGAAGTCTCTCGCAACATCAAAAATTCCATGCAGAGAGCAATGACTTCTAAATTATCAGTCTAAGCTTGCTCAACATTTCATCAAAAAATCCTCTTTGGTAGGAATGTGTGTGCAAATGTCATCTTAGAAAAACACATTAGTGCAAAGCCTCTTACAAAGTACTATTTATTTATAAGATTATATGGGTTTACCTAACATTAGTCTTAGATTCCTTATTATTTCTTAAACCATTGACATCAGTAAAACTTGCATGCAAGAGAGAAGACCTCGAAGACAAGTCAGGGTCAAAAGTAACAACAACTCTCTCAGTACTTATGAAATCTGGAAATTACCGTAGTGAAGGGAGAAAGTAGAGTGGCTGCCAGTAGGGTTTCATAAAAGAAGGAAAATCTCTGTCCTTTTGCTCACACCATGAAGTTGGAGATGGAAGTTCAGTTTTTTTTCTGGCACCCACCACTTGGCTGGTCTTCTTCATTACTTTTGGCAGAACAAGTTCTACAAGAAAAGGGAGCACTTCCAATCTAGTAAACACACATCCTAAAGTAGCATTGTGACCTCTTCCTTGGCTGGCCAGGTGATGTAGGTGGAACTTGTTGTGTGTATGTTGTGTTTAATTCACATGATGGCACCCTCTAATTTTTAAGGATGTGGATTACCATCAAACTGGATTTTAAAGTTTGGAGTCGGGCCCAAGTGTGTGTTCTTTGTCTTTTTCATTGTTTCAGTGAGTGTAGAAAAAAGCCCATTGGTTTGATGCCCAAACCAACCAGCACAATATCTATTAAATCGGCATATAGCCCACACCCTGTGGGAACTTTACAGGTCTACAAATTATTCTAGGTTATGATAATAACACAACCAGTTAGAAACACATTGTTAAACCCACAAAGAACTTCATAAGGACTCAAGAATGCTGAAGTCATCCAGTGTAGCACCTGGAGCCTGAAACTCCTGTTTGCATCACAGGTTGTTTGCCCATTACATTGCTTTTAAATTTTCAGTTTCCAGTGTTATGCTTTGCTAGGTATTGATAATGATGGCCCTTATGCCAATGGCAGAGAGAAATGCTTTAGTTTCTTTGGTCTGATGTCACCCCACAGGCAGCCTGAGTACACAGAGCTGTGGTGAGAATGTTGTAGATTAAATAAAGCCTTCCCACAAAACTGTATTAGAAATCTTGAAATGCATACATATTGGCAAGCCAAGAACTTTAGAGACATGTAAGCAATTGTCATATAATGTCATTGAGGAATATGGGAAAATTCAATGGCACGTCTTTTTCTGGTGAGCCTGAAGGCTCTGGACAAAAGAAATTATTGTCCACTAGCCTTTCCACTTTTTACTCCATTATCGTACTTTTTCAGAGTTTTCTTTTGGGTTTTTTCCTGTTTTTCTAGGTGCAAGGAGTGTAGCTTACTGGTCTATTCAGCACACTGCCTTCCCTGTTCCATATCCACACTAGATCACTTCCTCAAAAACATCTTTGCTTTCCTTCCCTTAATGGACTTGCCTTTCCTTCTCCAGCAAGGACTGTTGCCCTGTCTCCTGACTGCTCATATGTTGAGTTGCTAGCATTATTACTCACGTTCTCTACAGGCCTCTGACTCAGTGGTGATGACTGATTGTCCCTTCATGCCTGTCCAGCCTTCTTCATCTCCTTATTTTGCCTCCATGACCCAGCTCTCATCTGCTTTCTCCATCTGAGCAATGCTCCCACACTTGCAGCTTTCATTTTTCTCTCAGCCAAGGATTTGGCAAGATTCTTAGCAGAGATGTGGCACAGAAAGTCTACTGTGTTACCCCCATGGTGATAAAATAGCAGCTGTAAAGACATACTTGCTAGCTTTTGTTTTGCAGATTGTGACCAAAAAATGTGTCATTAAATTTTTCCAGTGCTACCTTTGAGAACATTTAAAAACTGATTTTGTGACTGAAGTGTAAGGCAAATACACCTATTCAAGTGGAAATGGTGGTCATGTAGAGGTAGATGAATCCTTACAGAGGCCATAAATTCTATATAGCAAGATTCACTTTAGGGTTAATCTTGAGGTTTCTATTCTGGAAACACTCCTGAGATGGAAAAATCTTTCTCTTTTGAGAAGCACCATTAGTATTTAGAATATGTTAGCATAGGGAAGTTTAATTTTTTTCACCATTTCTTTTGCTTTTGCCTTAAAAATGTTATAATTGTACATGATGAAATGGAGAAAATTCCATCTAAGGATTCAGGGGACAGAAAAAAACTATTTAGCTAATGCCTGATTATTGTAAAGAATTATATTTTTATTTAAATTACTGGTGAAGGAGAATAGTATTGTAAGTACTGGCATATCTTTTAAAAGATCTGATCTCAGTAGCTTTTTTCTCCAGAATAAAAATGACAGAAGGTTTTCTCAAAGATCTGTGTAAGAATGTGTTCACATTGAAGTGACCCTTATGTATTGCATGCATCCTGAGGTAACCTACAAACAATTAATGCTGTGTCCTTTCAGTCACAGAGTTCAACAGTTAGGAAACTGTTGCTTAATAAGACACATGTACACTTTTACTACTTACTCCATAAATTAAGCATATAAACTTCCAGTGGCCTTGAAATGATCTCAGAGGAATTCAAGAGGCTTTTACCAATTCATCAAAACAATTGGTTTGTTTTGTTGACAGCCGTGCAGGAGTGTTTATCTGAGGGACTGGTAAACTGGGAATTACCATTCAGCTTTCTGCCTATTGAGTCCAACTAGGAAATTACAAAAGGAGAATTTTTTTTCCAAGTCTCAAGCAAATCAGAAGGGAAGGGAATCATAACATTTCCTTCCAGGAATTTGTCTTTTATTCCTTCGGCTTAAGAGATAAAGAGGGATGTTTGGATACTGAGAAACAGATTTCACTAATTGTTGTTTTCTGGGGAATTTGGTGAATAGCCCCTCAGATAAGCTGGGTTAGGCCATCAGCTGCCATATTAAAGCCTTTCCACAGAGCTTTCTAAACAATTCCTAAATGTGTTGAAATCTAGAAAGAATGTGGAAGCTCTTTTTCCGTTAAAGAGAACCCAGTGAGTGTTAGCATTTAAACTGAACTGAATAGCAGAATACTTGTAACATCACAGAAGCTCTAAACAGAAAGGAAAAGAATTGGTTCCTGCCATCTCCATATGTTGCTCATCTTTGCTGGGTCACAATTCCCATAGGATTTCCACAGCAACAAGTGGAGAACTGAAGGAGCTATCCAAAATGAGCAAGCTTTCTCTCTCTCTTTAGAGGTAGAGAGACAAGCAGTGAGAAATCAAAGGACAGCATAAGACAATGTATGCAGGAAGAGATTCAACCATTTTGAATTCCCTTTCCTAACTAGCACAAACTTTCCTTTGTAAATGTGGCCACATGGTTAACTTCTTGTCTTTTACTCAGGGACCACTCTAATTCAGCTCAAGCGTCTGGAATTGCATCATCTTAGTAAATTCATGTTACTGTTTTAAATCTGATTAGTTTTCTGCTATGTATATTTGCTGTCATTAACCCTAATAGCCCTTTGGTCTAACTCTGTGGGACATACACATTCCTGATCTCCAACTCACATCACTCCTTTCTTCCTTTCCTCCACACTTTCCTCTTACACATGTTCACTTTACTACCTAGAGGCAAGGAGAAGGAAGCAGGAGGTTTCTTCACCACCACCTTCAGCCTCTGACCCTAGTATAGGCAAATAAAAAAGGTCCAAAAGATAGAAACAAGGCAGTGCACAGTGCATTGACCTTTATGTAGAAAACACCAAGCAGCACATTCAGGGCTCCTGTTTGCACATCGCCATCAGAGTCAGGACAAAAGTGCTATGTTTCAGAAGGGTTTCCTAATTAATTGCTATATGACTCTTAAAATTCCCTGCAGTCAAATCTTGCTTTGGTAAAGGTTCCATTATTTATGGACTGACTTTGTGTAGGAAGTGTATCTACCATTTTGCTTTGGCCATTGAGGTTTTAAACTGAACAGCGTTTTCCAACTGTTTGGTAACACATCTAGTATTGAAATCCTGTTTCCCCCATTTGTACAGAATCAGAATGGCTTCCTGTTATTATGTGACTTTAAAAGCCCAAGTTTCCCACTATAGACAACTTTAACCTGCTGGCTTGAAATTTATATTGATTCTGTCACTAGTCTAGTTGCTTTTGTTATGAGTCTTTTAGGTGAATGAGCAGGGTTCTGTAAATTTAATTGCAGCAGATGTTTCTCTGGGTTTTCTCTCATTTCACTCTGGATTTTAGTTGTTTTTCCTTGGAAAGGTACATGAAAGGGAAATCCTTGTATAGTCAAATGTTTGTTTTACCATCTAAAGCTTGCAAAGGGTCCTTAGCCTGGGCTGATTTCTTCTTGAAGAGCTGTAATTATTCATGGAAAGAAAAAAAAAAAGCCTTTGTCACTAATAGGCTTCTTGGTGCTTCTTGTAACAGTCTTTATTATTCCTTTCTACATAATTTTCTATTGATGAGGTGAATAAAGGCTTCCTCTGCTGTTGAGAAAGAAAAGGTAATTGTTCTTTTTTCACATTTACCAATGCTTGTTGCGTTCCTTATGTGTTTAAAGGACAAGGATGCAGAAAATGATGTTATTGATGGCATCACCATGGCAACAGTTCTTTGGAATAACACATTCTGGCATTGTTATTCTGCACACACAAAAAAAAAGGGGGACTTTCTTTTAAGCACAAACAGATTGTGCCCCTTTTAAATGCACCCATGAACTTTGCTTTTCTGAAGATTTACAGACTGGTTTGGGGCAGAAAGGATTCTGACATCATTTACGTCTCTGTGTACATCACATTATGGAGTTAAAAAAAAAACCCACTTTGAAAAAAGCCAATGGTTTAAAGAGAGACAGTATGGGAAGGATACATAAACATTTCTTTGATCAGAAAGACAAAAAAAACTTGAAAGAATTTTGAAATTTATGAGCCCTAGCGCCAGACGCACTGAATAATCAATCAAGAGGCATAGGGAAATGGAGAAGCCAAGCACTCTGAGCTTATTAAAGTAGTTATTTAGTTATGACAGTATTCCAGATAACATTGCTTTTACCGCAGACACTACACACATCTTAACACATTTTGATAGGAAATAAAATTGGTTTTTCACAAGGCAGTTTACAAACATATATTTTGGCTTTCATATTCAGTCTTCCATTGTCCTTGGGTATGTAAAGTCTAGCTATATTAGCATTTAGAAGTGATAGCATTTTTTAAGGCACAGTATAATTTTATTCTTTCTTGACTCCACTGCAGTTCTGAATTGGATTACTTTATTTCTCAGATAACTCATCAGTGAAATATGTCTGTGTTGTTTTAAGGAAAAGGAGAAGAGAATGTATTGAAATTTGGAATGTTTGAAATCCATTCTGTTCTCTGTGGTGCTTTTTCTGGCCCTCAAGTGTACACCTTCCTGTTTGACTTCCCAAAGAACTTTTTCTGGCCCCCAAGTGTACACCTTCCTATTTGACTTCCCAAAGAACAAACTATCCCCTGCATGCCAACAGTGCATGGCAGTGGGCTGTACAAACCCTGGGACTTGAACACATGAACACTTGGCACCTAAACAGAATTTGTGTTGTGTGTAGAAATACTACTTAAATATACCCACAGTTTTATTTTTGAGAGAAACTATAGTTAACACTCTGGCTCCAAATACACCGTTAAAATTTTGGTTCTAAGTTGCATGTGACTTTTCTGGAAGTCACCACAGCTGGTGTAAATCAGCTGTTTGGTTGTTGGGCAATAACTTTGACCACTGGATTCTTCTACTATCAAAATCTAGATGAAAATGTGAAGCTCTGGGGACCATAGCCCAGCTACATAAGGATGTTGCTTCACATTCTGCTGTCCAGAGCTGAAGTGACTTCTGAAACACTGAACAGGAGGCTGGAAACTCTATTGCTTTGTCCTTTATCCTTGACAAATGTAGCAACCTTAGTTGTTACATGGTCCTTTCTGCAGGGGGGCAGGTTGAAGAATTCCGTACCACCCCAGTCAGTGTTCCATTTTGTAAGGGACAAAATGATGGAATGAGCTTTAGATCTTGAGCATGTTTAGCCCTGCTATAAAAATGATAATCCTGATGTAAGCATATTATTTCATTCATACTCCACATTTACCTGGAGAAGAGTTAGAAGCCTTCATTCCAACAACATATTTTTGAGTTTAAATAGGTTATATATGCATTAGTACTTATAGAATCACATATAATTATGAATATTCATTATATTAAAAAATTGCTACATATATAATGACACATATGTCTGTTATAGTACATAATATATAGAGATACATATACTGTAATGTCATGTATCATTTTGCTAATTACACAATTTTTCAAGAAGTTGTGAAATCTTCCCAGGAAGAGTTTGGGATGTAAAGGAGTTTCTGCGAAGAAAAGTGTTGCTGAAATATTTACTGTTATTTCATCTATCTGAATATACTCTATGTGTTTGAAAAAGTGTCCTAGAAGTATTTACCTTTAAAATATTTTATTAGAAATATTTCTAGAAGCCAATTCTGTCTCATGTCAGTTGTGCAGATTGCAGAAGAAGGAAAAAAATTGCAAGATTGTAGTTGGTTTTTTTTAATATCGCCCCACTTCTTTTCCTTCTTGTCCTTACCTTTTTGTTCCCTTGCCATTTATTCCTCTTTGTGTAACATCAGGTGCCAGATCTGTACTGGCAGAGAGTCACACTTGATTCTACCAGAGAAGCAGTGACACACATGTTCTAAGCTATCCTGCAGAATTATTTTTTTTTTAGCTAATGCATATCTGTGTGTGAGAAGGTAACACAGACTATTGGAAAGAGCTTCAGTGAGCCTCAGCTTCTCTTGGTAGCTCTGCAATGTGGAAAGCAGGCTGAGATTACAGACCTTCTTTCATGTGTTCACCAAAAAGCCATCATACCATTACAAGTTGATCACAACCAGCATGGGATGGATTTTGGCCAGTCATTTTTATTGTCTTCTTGATCCCATGGGAATTGCTGACATTTTCTGGCAGTTCTGGAATCTGTTTCCTTTCCCTGCTTCCATGGTTTTTGTGTTAAATTAAACTTGGTCCAGTTATTCTTGTCATTCTCCTGAAACCACAGCACCCTTGCAGAACTGTAAATCTGCTCCTACTGCTGACAGAATGAAGTTATATTTCTGATACATGCCCATTTCTAAATCTCGAGACAAAAACCCTCCATGTGTTTTTCTGGCTGCTACTCAGAGCAGGAACATCTTGTCAGAGATCAGACTGCAAGTCTGCTTGCTGAAGATGCTGGCCTTAAGGATGTTTTAGATCCAAACTGAAAAGACATGTAATTGCTAAACAAACTTGAATTTGTTTATTTTATAATATACCAGCAGCTGTTTTCTTGTACTATGTCCAAGATTTCTCCTGGCAACCTACTTAAAAGTGTAGGATTCTGTTTCTTTGGGTCAGTTTGCCTGCTTTATTTTTCTTTTCAACCTCTGCTGGGGTGAGTTGTAGTCGCTGAAACAATTTTTTTTCCAAAAGCTTTAGGCAGAACCAAGCAACTTAGTTCAGGAATGAGGATGGAAAGAAAATGTTGTGTTCATTCAGTTAACAATATGAAAAACATTAGATTTTTACATAGATGATTACATAGCCAGTGTGAGGGTTCTCACTTAGCTCCAAAGGTCTATTCCTAGGTGGATGCTTTGTACCTGTGGCATTGTGGTCAGCAGAGGAAGGGCACCTGCCTCAGTCTATTAGTTTCATCCTTCATTTTCTTGCTGAAGAGAGCAAATCTTGGTGGGGTTTTTGATTCTCAAGAAAAGACATTCTGTTTTGGGATGAAAACATCTTACTTCTCTCACTGGGAGCAGAGCTCACCCAGACATTCTTCACATGCCAGAATCAGGCTCTTATTAGGGAGCCAGAAATGTCCAGAAGATCTGATGCAACTGTGCAGCATAAAGGTCAGATCCAGTCTGTTGGAAAACAATCCCTTGGCTTTAATGGTCCTAAGATCTGACCATTTTTATCTGTTGACTGTAATTGGGTTGTTTAGCCAATTGCTGATTTTCATCCCTCTTGAGATGGACACGAGATCCTGGAGTTAGAAGGCAACAGCAGGGACACTCACAGGTGTAGATGGGGAGCTGCTTTCCACCAGCCAGACAAAAAGTTAGCAGTCTGTTTTTATTTGCATAATGTAACATTTGGCTTAAAACAGCCATCTCACATTTTCACTAACATCATGTTCCTGTCTCCATCAGAAACTTAGTGCCTTTCAGTTGGCTTCCATTCCTCACAGAGTAAGAACTCTGTGACAGGAGTTGTCTTTTCCAGTTTTCTAAATTGCGTGGTCATTGACCAGTGTGTTTTATTGTAGCAATGTAGCTTCTTACACAATTTTTAAAAAGAAAACAGAACTAAAAACAAATTTCTACAATGATGATAATATACATTATTATAGATGAGAATGCTTCTTTCCTCTTGTATTCTTTCCTCTCTCTGCTGCTGAAGATATAATCCCCTCTTCCTAGCACCAGGCAAGGACAGAATGACCATAAGTGACAATAAGGTCATCAAAAGACATTATATTTCATAAAACATTCCGCTCCTTTCTTTATAGCTATTTTAATTACAATATATTTGGTATTGTTATATTTTGCTGTGATCTATGATACACACTGATACCCTTGAATTGTATCAATTGATCCTGATGTAGTTGAACTCTACCATTCCTTAAATTAGCAGTTCTCTAGAAGAGAAAGGTCCTGGAAGTGCTGGCTACCACCAGGAGCAGTTTCCTAGCCCCACATGGATCCCCTACCCAAGCAGAAGTATTTATGCCCTATAACTAAGACTGATGGGGAGAAACTGACCACAACAATTGCTTATAGCTTGTGTTATAAATGTTTGTGCTTTACTTTACTTATGCGGTATGTTCATAAAAAATGTGTAGAACAGTTTACAAATAATTAAACTCTGTGGCTTATCCAAGTCCAGCAATTCAATTACTTGTGTATAATGTAGGTTAATTATCTTTGACATCTTCTGGAATTTACTGGGACAGAATCATACAAATTATTTGGGATGTATGAATTTCCAAAATCATGTCTACAACCTTTTAAATCTTTTTTATAAGAGACTTTTTTTTTAATCTTATGTGTGGTGCAACTTAAAAAGAGATTTCACCTTTTGTAAATTCTAATTTATCAACAAAAAAGAGAATCTGATTATGTAGTTTTCAGGATTGAGTGTAAATAATGCAGATGCTGCTGTTCATGTCAGTGCGTATGTTTGGTTTAAGTTCAAGATTTCCTGTATTTTCTTAGCATAAGAAAAGCACATACAGTCTGACAATATTCCAAAAGTTATCAGTACCATTTAAAGTAGTCTTTTTCAGATCAGGTTTGGAATCAGCATGTTTATTTGAAAGTTATAAAAATAGCAGCAATATAAATACAGTGTAAGTGAAATCATGGCAACATAGACAATAATCTAAGCACATATGATGAACCACGCGGTAAAATAATTGCTAGAAGTCTTAATTAAGATGAGAACAGACAGTGTTAATGAGAAATAAAGGCTGATCCATGCTTTAGTTGTCACAGTCAGCCTGATTTAAGCACTTTCAGGGCCATTGAGCTGAAAACATTTTTAGAGCATAATACAATGGAGAGGCCATTATATCAGACTGAACATTTTGCAGAACAGCACTATTAAGAGATCTGTGATAACTAGGTGGCAGACTGGATTAATGTAGTAGACTCACATCCTAGGCCAGGAACAAAAATGAGTGTGGACTGTGGGTATACATAACAGTGCCTGTCACTCTCCCATGAACAATCTTTTGTAACTTAGAGTCAGAAAAAAATCCAGGACAGCAATAGAAGAGAGTTTCTCAAGTCATATCTAAAATGCTGAGAGAGGATTTAGTTTAATTAGATTAGTGCTTTCTTTTCTTAAGTGACATTTATCTTCCTGTTTATATTTTCCATTGGATTTTGTTTTGCTGTCTGTAAGGTGAATTTGCTGAGAGTGTGTCTGTGTTTCAGAAGTTTATTTTACTGTCTGCCAGCACTGCTGAAGAGACATGCACCCATTCTTGTGCTGGCTTTAGAGATTACCTTCAGTAGCAGCATATGGAATTAAAACACTGCTTTTATTAACAATTAATATGTAAAACCTAGAACCTTTCAACATTGGACATTTTAGTGTCATGCCAATAAAGTAAAGATTTTTTTTTTTTTTTGATGTACAGACTTCTGTCTTATCAACTCTTAGACTCTCCTTTCATTTGGGAGATGTGATTTTTCACTTGACCCATAGTCCCATCAGTTCTAGAAGCTGGGACACACCGAGCCCTGCAAAAATCAAGAGAAGTTTGGAACAACTCCTTGTGTTCCGAACCAGAGTGACGGAGATGTTCACACAGTGGGAGAGGGGGATGGGTCACAAAACTGTTTACCAAAAGGTGTAGTTCTGTAAATAGTTCTGCAAATACTTTCTGGTTAAGGTTTGGATGGAAGATCCGTTGTGTCATGGTACTTTGACCAGGCTGTGCAACACACTCAAGTAAAACTGCTGTGGGCATCATTCTGTACTGACTTGGGAGAGGCCTTGAACGGTTCCATGGGTGTTTTCCTTCTCTGTCCTATTTCTGCATTACATTAGTCAGCTCAAGGAAGGGGCACTGTGCGAAGCACGGAACACCCATTGGTGCTGGGACCCATTTGCTGAGTTGGGGCTGGTGGTGACAAAGAGAAAAATAAATGAGCAGGAGAATCCCATGCAATTTTTCCATTATCATGTTTCTGTTATTTGAATGAGTAGTTTTCCAGCCATTTCTGCAAATAAAGCTGTTTGGCCTTGATTGTGGCAGTGGGGCTGAAGCACACTGCCCACCTCCCCCTTGGGTCACCCATTGTCCTGGGGCTGAACAACAAGAGAGGCTGAAGGAACATCCCCCTTTAACATGCTGTTATTCCCGCTCTGAACCCCTTGTGGAAAAAGCACGTGCACGTTAGGTGGCTGCTAAACATGAACTAAAATATTGCAAAGCTTTCTTTCTCGGTTGGGGCAGTTGTGAGGAGAAATGATAACGCAAACATCTCGCTGCTTCTGTGGCAGCAGAGTGAGCAGTTATCAGAGCAGTTCTTTTATTACCAGCACGGCACTTCTTCCAGTACAGGAAAAGAAGTTTGAGGGGGTTTATGTATTTCTAGTTCATTTTAAAGTTTGGACTACATCCTGCTGAAGAGAATACTGAACAAAGTCATTTTAGGAGTGTTTTTCTCTGCTGTTTATGTGCACTTGCATAGAAACTAAGATTAGTGCTAGAAAGGTATTTAGCATATTTTTGTATTTTTAGTGTTACTTTTGTGGCGCATCATTAAAGATTCAGTATTGTCTGAAGAGTCAACTTGCAAAACAGTAAATTTTGTCAACAGTGGTTCATAAATTATTTGGGTATGTAGATTGATACAGAAGACATCTGGCCAAATACCGTATTTGCGGAAAAAATTAAAATATTGAATGATTAAAACTATTTGCCAATTAACACAGATTTGGGTTAGATTGCATTTTTTAGCAAGGTAAAATATTTATTTGCTGCATTCTTATTTCAATCATTTTTTCAGGCTA
This sequence comes from Lichenostomus cassidix, assembly GCF_008360975.1. Classification (NCBI taxonomy): domain Eukaryota; kingdom Metazoa; phylum Chordata; class Aves; order Passeriformes; family Meliphagidae; genus Lichenostomus; species Lichenostomus cassidix. Next base: position 53,183,321 of record NC_139480.1, read on the forward strand.
AAAAGGTTTTGTTTAGGAATTTTTTGTAATTTAATTTTTAGGGATTTTGAAAAACACTAAAATAAAAATGAGAATTTCTGTTATTCATGAGTTCCTGCTCATGACTGAAAAATAATGGTCTTTGATTTCACCAGAAAAACCTTATATTTTTTAAAATAATGAATTTTCAGGCTCAGGAGATTTCTATGGTGTTGTCCTGCTTAACATGGAACTGAAATAGTTTTGCTCCAACTCTGATTAATGCAATAGCTGTAATAATTAAACAGTAACTAAAATATAGTGTTCTTACACACAAATATCAGGATCACTTTTATTTCTACAAGTAAGGATTCTCATCTTTGATTTCTCCCAATATTTCTAGCAGTGCACAATTTCTGTCTTCCCAAGCGATCTTAATAACAGCAGATATTCGGTATCTGCAAGTAAACACTGAAAAATCACTTGCTTGATTACACTTGTGGGCCATTAAATATCTGCTTTCATCTCTGTAATTCCTCTCTTCTCAGAGCCTCAGCAGTGGGACTCAATCAGCCATGTGTTATCTTTCCCAGATCCCTTTCGGAGCATAGCGCAGTGCACAGGAATGCAGTTTGTCAAACACATTGTGTCTGAAATCCTTTGTTGGGAGAAGTGGAGAGAAAGAGATTATAAAATGCCTCAAAACCTTCAATAAGGCCATTCCCAGGTTTCTTGTATCTGTTCAGCCAAACAAAGCATTCATACCTCACTTTGATGTATAGGATGGTGTGTTATAGCATATTGTATGTGTTGTATCTCTCAATAGCATCTGTTATCCAGGCTGCAGTTTACAAAGAATAACTTACTTGGTCATAGTAACTTACTATGTTCTGGCAAGTTTTTAGACTCAAAGACAGCACAGAGGGGAATCTAGGAGAAATAAATATATCTGTTCTCTATAATTTGGCTTTCATAGGTGGTGAGATTTGAGATCCTGGTATGTTTTGTAGGAGAGGTGAATAAAAATACCCAAACACACGGGTGATGTGTGTTTTTCATTACTCTGCTAATACAAACCTTTCAGAGGTAAAGCTGAGGAGTGTGAATAACTTCTTGAAGCTGTTAACTTCTGTCCCCCTGAGGCAATCCCTGACTGACTTTCTGTGGCGTTTCCTCCTCAAAATTCTATACACAAAAAACATTTACTTACAATAAACTGTCACTGTAGGTTTAAGTTGAACATTTTACACTGGGTTAGTTTTGAGAAATTCTCCTAGAATAGGTAGGAGTAGACACATTGTAAAGTACCAAATGAGTTGCAGAGTCCACCCCGATGTTGCTTACAGCAGTGTTTTGGGCAACACATGCAGTTTTCAGTGTAGCAAGCATAGTTACAATGTGAATTCTGTGCACTCTGAGAGAATTTGTCTCTCCTTTACAGGTCAGATATCCAAGGGGAAGTCTGGGAAGGCTTTGTAATGCAAATCTAGCTAGCCTTCGTTCACACAAGGAATGTTAGATGCTGACCCATAAGAACTGAGTTCAAGATTTCTGTGAATATGTGGGATTTGAATTAACACGGTAATGAAAGGCTCTAAGAGTATAAGGTGCATTCATTTTCTAAATCACTTACATGGTTTAGAAAGCTAAAATTATCTCTATGATGATTAAAAGAAAGCTGGTTGGTACTATTCCTTGGCATAAACATTAACAGGAATCCACACATGGCACTTAGATATTTGTTGAACAGCTGCTGTGTTTTGTTTAATAGAGTCAAAGAGAAAAGTGGTAGTAGGTTTGTTGGAGTTGTGTTGTTTATGGTAGATGACAGAGAAATGAGATGTATAACAAATAGCAAAGCAACAGATCCAAGCAAAAATGCTTAGTTATTATACTTGGCAGATTTTTTTGTGTTAGGAAATATAAAGCACATTAACAGGCAAATAAAAATGCACCAGACAGTAACAGCCATTGAATTTATACAAGAAAAAAAATAACAGTGAAATCACTTATTCAGCTCTGTGGGACAGACAACTTCCTGAACTATCCTTTAAATCCATTATACTTTCATGAAAGATTAGAATATAGATACAGAATAGAGAAATCCCAAGTTTCTACATGAAACAGAGACACACAGTAGGGCTTGTATTTGCCCCGAGGCTGTTTGTCTTTTATTACACTGTTTTGTTGACTATATATCACTTTTCAGCTCTGTTCTTTTGTCTTGTCCAGATGAAAAATAAAAGTTGCAGATAAAATTCTTGGAGGACTGGACATGCAGACTGATTTTGTAATCTTATTTCAATACTAATATTTTCTATTTTTCTTTCCTTTTCTACAGAGGGTATGAACTGTATGAACAAAGATCATGGGTGTGCACACATCTGCCGGGAGACACCCAAAGGTGGGGTTGCCTGTGAATGTAGACCTGGCTTTGAACTTGCCAAAAACCAGAAGGACTGCAAATGTAGGTAGATGAAGATTAAATTTCAAATGCCCCAAAATGTCTTGTTTTCTTCACTGTTCTGATGTTCCAGAAAAGTTAATTTTGTTTTGGCTAAAGGTGATTTGTAATTTTAGTAATGAGGGGGTTTTTTGCTGTAGAAGGTACATTTGGGAATGGATAAGAGGGACTGAATAATAGAATGTTGGCAGTGGCTCAGTTATCAAAATGATAACAACTTTCCTTTCGTATGAATGCAGAAAAGTGAAGGATCAGTTTAATCCAGACTTTCCTTGTAAAGTGATATGAATAAGGCATAGTGGATTCTGGCTTGCAATATTTTGAAGGTCCACAAAGGAGGATGCATTGATGAGTCTACTAATGAATTTATTGATACACCCACTAGAGCTATCAAATTAAGGGAGTGAGCGCCTCTTTTTTAAAAGACAGAAATGATTGCTCTAGTCTTGATTCCACTGCACACAGTCTAGTTTTGTTACTTGGAAAACATGCAGCTGCAGCATAGATACTGTTCTTCAGAGAAAATCCCAGAGTGATATATTCTTGAAGCTGGGATGCCAAAGATACAGATACTCATTAGCCCACAAAATTAGAAATGGTTCTGTACAGGTTGAAAAATTGACCTCAGCATTGTCATCTGAAAGCTTGAGAACTGAGTCTTTCTGATGGCTTCAGTGAGTCTTAGATCTGACTTGCATTCCTTCTTGGTAGCTTTGAGAGAGACAGAAGGAAAAAAATAATTGCAGCAAAACAACATGAATTGTTTGCTGCTTTGCATAGGGCCAGTATTTTTGAGACAGTCTTCCTTACACTTCAGTTCTTTTGTTCCTGAGATCTCCACTGTGTAAACACACATAGATTATATTAATTCCCAAGTACAAAAAGTCAAAAGAATCACTTTTAAATATCACAACAAAATGCCACAGAATACTGTACAGCCTGATTTCTGCTCAATATTAGGAGGTTACACAGGGCCAAAGGCAAAAGAATGGAGAAAAATGCCTTTATGGTAATTTTCATTCTCAGTGTTTATTAGAAGTGAACATTGCTTGCTGTTAATTGGAGTGCAACATCAGCTACATTGGTGAAGTGTGGGAGGTTGTTTACTTACGTTGTTATTATTTGTTTCCTCAAATTTGCATGGTTTTTGGGAGTTTCAGTATCATTTTTCATAATGAGATGGTGGCAGGAGGACTAGAGCTTTTTCTGGAACATTATTTCTTAGTCCTGAAGGTTTCATGGAGTGAAAACTTCAATTTATTCTGTGCCCTCTGGTGTTCATATTGTAGTTGGAAGTATAATGAACTTTTGGTGACAGACCTCTAAGTAGGCACATTGAGTTCTCCAAGGCTGCAGAGCTTACTTCAGAGTACACCAGCCTCTAAACCCATAGCAAGTATGTTCCAGACTCTTATTTAAAATAACTACCTCTAGTCCTTCCAAATGCAAAGAAGTATAAAGGTGTAGCCAGATAGCCTGGGACAATAATTGTGAGATTACAGCAAGCTATTTATAGAAGTCTAATTCTGAAACCAAATCTCAGCTTTTAAAAAAACCTTTCTCCTAGCTAACCATTTCAGTGGAATTGGCTTAAATCTCGGGCTGCAGTTTTGCAGCTACTCAGTGCAGCTGTACTGAAGAGCTGGAAAAGACGCTTCCCCCTTGCCAGCCTGGACTAGGTCTGTAACCCTGTATAACAGGGACTAGCTGGGTCTGATGTACCCTTGTACAATGTACCCCTAGGAAAATCCTGTATCCCTCTTAATTATGCTGATTTATCATGGTCCTCCAGGAGTCCATGCCTTTCAGGGTTTGTCAGAGCTTGCTGCTCTGGTTTTTTTATGTGAACAGGTGGTAGAGAATTTAGTGCCTCTTAGTACACCTAATTCATCTCTAGGTGAATTTTTATCAGCCATTTTGCAATTCCATTAGACCACTGGGAGAGGTTTTCAAATGAATAGGCCCAAGGCCTTTAGTAACAATGCATGTGTTCCTCCAAGGAAGATGCTAAAATAAGTTAGAAAGCAGAAACATTTGGAGGGAATCTCCCTGCTTTTTATGCACACATCATGAGATTGTCACTACATCCTAATGACATAATCCCGTGCCATCTAATCATTTACCATCCTGTGCTGATAAGGCAGTCGCTCTTGCTTCATTCAGTGTCCATGATAGTGAGTGCACATTAAAAAAGCTTGTGTTCAGTAGCTTCCTCTCCATAATTTAGTTTCACACCTTTCCTGCTGCACGGTATTTAAGCCCTGTTGTGAACATAAATTTTTTAATTTCCTTGTGGGTTTTCCCATGATACTCATTACTGTAATATCAAAGTGCTTTGTAGGCATTTGTAATGTATTTTCAAAACATTCTGGTCAATTTAAAAAGTACTGGTTTGCCTATCTTACAAAAGAGAAATTATTATAAAGATATTAATGTCAAAGTCATTTAGTACTGATAGGTGATTAACAAGAGCCACACAGAACCCAGTTAAGCATTTATAGCACGTTGGTATGATCCAAGCCAAACTCCTGACGGCTCCAGCTGTAGTTGCAAATGCCATAGATAAAGAAATATAATATCAGTCACCTGTAATAGAAGAGATTCAAGTGACTTGCCAAGCTCTACGTAGGAATTTCACAGCGAAGGCAGAAATAGATTAGAGTTTTTACGGCTCTTTTCACTGTCTGAACAAGACCATTCTTTCTTGACAGTTCATTTCTGATTGCTACTCACTCTGCAGCAGATGAGAAAAGATTCCCAGCTGTTTCCACATCCCTCACTTTCCCCAGCTTCACTGTGCACTAAATGAAACCAGAGTGTTTTCTGCATTTGTCATTAAGGATAATTATCATGATACAATTGGTCTATGTACAAGAAGTCAGGTATTTTGTACCTTTTGAGAGCTTGAGATTGCAGCCTTATTGGTTTCTTAGTATAAATTTTAAGTATGGGATTTGTAGTTGCCCAGCATGCTGAGAAAGCACTGAAGTGTTGAGACTGAAAGGGACCTCAAGAGACCACCTAGAAATACACCAAGCAGAATCATACGGATCCATACATGATCCCTCAGATGAGCTGCATCCTTTAGATCCAAAGCATCAGTAAGCTTCAGCTTCTGGGAGTTTGCTGATACTCCTGTAAACCACTTCAGTGGCCTCACAAGCCAAGAAGAAGATTATGCTTTGTCAGTAATTTTCATAGATGCTTGCTGGCAACAGAAAGAAGAGACTTCAGAGCATTGAATTTGGTCCCAGATTATGTTGAAAAAACATGAGAATTTACCTCTTCTTTCTTCTGTATCCATGAGAGATACTAAGATCCTGCTCCTGAGCATGATTGCATTAAGTTTTTGATAAACTGAAGACTTTTTTCCCCCAAATATGAACAAACCAAGACGTTTTGTGTTCATCTCTTTCTTAGCTGGAAGTTTAAAAATAAGAGGAAACCTAAAGCAGATACACATATCTGCAAATGGCAACCTAAAAGAGTATGAACAAGTAAAAGCTGAATATTTTAATGAAAAATGCTGGGTAACTCTATCTACAGCTGTTTCTATCTGCCTCCTTGGAAAATAATGTATTTAAGTGAGCAGGAAGGCTAGTACAAAGTGATTCTAAAAATCCCGTATGGTACATTTACAATAAAATCCCAACCTACCTGTGCCAAGTGGCAGCTTTTCAGCTCCTGCTGATGATGTCCTCATGCAACTATTTGCTAACACTACGAAGATCTCCAGAATGTTAAAAACATAAAGCCATACTAGAATAAATCATGTAAGCAATGTTGCATGCACAGCTTTATCACATAAAAAAGAGATGCCCATGTGTTTCCATAAATTATATATTTGATGGCCAGTTTAGTTCAAAACAGTGCAGGTTTTAAGTTATCTGAAATTACAATATGCTCATTTGAGAAGTCCATTCTACAAAAACAAAAGATCTGTCTTGTGACAAATTCTGTGTCACCTAAGCCATAGTATATATTTCAGTCCACATGTGGACAAAATCAAGACAATGTTGTCTTGGGAAGTTTTTTAAGTTACCAGGTACTAAGGTAAAAGGTAAATGGTTATGCTAGGTTAAATAATTTGCCATATGTTCTCAAGTACTTCTTATCATGGGCATGTAAGACAGAAGAAAGCAGAAAAAGGGTTCTGTGAAACTTCAGAGAAGCACTGTAAACAGGATTTAGGCTGTAGAACGAAGCTGAATTCTGGTGTTTTCTGTCTTCTGCGGAGTTTAGCATGGAATATCAATATCAGTATTCAGTGGAATATGTACATTAAAATCCTTTTTGTTCTTTAAGATGTCATTTCTCTTTCTGACAGTTGTTTCTCATTTTTCATCATCCAAATGTCATTTCTAGACTAGTCCATATATTTCTCCGGATGTTAGCCCTGCTAACATGCCAAGCTGTGTCTCAGGACTGTTGGCTCAGCCCAGTCCAACAGAATAGATGCTGCTGGTGCCAGTCTGGGCAGGTGGGCAGGTAGGGACATTATACCATGCTGCCAGCCCATAGGGGCTGAAGGACAGCACAGGACCCTGAGCATCACAGTCAGTGAAAAGAATTCCTGGTTTGAAGGCACTTTGAAGCCCCAGTGTCAGCCCTAAAGTTCTTCATTCCCATAGAAAAGTGTTGGGAGAACAGACCGGGGACTTGGCTGCCAGTGCTGGCCATGTCACACAGTGGGTGGGTGGCATTCTAGGGCTTCTCTGCTGTTGTGCAGGGTATTTCTCCCACTAAGGGAAAGAGCCCAGCATTTTGATTGCACTTAAAACATATGCAAATGCTGAAGCACTGTCAAAAGATGGTGTTATTGTGGTTTTAAATCTGCCATGTGGGGATAAGTATGTCTGAGTTCTAAAAGATATGTGTGTCTTCTCCTTTGGTGAAAAAAAATACTTAGTATTTTCCATCTCTTTTATTGTAACATGATTTATGATATTTTAAGGTGATCTGTGACTGTCAGAATTTACCATTTTGCCTCTTTTCGTTTGCCTCTTTGCTGAAGCAGACTCTGAATGAGCACACGGTTGTTTGCATAGCTACAGAGTCCAAATTTATCAGAAATAGTTTTAAAAAGAACACTTTGTGAATTCTCATTAATATTGCTTTAATTCTTTCTGACATAAATGGAGTTAGATCTGGATGTCCATTTGTTTTTAAATAATTATGATTTTTTTCCTCTAAGCAAGAGAAACTTCCCACTGTGTCACTGCCACAGAAAGGGGACTGGAAGAAAATTGAAATGACATATTTTACAACTGGATTTTGTACCAAGTTCACCTGTAGAGCTGGCAAGCTTCAGAATTTGGCTCAAGTTGCTTAAAATAAATAAATAAATTGTAGTCTAGACAGAAGTTCAAATCGTTCAAAAACATAATTTACCAATGTTTCTAGGAGACAGGAAAAGGAACTGACCTACATGTGTATTCATGGACTGGGTAGAACAGGAACCAGTAACTTTAATATGCAAGGAAACTGTAAAAGTGTGTGATTCTGCAGGATTTACTATAAATGCCATCAGTCTAGTGCGATTTTTTTCATAGACAAATATAGTAAGGAAAAGTTCCTCATATTACGTGGGTCAGAGCAAGTGTGTTAGGATATTTTCATCTCTGCCAGCAGAGGCTTTCAGCAAGGAATGCCAAAAATAACCACTGCAGTCACATTTTTTAAATACGCACTTTGTTGCTGATTGCGCTTTAAAATCCTCAATAAAAATACAGTTGGCTAGAAATGTGTTTAAACATCTGGCATAAACAACACCTTTAAGGTAATTTGTGATGGCACTGCAGTCCAACGAGGATAGAAACTCCGCACAGTCCTGGAGGCATATGGGGTCAAGGAATAAGGATGTCTTCATTGGAAAGGTTGGAGCTTTAAGAATAAAGAATTGACATAATTTGTTTGTTTTGCATCAAAAATAAAAGCCAAAATGTTGTGGTGTAGTGAAGGGAAAGAAATGTTGTTTCCATTTGATGCAAAGCAGAACTATTTGCTTCCAGTATTTTTTCACCCAAAAAACTTACTAGTTAAGCTGTAAAAGTGGAGAAGGAGAAAGAATGCCTGAGGTTGGCTTTTGCTCAGGGGTTTTTGTGCTGTAATTCCTCAGAAGCTTAGGATTCTTATGATTTGGGATGTATTCCCTCCTCTGTCTGGTTAGACTGAACCCACAATTTCCATTTTCCAGTCTAGTGCACAAACTGCCAAGCTCCAAAAATGGAACGTGGGTCAGGCTGGTCTCCCCATCTTTCCCATGTCATTCTTTCCAACTGGATAGGACAGCAATATTCCTGAAAAGAGGAGTGGGAATCCAGGCAGACTCTCTTCTCAGAGATTGTTCTTACCACTAGGCACCAAAACTATTCCCTCTAGAACTCTGAAAATGAGACTTTTATTCCAAGTGTACAATGGGGAGCACCAAGGATGCTTGCACCTGTAGTGGCCTCAGGTCTGTACTCACTCGAGAGATGGACAATTCTTATTGTGATCTTTGCCAGAATTCAGGGTCTGAAGTTGTAAACTTGTAGTTCCCAGGCTGGCAGGAGGTTTTATTAGGAATTCTATTGGGCATGCTGTGGTGGGTCTCCCTCAGTTGCTTTTTTTAGAACTGTTCCATTTAAAGCTAAATACTTCAATGATTACTGAGAGTGACATGATTGCTCAGCGCTGAGGCACTCCCACCAAAGGTGGGATATTTCATTTCTAGTTACTGTGATGGAAAATTCCGGTCAACTCCATTTTCAGAAGCTAGCATTAAAGCAGGGTCACTGAGTTCAGTGGGAAAATATATAAGCTTAGCCCTCTTGCATTAGATAAAAACTCAATTTAGAGTTAGATACATGATTTTCAAATCCTGTCAGTCATTATCTGTGTTTTACATTGCAACTTGCTACCCTGACTCTTTCATAAACTCTCTTATCAAGAAGGAAAATTCTGCTAAGACCAGTGTGAGGAAGTTCCTTCTGATTACTAGAGTCAGTATTTAAGTTAGTGTAGTCAGCATTTGAATTTGAAACCATAACGTTTCAAAACACGGAAGTCCTCTGAAATGATGAGTATATAACTAAATAATGGTGTATTATATTTCTGCTGTATCTGCCAGTAGGTATGTACCAATAAAGAACCTAGTCCAAATAAAGACAGTAAATTGAATTCAGAAATCAGTCAGATCAGAACTGTGATTCAGCATCAAGGTGTGCAGCTGCAAAAGACTGAATGAAAAAGGAGCAAGTCAGAGGCTTTATTAATGGTGCTAGCCAGCTTAATATATTCAAACCAGTTTGTCTTAGCAGTCAGAAATTAAATCCATCATATAAGAAGGCAAATTAATTAAAACTGATGTATTAATTCATGTGAATTTCAAAATTCTACCTACTCTCATGAAAAATGTTTGCTTTAATGTATGTTTAGAACTTTTTCACCAGAGGACATTTGAATTGCTAAAACCTGTTTTTCACTGTATGCTTTGAAGTGAAAGTGGCATCTCCAGTGCTTCCTTCCTGGCTGAGGCCAGTGCATGGCAGAGCCACAACAACTGTGTACTTTTTGTTACAAAGAAGAAACAAAAACCACAAACAATTTCTGTTTTATTTTTAAACCTGTTGCTCTAGGAGGGCCAGTACTTGATATAGTAGATTTCAAGACTTTTGTGGTTATGTTGTTGTTGCTAATTGGTCTCTGCTTCCTCTACTTAGAGCATGAAGGGGAAGCAAAAGAGAGATGCTGTCTATAGACTTGAAAATATACATGTGTATTGGTAGACTGTCAATTTCTTCATGGATATGAAGCACGTAGCTTTTAGGATTTCATGGAATTGGCTAAGAGTCATACAAAAATTATTAATAACAAATAGACTGGGGAAAATGCTTTTATTTTTCTTTCTCTTTTTTTCTTCACTATATGGATTGAGGCTAGGGCATGAGACAAGCATAAGGGAGGGGGCAGAAAGAAGAAGTAGAAAGAATTGCAATCACAAATGTTATGTTGCCTTATGTCTTGGTATATTACTGCTCTTCTGTGTTCTGAAAGGCCCTCAAGACTAATTGGTTTCATTGTCATTTTATTTATATATACATATATACACATTCATTTGGGGCTTAACTAGTAACCTGTAACTATGGGAATGGAGGCTGCCAGCACACCTGTGATGACACAGATACTGGTCCTGTGTGTGGCTGTCATCAGAAGTATGCCCTGCACTCGGATGGCCGAACCTGCATTGGTAAGTACTTCACTGCAGCACATTTTTATTTCGTATCGCTCAGAATCTCCATGCCATGTGTGTGTGTGTGTGTCTGTGGGTGTGTGTGTTGGTGTCCCACAGGGGTTCAGCACTGTCAGTGCTGACAGAAGTGTGTTCCAGCAGATCCTGAGCTGAGCTCACGCCAGGCACACAGGGAAGCGTTCATGCGTGCTTTGTCAAAGTGTTTGTTAGTGAAGTATCCCTTTGTTACTCACTTGTAACTTTTGTTTCTGTTCATAACTATTCGTTTTTGAAGTGAAAAGGTGTAGAACATTCATCATTTTGAATGAAAGTTCAGCTCTTCAGTTTGCTTTCATTACTCAAAACTTCCTTGTGTGAGCAAGGTTAGGAAAAATTGCCTTCTTTTCTGAGCTGTTATCAGGGAAAAGGAGTCATCATTATGTGCTTTCTTCCCTGTTGTATGTTTGATGATTCTAAAAATTACAACACTTGTAGTGACTAAGCTTTCATTCAGAATATCAGCAGGAAAAAGCCTGTCAGGACATGGAGCATCTTGGCAGATGCTTTGCAAACATTATGATTTTAAAATGTATTATTTGCTTAACACCATTTCTTTCCACTCCACTTAAAAAAAAATAATTAAAAGTACATTTTTGCACAGTGCAATTTAACATTTGAAAATTCTTACAGATCAGAACCTGAAATCCATAATGGTTTTCATTGGCATTGTGGACATGCTGACTTTTTTTGTTTGTTAAACTTCAAATTCTTACAAATTCTTAAGTCATTTCCTGAGGTTAAAAAAACCCACGGACACGTATTTGTCATATTTTCTCTCCTATACTGCAAGACAGAGAGTTTAAAACCCATGGAAATCTGCCAGTTACGTTCAGCCAGTCTGTCTTGGTCACATCCTCTGCCTCACTGTCTGCACAAGGTGTGTCAGAATGCAGGGGATCTCTCCATGAGTGCCTCTGGTGACACAGAGGTCTCCATCCCACGGTCCCTGTCCTGTGGTGGTTCCAGATGCAGACAATTTGCAAGAGTGAGAGCCTTGAGAGCAGGTTTTATGGAACAGATAATTGATTTTCTATTTATTATTGTTCACTAATATCCTTGGATTGATGTTTTATTTTGTCCAGCATGTAAAAAATTATTTTAAAAGCTGTGTACCTTGCATCTATTATTTTTTTAATTTTTTTTTTTCTCATTTTTGTAATGTAATACATACAACTCCATGTTACATTCCTTGGTCTTGTGATGTAAGTCACATATTACTGCCTGTGCTGATTTTCTTCCCTCTAAAATAGTTCTTTCTCTTAGAATACTTCTAATTTTTTGTTTATTTTTTACATTTTTATTCCTGCTTTCTGGTGATGGTTCCTGATTGCCTGTCTTGTCTGATAACTGACGTTTATTAATTATTTACAGAGAAAAAAAAAACAAACTCAAACAAAAGCCTCTATTGCAGCCTGATCCCATCTAGAACTTGTTAAAAACAAAACAAAACAACTTCTTGTTACCACTCAACCATGTAGAGTTGCCACAAACAAAACCTGCCAGCCTCCTCCTCCTCCTCACTTCAGTGATTCCAGTGTTTGCTGTCTTCAGTGGTGTGTATATTCCAGGCATCACTGCAAGAATGCAAACTTCTGCAATGCCACATAAATACTTGTTTACCCTTTGTCTAACATATTTTGTCTTTGTTTGCTTGACTTAACCTTTTATTTTTTTTTATGTTTGCTGCATGTGAAAGTCCCCACTTGCATTTTCGTTTTTGTTTTCCTAATGAGCATCTCCCTTTTTCTACAAATCATTGTATTTACCCAGCTGCTGCTTCTCCATTGCTCTCCTGTATCAGCAATCATTAGTTTTATTTCACCTACTGATCATCTCTTCCCACACTTGTGACTGTTTCTGTGTATTTCTAATGAAGCATAACCAAAGTCCTCATTATGCTGTATGAAAATCTTACATGTAGGATGTCAGAGACTCCCTTGTAAAATGACCTCTGCTCACTGCATGCTAATAAAATTACTAAACCCTGTCCTTGCAACATCTTTCCTAGCATTGAATGTTTAGCTAGTAGTGTTTCATAGACAAGCAGGCAACCAGCACTGCCCAAATTGATCTTTTTTTGTGTTTGTTTGGTTTGTTGTTTGTTTATTTTTGTTGTTGTTTTTGTTTAATTTGCATGCAGTTGTTTGGTTTCTCAGTGTGTCGATGTGTACAAGGCTATGGTGCATCCGTGCCCATCCATCACCGGACTCCTCTCGCTCTCTCTTGTCTGTCTTAGTCTTCTGCCTGCCACCTTCAGCCTGGATCACAGTTTGTCTTTGGTAGTTTGGTTAACTAGCCTTCCTGAATTTTAATTTTCGTCATTAACACCTCTCTGGGGCACCCATGTTAGCTGTCTTGTTCTCCAGTAGAAATCCAGCTTCCTCTACGTGGTTAATTACTTCATAGTTGACCATTCTTCCTTCTCACCCTCTTTCTTCCTCCTTTCCCTAAATACCCTTTTTAATTTTTTCCTGGGTTCTCAAAGGGAATTAACTCTCTAACGGGGATTTAGTGCTTTCATGCCTTGCTTCTTGGCTTTGGCTGTGCCATGCCAAGAAACTGTCTTAGGCAGCGGAAAATTGGGCTTGTGATTAACCAACTGCTCCATGTTTGTCCCTTACTTGTGTTTTAGAGAAGGATGAGGCTGCAATTGAGAGTTCTGAGTACAATGCCACGTCAGTAGCTGATGTGGACAAGCGGGTGAAACGGCGGCTACTTATGGGTAACACTTTTCTTCCACTTCCTTTGTTGTGCTCTCACTTTTGTCTGTATGTATGTGGGGGGGAGGTTCTCTTTTGGTCTCATTTGGTTTTGGTCTCCTTTGGTTTTGGTTTGGCCTGTTTTTTTTTAACCTGACTTCATCTGTGTGGAAAGGTCACCAATTTTGTTAAGTTCTCATCTGTTGTACAACTTCATTTCTTGTTTTTAAACTTTTTTTTCCTAACACTGCAGCTTTAATGTTCAATTTTCTCTGCATAGAAAAAAGCTTTTGCCATTAACCTTACTTAGCTTATGCAAGCTACTTTTTACATGTGATTCGTATGTTTGTATGTATGTGTTGCTGTAGAACTCCTGAAAAATCTCCTGTTGCAGACCTGCCTATTGACTTAAAAGTGGATGATGATGATGATAATTACGATGATGATGATATAAACCAATGTTCTATTACATATATCTGGTGTTAAATGAACAAGTGTATTTGCCTAATTAAAATTTCCTATACTTTTGATTGAAGTGTAAATATTATGACTGGAAATTCATTTATTTCTTTAGTGCAGCTATTTTAGTAACCACTGAAAGATCTTTCCCTAGTGACTAGTGAGCTTCTGTATGCTCTTCTTTCAAGACTGAAGCATGGCTTGTTTCTCTGTGTTGTTGGAGCCTGAGAGTGGAAGAGCCTAGGAAGTGCAGTGAACAGTGAAGATAATTCTTTAGCTTCTGCTCTCAGTTAACCCATCGCACACCCTTGTGCTTGTCTCCTTCATATTACATTTCTGGCTGTTAGTGACAAGAGCCTTTGGGGTATAGAAAGGGTCGAGTTGCTCTGCCAGACTTTGCATGTAGCAAAGAGCACAGAGTAGCACAGACTGCTGAATGATGTTTGGAGGTTTTCAGGTGGTTTATTTCTCTGTATTTGCCATTCTGATGTCACCACATAAAATTATTTGCACTAGGTTTTAAACATAGTGACCATTGGTGGGATGTACCCAGTGGACCACTTACAAGACAGGGATTCATCACCCATGGAGTAGATTCTAGCAGGACAAGATTCTGCTCTCTTCCCTCTGGGTTACTATTTCTTTTCTTAAAACCGTTGAGTCTTTTTCAGGCTGCCCTGCTAGCCTTTGGCAATCTCAGCTCTGCCTGTGAGCATCTACATCTCTCTGAAGTGACCACCTCTAGGAAACCAGAAGCCTCACTTTTAATATTTAGTTGATTGCTGGGCTTATAATTGCAGTTGGTGGCAATATTTATAAAGCTTCCATATCATTTGTACCTTGTCACCCATGACAAGCCATCCTCTTACCCACAGGCCAGCATACAACCACTGGGTAGGAAGTGGCACAGTGTTATGAGTCTGTAATGGTTTTGGATGACAAGACTCAAGTAAAATATCTTCCTCCATGTGAAAACCTGGGCATATATTGTTTTATTTTTATTTTATTTTATCCATGATTGTTAATTTCCAATTAGTTTGCAGACCTAGCAAGTGACCCATTTAGTTTTATTTTTTAATGATACACAATTTCAAGTATTTTAACTTAGCAAAAGCTATGCGGCACCTCATCTTGCTTTTAACACTTTTAGCTATAATTTCAATAAGACCCATAGTCTCAAAAGAAGTCAGGAAAATAAATGTGCCAAAAGGCCTCTAGACCACTGAAAAAATGCAATCCTCTGGGTCTAAATGGCGAATTCGTCCAGCCACAAATACTATGTACAGAACTCTCTAGAGGTACTGAGCAACACAGTGCACTGTGTTGATGCCTCACCCTCTGAAAAAAATAAATATCCAACCTGAAAATAAACTCACACTTCTCCCAAGAGTCCAGGCAAATAGCATTAAAAAGATTAGTAACAGCTTTCTTAATTACACCAGGTCTGCAAGTTCCAGGTTGAACACAGATTCTAGAAATAGGCTTAGGGAGATAGTTTAAAATCCAGTTTGCAAAATGCATTGTTTAACTCTTCAGTACCTCCTGTATCATCAGGTATCAGCTGAGAGCCAAGAATTTATGGACATGCTGTGTTTAAACCACTGATTGCTCAGAAAAACATTAACTAGAGAGGAAAAGAAATTCAATTAGTGAGTGAGATCTGAGTGAGTAGTTTAATATTTAGGGACTTTTCTACTTGTTTGTTTCTACTGATTTCTGATACTCAGATTTCTTTTTTAATGGAGTCTTACTCATTTCCATGAAATTCCATATGTCTTCAGATGTTTTCTCAACAGCTGTTTTAGGAAGTACTGGAAGGCTCCTCAGGAGACTTTTTCCCCAGTTTTTTCTAAATGGACTGTGATTTTTGATCCTTCTGCAGGCAGTTTTGGGAGAGTGGGAAAAGTAGATGCTTTTATGTAATTTTAGTAGCCTGATGAAAGGTGCTTTCAGTTGTAAGTCCTGAGATGATAATTTCTAGTCCCCTGTCATTTGCTGCATGCTATCAAAATGACTCTGATCTGTATAACCCTTAATGTCAGCCAAGGCTGCCTATACCAGTCATTTGCTACAGTGGGACTGGCCACCTCTGTATCTCAGACTGGTCCTTACAAGTGCCTGTGTCTGAGCCATGCTGTGGTCCTGTGACCTGTGGCTATATCTTAAACAGAGAAAAGTCGATAAATACATATTATTCCTCCCTGTTAGATGCATTTTT
This sequence comes from Lichenostomus cassidix, assembly GCF_008360975.1. NCBI lineage: Eukaryota > Metazoa > Chordata > Aves > Passeriformes > Meliphagidae > Lichenostomus > Lichenostomus cassidix. The sequence goes on from NC_139480.1 coordinate 53,199,391, forward strand.
ATGTAGGTCTTGTGAGGTAGATGAGAAACTGGTCTACTCTGATGACCTGCAAGAAACTTTCATTTAGAACTGTCCAGCAATGCCTAGGAGTTTTCATCCAACTTTTTCATAACGTTTGGACAGACCCTGAGGGCTTCCAGCTGTCACCAGATCAGAGAAAAGCACTTGGATTAGGAGTCAAGAGTGCTCCCACTAAAGAGATGGCACTGAATGACTGTTTTCTGGTCAGCAAATGTTCACACAGCTCGTTTACCTCTTCTTCACTTACTCTTGGCCATTGCCATCATGCAGTGGAAGCAGTGTGGCCTTAGCTGTACTTCAGGTGAGCTCCTGGAAAGGTTCTGCCATAGTTCTGTGGTGGCTTTGTAAACTGGCCATTGAGCCATGAGCATTCTGAGGCTTAGGAAGGACATTCATCCTGCAGAAATAAACACATCCAAAACCAGAGCCGTACCATCATCTCTAAGGGACCTTTACATCCCCCTTGTTGCAGAACACCTTGCACTTGCTATAAACCAGAAGGGCACAATCAATGTCTTCAGGTTTTCTTAAACATCTGATATCATTTATCTTGCAGTTAGGTAAGCACAGCCTTCAGCTCTTAAAATTATCTTTAAATCTCTGTTTTGTGTGGTATAACACAACTTTTTCTGAAAATACTTTGTGTGTTACTTAGGAGCATCACAGAGACCTTCTCCATTTTCCTTTACCTTTTTCTTCCTTGGGAACCCATTTGCCATGACTGTTTTTTCCGTCACAGCATCATAGCATGAGACTGCCCTCCCTGTTTAGAGGAGTGGACTAATGCATTTCACATCCTTTTCAGTATAAATCCAGAATGAGTGTGAAACAAAGTATACCTGCCCTGCCTACCTGTATGAGAGTCATTCTAGCATGGGCGCACAACTTTAGAAGCAATAGATTTCCACTTAACCCTAGCAATACACATATATTCAAAATATTTTGTCCAGTCTTCTTGTTCCATCTTCAGCAATGGAAGTTGCTTTTATTCATGTTTTCATATCTCTTTTTGCTGTTGTAGACCTGTATGGAATCCATAAATCCAACAGCCCCATCACAGTCTACAACTGTAAAGATAAATCCTCCAGTAGTCACTTTATCATTAAATAAAGTGTAAATTATCAAATCTCATGGGCTTAACATTTTCCTTGGCCAGTGTCTTTCACTCAAAAAGGCTGCAAGGTTTTCACAGAGCAATTGTCTGTTGATATCCCGAAGCTTTATTTTAGAAACTTTTTAGAAACTTTAGAAGTTTCTTTTCAAAACTTTCTTTTCAAAACTTTCTTTTCAAAACTTTCTTTTAGAACTTGATATTATGGACAGAGAAATAGAATTTATAGCATCAGTTATGCCATGGGGCTCCCTCATTACAAATAAGTCAACTGCTTACAAAGATGTGACAGGCAGCTGAAAGCTTTTTCTTTGAGGAGCCAGAACTGTAGGACAGTCTGGAATTAAGATTTAAGGAGCCCTTATCTTCTAGTCAGAGGTAATTCTTTGTTCTTTGGCTACTCTTTACATCAATTCTTTGAGCGAAGTAATTTTATGAAGTATTTTTTATATAGTCTTAAAAAATGCACTCACTTGCTACATTGCCATAATCACAGTCCTTCTTGACTGCGTGAATCTGTAAAGTGTTTTAGCAATATGACCACAATGTTCTGTGCAGGCTTTTTGTTATCCTGTCCTCTGGTCAGCTCTTCTTGAAGAGACAGACCTGACCCATTTCTCACTACGTTTCATTTTTCTTCCTGTGCTCTTTAGCAGTCAATGGATCAGGTTTATTTGACCTTGACTTGAAGACTTCAGAACAATTGCCAATGCCACGTATCTTCTTCTCCTTCAATCCCTTTTCCATTCTTCCCAGAGATGACTGTTGTAAGAACTCACTTCGGCAATAAAATGTTCTTTCTCTGGCCCTAGAAGATAAAAAGTTGGTTCCTTCTTGTCACAAGAAGAGGGGTATACAAAGCACTTTTGAGTATAGCAAAAAGCAACAGGGCAATGAGCCCATCTTGAAGTTAAGGAAGCACAGTAATTTCCCTTGCATACTTAAGGGATGTATAATGGTACACGAGTAACACCATTGCTACGAGACTCTTCAGAAGTCCAAACTCTGCACGGATATCCACTCCTTCATGAGACATGTTCAGCTAATTTTGTGTCAGGGCAACTTAGGATATTGCCATTAGACACTGACTTCCTGGGCCCTTAGTAAGGTTATTTGCAACCCACCTCAGAGAGAGATGCAATTCTCTTTCCTGGAAGCTGGTTCCTAAGAACCCTCCAAAGTATTTTACTGTCAAGTGATATGCTGGTATAAACTGTAAAGTGCATTGGAACCGTGCTGGTCTTTGTTACTGCTTGAGTTTACCTCTGCCTAGATTGTTTCTGTGGTGCCATTTGGAAAATCACACCAACAAGGACCAGCTTTGCCAGGCTGGGATTTATGTGCACCTATATTACATTTATCCCTGGTCTCCTATGAGCTGTTTACAGACAGGGCTGTGGTCTGGCTATATTCATGGCAAATAACCAGCAAATAAGATAATGTTTTCACTGGTTCTGTATTTTGCCTTGCTGGGGCAAGAATCGTTTGACTTCTGCAGATGTCTCCTCTTCCATTATTGTATCAGTAGCTTTGCAGCCATTTATAATGAGCACCCAGCTACCTGTCTGGGGACATGAATGTGCAGTCAGCTAAGACCATTCCTTCTGCACAGCAATCACTAGAGATGTGAGCTGTGGAAATTGCAATTTGGGCATTTCTGCCACAGATTAGTTTATGACAGATAATATCCCTGCATGCTACATGGGGCAAAATCATCTCTTATTTTTGCCTTTGCTTGCTTTGGAAATTGTACTTCCTGATCAGTTCAACCTCAAAGATCTCAAACGTTGAAGTAAATAGGCAAAGCCAGTTTGGACTAGTAGATCACAAGTTCACAATTTTAAGTCCTGCTTTGGTCACTTTAATGACATGCCAGTACTCCCTTCTCTGTGTCAGAAGGTCAACTCCTTCATCCAATCTTGTGCCTGCTCAAGGTACCTGGAAACATCTGCCAAGGTGTTTATCCTGTCCTGGCCAAAGCTGGTTTCATTTCATATCTTTAGCCCAGTACCTACAACAGGTTTTAAAGAGCTACTCATATCATATGAAATAAAAAACACGCAACTTTGTCTTGTGGTCATGACTTGACAGCATTTGTAGGAAAGGCAAGCATTTTAGTATCTATTACATCAAATAGGTGGAGAAATTTAAAAATTTAGAGCTTGGTTTTACCCATTTGAACCAAAAGTGATACTCATCTTCATTTGTCTTGAGTCATCTGAGCTTAATAGCCACATGGTATGTTTTCTTAAACCCCAGTTATCTAAGGTTTAGGCTGCCTATTTATCCTGGACATCAAGCATGCTTTGACTCCCTTGTCTGAAACACCTGTCACCTGACTGCCTCAGTGGCAGGAAGGTACCCAGTTATAGTTCCTCCCACACTGAATTCCCACCGCAGGTCACAGATTGTGTCACTTAACCGATTGTTACTGAGCAGAGGTACAACCATCAGATGTGAGCTGAACCTACTCCCCAAGAGTTCAAGGCAGGAAGGCCATCTGAAGCACCATCCTTGCCTCTGCTGTCATCCCTTGCAGAGGCTTTGAGGTATCATGGAGCTCTTAGCAGAGCAGTCCTCTACATACCCTATTTCTGATTAATTAAAATCCTCTTTCAGGTATCTTGCATAAAATTAGGATCACAGCAGGCCCACACGCAGCGTGTGAACTTCATATTGATAATGATGTTATGTCCATATGTACATTCACATGGCCAGCAACCTTCTCCCCTTCTTTTTCTTAGTCTACCTGGAAATCCTTGGGATTCCAGAGTTGAGAAGAACTGATGGTATGGGACAATGTGTTCTTAAGGCTAAACAAATCTCAGGTCTTAACTTGCAAAGATCTATGCCCTGTCTGAACATGAACATAAACAGCAGATAAAAAATGTCTAATTTCTCTAGTATGCTTCTTACTTCTACCTCTCTATATGACACACAGGACACTCTATGAATCACAGTTTTCTCTTCAGTAGAGACATACAACTTTTTCTTGATTACAGGAGAGCAGAATCCACAAAGTTAACTAGAATTACTAGAGTCTGATAATTAAATTTATTTTCTCCTGCCATGTTAAAAATGACAGCATATCAATATGGAAACCTTCCTTCTATATTCTTTCAGTCATCCAAAGATCTTTCCTCTAGTAACTCAGTGTGAATAACATACCCAAAAGCAAACATCTGTCTTGAAATACTGTATAAAATACACAGTGATAATATAGGTCATATGGAAATCCACCATTTTCTGGATTTCAGGACTCAATGGTAGAGCCATAATTAGCTTCTTTGCAGCTCAGGAAAAGGAGCTGTAGAACTTACTGAAGCCACGCATTCTTAACCTAAAAAAATCCTTTCATCTGATGAGAGTTTTCTGTCAAAAGCCTTTTTTCTTGAAAGTAGGTTTTGTGGGGAAACTCTGGTTTTCACAGTGCTTTTGCCTGGAATGATCTTCAGAAATAGGGAGACAGAATGTACACAGACAGAATGTACTTGTTAGAATATTCATTTGAAATATGAGGAAATTTTACTGAAGACCCTTTCATGGTGCATTGCCACCCGTGTTCAAGGAAAATGTTGGTCTGTAAAGTCAGACTAACTCAATATTTCCTCATGTGAATGTTCCACCCTTGGGGCCACTGTTGGTAATCAATAGCCTGATAAGGGCTAGGGATTTTTCAGTTTCAGTAGACATAAAAGCAAAGAAAATGTGACCTGGGTTTCTAACATGCAATTTAAGACCTTAACTACCAAACATTGGAGTAAAGAGTGTTATGAGCTCTGGTTTGCTATCAGAAAATTTCCGAAAGTCTTACGATGTTTCATTCCAATGTGAAATAAAAACAGATTCGGCAGACTTTGTCTTTCAAAATAGAATGAGATTTTCCAGGTAATACTACTCCCAGGTTTCTGTGGCAAAGAGCAGGTAGGTAGGTGGACAAGCTAGCGTTTGTTTTCAAGTGTTCTTTCAAAGTAGTTAACTTGTATCGCAGTTAACAGCCTACCAAGGGTCACTTTAAACCGAGAGCACCTTTCCAGTATGTACTTCAGTACCTAGCTTTGTTGTACTACCTCCTAGGACTCTTTCCAATTACTTAAAATATGTCTTTATTTTTCTGAATGGCTTTTGCCCAATTTAGAAATACTCACTGTCAGAAAACCAAGTGTGTGACTCTGTATGCATCATAATCCTTTTGTGCTTTAATCAATAAAGAATTGAAAACATTTCATTAGCAGGCATATTGCTAGGAGGTTCTATAATTCAGTTACTAACTGTGAAACCAAGACCTCACTTTAACTCCTTCTGTCAGTTCTACTTTGCTGTATGAAATCATAGCAAATGGGGGGAAGGAATCCCTGAGGTCATTCATGCATTCTCTGTCTCCCAAGGGCAGATCTTTTCATCTTGAGTTACTGTCACTTTTATTCATTGAGTTTGTGAATGGTGTGCTATTTCCTGTAAAAATCCCTTTTCTTCATTTCTTTGCTGACAATAAAGACCCCGGCCTTATCCAGAATTCCTGGCAATACCTTCCATTGTTTTGCTTTTCCATTTTAAATGAAAGGATTTGTCCAAGGTCAGGAGATAATGCTTCTTCGCTATGTTCAGAGTATTTCAGTTTTTCTTAAATGCAGCTTCTCTATCTAGAGAGAGCAGCGCAGCTACAAGTGCTAATTTTAAGGACCAGACTGGACTCATAGGGTGCTTGTAAAACACCTGATCCAATCTATCAAATTACATTCCCTAAAAGTGTAGTGTTCCCTGAAGAGGAATCGAGCTTTTCTGAACTGAGAGCTGCTGAGTTCATGATTCAATGTAAGATTCACCTAGTTGTTTCTTCACACATTCCCTATGTGTCAGGGCAGGATCCTCATCCTATTTTCATGCAAATAAAATTCTACCAATCATGAAATTGCAAGGAAATGAGGAGACAAGCATAACGAAGTGAAGAATTCCACATCCTGCAAGTTACCCTTTCTGTCTCACCTTTTTCATCCCCTGAATATGAAGCTCTTTCAGTTTGTCCTTCATCTGTTCACAGCTATTTGTTTCTTTCATTATACTCTTGTGAATGCTCTTTCTCTATCCTTTCAGCATCACAGAGCATAATTTGCATGAGAATAGCATAGTTCTCCCTTAACAGAAAATTGAAATATTTTGGGTGTTCAGTTTCTTCTTGTGCTTGTTGTACTTTGGGTCTCTCCTTGTACCCTGATCTCCTGCCACATAGCATACCACCTCACATACTGCCACTTGCAGTAATATTCTTTTTATGGATGGCAACAGCAGTCTTAGCATCTGTTCTCTGGGCTTTCTTACTCATACTGCATATTCCCTTTTACGTAAAGGCAAGCTCATTTGATAATCCACAGATATATATATTTTTTAATGGCCTTTCCAGAGTTAAGTTTTAATCTCTTCCAAGTTTCAGGCTTTCAGAATTTGTGCATTTTTGGTCAGAATTTGCAGGGGATCTTGAGTGTGGTTTTTTTTATTCAGTTAGGTTGTCTTTGTTCTTAGGCATGGTGATGCAGTTCACCTTCCACTAGGGGCTAAAATTATTTCTGGATTCTGTAAGTAACATAAAAGTTAAGAGGAAGAGGGTCCTGTGCAAAACCTCAGTGTCCCTGGAATTCAGAAAGAGCTCTTTTTGTGTTGTGACACCAACGTGAAGGAAACAGATGAGATGTCTGCACAGGCAGCTTTTGAACCAGATGGAGCAAAGTGCTTTTTCAGATGTGAGAGGAGAGGAGAGGAGGTACAAGTTAAGGACTAATTTGATTCCAGGCACTTTGTGTTTTAACTGAATGGATTCAACATTCTTTAAGGGGAGGGAGCCAGTACCACTGAGCTGAGCAGGATCTTGCCCTCTCATAAAGCTGCTCTAATACCTTACCATCATCACTTTTTCGTAACTGAAACATAGTTGGCACAGTGGAGTCCTGGTGTTGGTGCTTATGAGAGCCCCAAAACATTGCAGTGATGCAAGGAATCATAACAGACAATGGCAATTAATGCTCTCAGATTAGAACTGCTCAAAATTCTCCAAGCCATATATTTGGCTTTCTTTAACAGACTTTCTTAATCTTTTCTCAGTTGTTCAAAGTATGTGTTTGACTGTGAATTAAATACAGAGAAATAAACTCCTTTTTCTTGTGCTTAGGATAGGTAAATTGGTTATCTCTTGATTCAGACACAGTAGCAATTTATAACAGCTTTAGTTATAGCACATCTGCTGAGAATCAGAAACTGGGAGTGGTTTACTCTTTTTGCCGCTCCAGGTGATGTTACTTCAGAGGCACCTCTCTAGGCAAAAATGGTCTAATTAATCCATATATCTCCTCGTTGCACTTAAAAACTGTGAGTGCATTAAAGCTGCCATTTTGCTTGCAACATTTAGCTCTCAGTTGCATGAAGATTGACTTGTTCAGGTGTCTAACCCCTGGGTTATTCTAAGCATAAGATACTGTGTTCAGATCTTGTGCAAAATTCAGACCAGGTGTAGGAGCAGATACGATTACAAGCTGAGTACAGTTACTCATAACTTTGCTTGGACTATGATCTACTTGATAGGACATGATAGATTCTCTAAATTCTGAGCTCCAGGCTACTCCATCAAGAATTGCTCTTGGCTAGCATAAAAGTTGACTCAGAATAAGTTCAAAATAATATGGCACAGGCTTCGAGCAAAGCCCAATCGTCCTATTTCTGCTGACCCCAGTGAGCTTTAGTCTAGTGCAAATGAATTCCAAATAAAGGCAGTTTAAATTGCTAGTTTTCTTTAACCTGTCCTTTGGTCAGTGTTATCATTTGGGCAATCATAAGAACTAGGTAGTGGAAAAAAAGCATTTTTCCACTTCCATGTCTTCCTTTCAGCTGTGGTTACTGCTTACCATGTAAGCCTAAACAGTTTATAGAAACCTGACAAACTTAGAGAATACTCCTCATTTTGGGGGACTGCAATGTCTTTTATCTGCAGCCTACCTGTTGCTGCTAAAAATCCTTTTCCTCTGCCCAAGGCCTTAAGACAGGAAGTCAGTCCAACCTTCCTCTCTGATTCAAAGGAAATGGCAATCCTGAGCTCTGCGGAACACAGTGATTTTATTTAGACCAAGAACAACTTTTTCTGAGCAAGAAGGTGCCATTCAGTGTCTCTTCTCCATATCTCTAAAGAAAGCACCTTGATGCTAGATCCCCCTCCTCTTTCCTTTGTTGGTGTTTACCTTGCCCAGTCATCAAAGTCCTCATGATTTTCAAAGATCATAGTGAATAACCTAGTTAAGACATAGATTACTGCCTGATCCTCAGATCCTCAGTCTCAAAGACCTATGTAATTATGTTGTGCTTTGCACCATATCTCAGTTCCTATTAAACTGGTTTGGATCTTAGTTCAGATTGAACCAGCCTGCCAAAAATGAATAATAAAGGTTCTAAAATTTGCCTGATTTTGACCAATACTCTTAAAATCATATCATGTTCTTTTGTTAAGGAGATAAATTTAAGTCACAAGTATTTGCTTTATGAAATAATTGGCTTTAGAAACTCCCAAGCAAACAGATTTTATTAGAAGTTGTATTTTAAATGGTTATGTTTACTTGTTTCATAGAAGCTGAAAATCAGGCTTTCAGAAATATTCTCAAACCATTACACACATGTTCAGAGTTTCAGGCGTTTAATACTATTTGAAGCCAAATAAATCCTGTCTGGTGTGACTCCTCTTTTTAAGAGAGTGACCTGTTGCCAGCTGGTGGAGATTCTGCTGTAGTTCAGAAGCTTCAGAAGTAGAACCTGAAGAACTGGTCTTTCTCTTCTACACCATTGCAGACACAGAAGTAACTTCACCTGGTAACTAAGTCAGTGTTCCTGATCCAGTGCTGAAGGACCAATAGCTCAAGCTTGTGCTTTTTAATTGAGTATTTTAATATCCAGAAGCAGTGTGTATCCCATAGTGCAGTGGACTAATATTAAAGCAACAGTCCTAATGGAGTAAATCATAGCATATTGTTAATGATTTTAGTTATTTCTTGTCTGTGGATCCATTGAGCAGATACACAAGAGATTGTTCCAGAATTAGGAGCTTCCACTGGAAAAATACAATGTAATCTCTCCCAGACCACCTTAAATAAATAGATGTCCTTTTCTTCAGATCCTTGTTTTTGCCTGAATTTTCTGGTAGCAATTCAATAAGGATGTAGATGGGGCTATAAACATCACTTTAAATTAAGAGTAAAGTCTAATATTTTCAAATTACAAGCTTTGTCATAACTCTGAAGGAATCTAAATGTCAGTAACATGATGCTGCTTTACTTGTGTCTTCCACTTCTTTATTCTGCTACCTTGTCAGAGCAAAAAAAACTAACAAAAATGTGCAAAATGTTTGAAACAAACAAAAGAAACAACAAAAAAGGCTAAAATGCTGAGTTTGTCTTTCTCAGAGAAAAAAAAACATCAAAAATGGTCTGTAGCATCAACATCACTGTGAAGACCTGATCCAGTTTTTAACATCTGTTCTTTCCCTTCCATCGCTTCTCCAATGTGAAAGAATGGAAATAAGCAATTTGCTTCTGCTCTTGGCTTGAGGCCTTAAAGTTGTATTTGCATTTCAAATATATAGAGAGGTTTGGTAGTGGTGAGGTGAAGAATGAATCAGCATCACCCCTCTCAGAAACACAGGTGGTCATGCATTCGGTTTGTGTTGTGTGTAGGCATCAGCTCCTCTCTTTGATGTAGCCTCTTTCCCACATTCTGCTATTCATGTTTGCTTTCTTTTACCAATGGTTTCTCACGACCTTGAGTTTAAGGAATTTCATCAGTACATCTCTCCAATTATCCAAAGTGTTAGAGGTACTGTCACATGTCCTCTTGCTCACTTGGATCTTCATTCTCTTAGGAGTTCATCATGTATGAAAGTCAGAGTTGCTAGGAAGGTTGAAGGGTATTTATCCTTTTTGGTTTGTTTTACTAAATCTGTGTGAAAATAAGAAAAGCTGGCTTGATTCCTTCTATTTATACATAGAAATAACTCTTGTTCATTGAATGACCCTTACCCTATAGATTCAGTAATCCATGCCATGGGAAAAAAAAATTGTTGTGTCTATTCATTTTCACTGGATGTCATCCAGAAAGCAGAAATATTACTGCTTATGTTCATCTTGTGTTAATGCACTGCAATAAAGGAGTCTTCATATGCCAGAGTTAATCTGCTAACATAAGATTTACTGCTCTTTGCAGTGCCATGCCAAATGTAACCTTCGGCTCTTTTTCCTGAGTTTTAACCTTAACTCTTTACTCCTGGCTAATCCTCCTGCCCTTAAACTGTACCCAAGTTAAGAATTTTAAATGACTGGGAACGTTTTTCCTTCTCTGAAATGTAAAATTATTTGATATGTTGGTCTACAAGGATGCACACACACGTTCACATACAAATGGAAATGCCAGCATTGTCACTTGCAGAAGAATTCTTCAAGCAGAAGTTTCAGCCTCTAAGTCTATAAAATAGTCCTTCCCAGAGAAGTAAATAAAAATCAGAATTACAGGTGAGCAAGAACTACCTGAAAATCAGAATCTGCAGACTCAGCTGCATTTTCAGGAAGCTATTCCAGAAAACATGTCAATCCATTTGTTAGCTCTGCTTCCTGGCAGTTATATGCAAATCCATTTGTATACCGGTGGCTCTTTCTATGTGGTGTTCTTACATAGCAAACAGACATAAAAATTTAGAATCTATCTGGAGGACCATGTGTGAATGGATATGGACTCAGAGATCTGTCTCATGCTGTTAATGCATGTTTTACCCAACCCCTTGCTTTCACTTTGTTCTCAAGTGCCAGGAGCTTATTTCACAACTGATGGAGAAGCCTGTGCCAGTGTAAAAGAAAAAAAAAAAAATAGTTACACTTTCTTTTTTTTTTCCTTAAAGCAGTGAAGTCCCTCCAGAGGGCTAGTCTAAGTTCACCTTGAGGGCAAAGCACAGGCTACTTTAAAATAAAAATCTTTTAGTATTAGTAAGTTGAAAGATAAAGCCTGTTCTGTTCTGTGTAAATAATTTTTGATCAATGTACTGTTCTAAGGCAATTCCCAATTAGCATACCCTATAGCTGATTGTCAGACCCTGTCCATAGGGTACAATTGTGACACAGCCTGTGAATATTCAGCAATAGGAGTCTGTAAATCTGAGTAACTAATGACAAAGCCTCTTTAGGGAAAGAGGTGAGCTGAGTAGAATAATAGCAGTCTTGGGGGGCAGTGGGGTATTTTAATTTAATCAAATCCAGAGCAACTGAAAAAGATACTGTTAAAAGGACTTATTCTCTGAAGTAAATACTTCTCAGAAAAATGTACAGTTCAAACTGACGTGCTAAATAGGCATCCTTACATCCACTCTGTTCTGTGGATCAAAGCAAAGTTAATCATTTCCCTTGCCTTTTATCTCTTTTATGGATGTGTTTGTGAGTATGTGTGCATATGCATGTGTACGGTGTGTGCATGTGCATACATGAGTAACACAAAACAATGGCCATGAGGGAGGGGTTCTTGCTTTCTCTGTAATGAAGTTGAACATTTTTATTTTTTTTAATGTAGTGGTACCTAATAGTCACTGCCCACTGTAGTAAAAGCTCAGAAGTATTGCAACTTTCTCTTGCCTGTGTTTGCCCAGCCACCCTTCTACATACTACAAGCACTGGGAAATTTCAATGACACAGCTTGGAATGGGTTCAGTGACCTCAATTATGCCCTCCCACCCACTCCAAACTCCTTTCAATTTGCAAAAAGCTTTAAGTGGACAAAACCCAGATGCCTTTTGCTTGTAGTTCAGTAAGAACAGATTGGGCATGTAGATTCTTGTCAAAGTGATATATGTAGTTCATTTTCCATTAACTCTTTCTTAACTAAGGGTTTTAAAATCTCAGTTCCAAGTCTAGCACGCTGCTTTGCTTTCTACTGTTTTTAAAGTTCATTATGCCTACAACATCATTTAAAAGTGAACCTTAAAATGGCTCAGCTAGACATTGACAGAATGTTTAGTTCTGCTTTTAAGGGCAATCACTTTTTTTTCTTTTTAAACTTGTTTCATATGTAATAACCCACCCTATTGTCTAAGACAATATTGTCTAAGACAATAGGGTAAAAAACACTATCTAAATAGTGTAAAATCTGCGGTTTGAGAGGAGAAAGAAATCACAACTTTTGGAAATGATTTACCTGTTAAAACTAGTACATGGATCCTGATGACCTTGAGCTTGCTCCAGTTGGCTTGCTTAAAACTTATATTGCTTTTAATATGTTGTAATATTGCCCCAAAGAGCCAGTGCCCTTCCCCTCCCCCAGAGCATTTCATTACACTCCCTTTCTCCCTCTCTCTCTCTCTCTCTTTCTCTCTCTCTCTTTCATTCTGCAGAAACATGTGCTGTCAATAACGGAGGCTGTGATCGGACTTGCAAGGATACCGCGACAGGGGTTCGGTGCAGTTGCCCAGTTGGATTTACCCTGCAGCCTGATGGGAAAACGTGCAAAGGTCAGCCTCTGTTTGCTTTGCAATGCATCATTTGCCTTCAGCGGGTCCAGTACAAGATGTAAATATTCAGTTATTTAATCAATACTTTTTAAGTCTGGGCAATACCGGTATAGTGATTGCAATTAAGTTCATTAGCTTTCTCCTTCCCTAATTTTTCTGTATTTACCTAGTTCAATCATTTTTCTTTTTATTTGTTAGAGGGTTTTATTACTGCAAAGAAATGAAATGCAGAGGTCAAACTGCTTCAAACTGAGCAGAGATTTAGACTAACAACTCTGGGCTACAAAAAGCCTTTAGTTTCAAAGGATATTCTGATACCTTTGTGAAACCTCAGTCATCTGATGGTGTCTGAATTTGTCTATTCAGAAAACAAGTCACAATCCTCAAGCAGTACTTTGTTACCTGCAGATAATTGACTGGGTATTACTAAGGGAAGCCCGGTATTGCTCCGAAAGAGACCCAGACACTTGTTCATTTCTGCACCTTCCAAAGATAAATAACCAGCTACAAAGGAAAACCAGAATAACATTTATAAATGCATGAGTCTAAACCACACCGCTGATACTCAAATTTTACTGCTCCAAAGACAGCACGAGAACCTTGGTATTCTGCCTTTCATGTGTGTGTTGAAACCGAGGTCAGGGGAAGAGAGAGCAGAAAAGAGCATCTGATATCCCTGTCAGCATGTGTTCTCAGCTCAGGGGACAGGGGCAGCTCTCAGATATCCCTACACAATCACATTTTAATGGCACGGGAGTAGATTTGGGTACATGTTAGTAGGACCTCCTACATCCCTTAACCATTTTCCTATTTTCCTATGTATTCCTTTTGAGCTTCTTTGCAAAAGCCTTGGTGATGGACATCCAGGAGGATATTGCATGTATTCTTGTCAAAAAGAATATTTTTAATCATTCAGTGACTTAGCACAAGTTGACCTAACTTGTTAAGAAATTCTTGTGATTTTTATTCCTTCAAAGTAACCAGAAATGTCAGAGTATCTTCAGTCCAGGGCCTGATGTTACTTAAAATAGTAAAAAATAAACAGAAAATGTGTGGTTTCCTCCTGCTCCAGGCTGCAAAATCCCAGTGCTTGGGCATGATCCTATTAGTATTTATAGAAATAACAGTCCATTTGCCTGTTTATTTGAAAATAAAACATTTAAACTGCCATTGCACACAATGTTAATAGTTAAGGGTGAGCACACATCAAAACTCAGTCATCTTAGTTCAAGCCACATAAAAATAAATCTTCATTTTTACCAGCAGACTAGCTAAGCCATAGCAGAACAGTAATAGTGATTCCACCAAGTGCTTAAGAAGGAGGCATTTTAATAATGTAACATACACCTAGGCTTGATAATAATGTTTATTATTGAAACTGTGTAATGAAAAAAAGAGTAATTCTAAATTTAGACGTTTGGCCAGAGAACTAACATGAAACAATATTTATCTAATAATCAAGTCTATAATTATTCCTGCAGACAAAATAAAATATTCTACTGATCCTCAAACCAAATACCTTAGCTCTAACCTCTTTCACATTTTGCTTTTCCCCTTTTTTATGAGTAGAAAATCTAAAAAACAGAATCTGTATTTTTATGATGCTACTGATTCTTTCTTACTTTCTTTAAAACAGCAGCAACTGGAAATTAACACAGATTGTTTAATAAAGCAACAAACCATTTCTTTTTAACCTTTATTGCTATTTTAGGAAATACTCTTCATCATAAAATGGCAATATATAAATTTTGAATATAATTTAATTTAATTTAATAATATTTATCTAATGTATTGCACTGTGAGATTTCTAGGCTAGATTCTGCTCTCCTGAAGCTGAAGTAATTTTCCATTTAAATCCGTGCACAAAGGATACTGCACTTAAACAGACCAGTGAAGTTTCTTGCACAGCTTTTGCAGGCAGCCCTTAGTCAAAGGGGATGCTCTACAGGATTTGCATCTTCTGAGTGCAAAAGTGAACGTTTTGGTGGAGTGACACTGATGCCTTCTTGGCTCCTCTTGCTTATAGGTAAAGCCTGGAAAAGACCAGGTGGGAGAAAGTCAGTTTGTACATATTCCTTCCTCTGCATTCTCTAGGAAAGAAAAGAACAGGAAAGAGTGATCAGCTCAAGTTTTCTCCTTGGGATTTTTTTCTTCTTTGCTCCCCTTGATTTGACTGGCCCCCAATTTCTCATATACCCAGTTCCCTGCTTCCTTCAGCTACAATTTTACGTCTGTGTGGTAAGAGCAAGGGATTATCTAGTGGATGGCCTTTAAAGCATCTTCAGGGATCATGCAGCTGTCGTATCCTGTCTTTCTTGGGCACAGTTTTCAAGTCCATCGAGTGTCACAGCATGTCCAAGTGAGATTTCTCACAGAACATCATTTTGAGGGAGGTTATGCTTCTAAATATAGAAGAAAGATGTGCCATTGTCTATTAAAGGAAAGTAGAGATATATGGCCTGGAAGAAAAGCTGAGAGGAATTGCAGGGAGAATTAATATATTAAGTGAAAAATGCAGTTGCGGGTTGAGCAAAATGATTAATATGTTTAGGTTTAATATGGTAAATAATGTTGACCAAAAATAATGTTTTTATTGGAAAGTCTATGATTTTTTTACTCCATTTTGGCATCTTACTCTCTAAGACATCTTACATAGTGCAGCTACTGTATGAAATTATGTAGTTGCTTAGATTCAAGAGGCTTAAATAAGACTCAAAGAAACATCTGAACTTTTGAGTATTGCAAAGTGGACATAGTGTAATTTCTTAATCTGTAATTCTAGCTCACTTGTAGGTGATTTCCTCAATAATGTGCTTTTGCCATATGGGTGATTTATGGAAATCTACTGACACTTTTCTTCCATATTTTTTTACAAGGGAATGAGTTAAATTTTTTAAATAAATAAATAAAAATACTATTTTTCTAAATAACTAAAATTTCTAAACGGTCCTGTTCAACAATCAGGACTAGTTTGTTTTAGGCATTGTATAGACATGTAATAGGAAAAAAAGTTTACTGTTCAAAACGTCCACAGGGTTTTGTATAGTAGTTGGGAAATACATTAATTGTTCAGTATGAAAAAAAGGCAAGTACACATACAAAAGGAAAGACAAGTGCTTAAAAAAAAAAAAAGAGTATCGGCAAATAAACCCTTTTAAACATAACTAATTGTTCTATACTTAGTTTGCAATATCACATTCCACATTCCATAGCTCTATCACAGAAGCTGATTGGAATTTAAATCAAAGAGTATATAACTGAGTCCCAACTAAATAATCTGATATTTCTCCTGGCACTTTCCCAGTGTATCAGAGAATGGAAAATGTACGACTCCAACTTCTAGGTAATACAAGGAACCTGTCTTCAGTGGTTTTGGAAGAGGTTGACCTCTTCCATAGGTTCGGTGGGAAATGAGAGTTCATTGTACCTCAAAGAATCAAGCTCCTTTTTTTAATGCAAAGTACAGTCTGGTTTCTATCAAATGTCAATAAAATTGGGGGTGGGGGGGAATTGTTGTGGAGATAGTTTTAGCATGGAATACGTACAGGTATCAGCAGAGCACGTAGGAAGACTACTGATGTGGAAGATTGCCTTGCTTTCTGAAAAGTAAGAAAAGCTTTTTAATTTCAGGTTCTTTCTCCCTTACATACATTACTTACCTGATCTTGCAGGGAAATAAGAGCAAAAGTGTTTTCTGTGGTCTAGTTAGGATGATCTTCAGATGTATTAATGGTGTGTGGATAAAAGTTCATTAGTCTTTTGCTGTTTTTTAAAAATCAGACTTGAACTGAAGTCTTCCCTCAGTTGGCTTGGCACACAATGGAGAATGTTCCTTTATTCCCTTCAGCTGTCCTGTCAACTTGGCTCTTAATAAGCCAGACCATGGAGGCTTTTGACAGCTAAGAGAAGAGACATTCCAGGCAGAAAGAGTTCCATATTCCCCCTCTAATTAATGCTATTTCATTTCTACTGCCATTGTAACTGGGTGATCCCAGCTTGATGCTCAGTTCATTTGATGCTGTCCATTATTGTGCTGCACATGACAAAACAAGTGTAGGTCACTTCCTTAAATGCCTACCAAGTTATCCCACAGAATTCAGCTAATTCAGACAGAAAGCAAGCCTGAAGATTAAAAGACATTGAGGCTCGCGATGCTTATTGCTCATTGCCTCCAATCCACTTTTTAGTATCCCCTGTGTTGTGCATCCTTCCTGCTGAGTGACCTTCTCGTGGATCCAGCTCTGCTCTGCCCTCAGTGAGAAGATTCATCAGTTCAACGTTTTAATTATTCTAAATACAGCTTAGTTAGCTGATAAAGCAGGAGGCTTTTGCAAAAATCTTGTAGGGTTCAAGAGGAGTGAAGTCAGACTAGATTAGACCTAGCACA
Organism: Lichenostomus cassidix; assembly: GCF_008360975.1. Lineage (NCBI taxonomy): Eukaryota > Metazoa > Chordata > Aves > Passeriformes > Meliphagidae > Lichenostomus > Lichenostomus cassidix. The sequence continues at coordinate 53,216,425 of NC_139480.1, forward strand.
GATTTCTGAAGATTGTTTAAATCCATCTGCCATACTAAATCGAGCAATAGAGCTCATCTTCCTGAAGGCAGCTACAGGAGACAAGCTGAGCCAGGGAGAATTCTTCCCCCAGGACTTAAAATAGGGAAGAACTGAGAATGATGGCGAAAGATGATGTCTGAGAGAGACAGGGACTTTCCTTTGTGGCTTCTCTAAGAATGAATTAGAGCAAGAGGATGGGCCACAAGCTTCTAGCATGGTGTAAAGTGTAGGACCATGTGTATGATATGTATGCTCCATTTCTGCCTCAGGACTGAGCAAAGAAACAGTACCTCCAGGCACTCTTGTGCGCAGAATAAAGCGACTTCCCAGCACTCTGCGCCTAGACATAGAGGAACTGTGCAGGCTGCAGGCCTTGCTGAGCTCCTAGAGTCAAATGACAGAGCAAATAAAATTTTCAAGCAGGAGAAACTGGATTTCTGAGGGTCATAGAGCAAAGGCAGCATGTCAACTATGACTTTTCTATGAACATCCATTAAGTGCTGCCTAACTTTGCAATTTCCCATAGATATTTTGTAATAGCAAGGTGTGGATTATTTTGTTCAGTTAACTCTCTGGTTTGCATCATTTCATCTGCTTTTGATCATTTGATTTTCATCTTGCGACAATCCACCCTGAAGGGGAAGGAACTTGACAGTAGGATTTTGGGATAGTCAGTTGGGCTACTAAACCAGGGGGTTTAGTAACAACGTAATATTACAGGTTCATAATGTGCCACCAGCTGTGACTAAACACAGCAGGATTCATTCCTGTGCACGACTTGGGGGGGGGTGCCAAGCCCAGGTGAGCTCACAGACCTGTATTTAGGAGAGAGAAAGTTCCCTTGCCATCCCCACCCAGAGATGGTGCATTTTACTCCCCGTGTGACCCTAAGTCAGCCCTTCTTAGCACTCTGGCATATTTAACCAGCGCAGTGTTACGCTGGGGTTATGTGACTGCATGGCAAACATTTCTCCTTCCTGCTGTCTCATTGTCATGGTGACCCAGCAATGTGGTGGGCTCTCCACTTCCATGAAGCAGGCCCCCATCCTTCAGCATTCAGATGCAGCAAAGAAATGTGGCACTTAGGCGCTTAAATACCTGACTGTGCTGCGGTGGGAGTTTCAGAAATGCCTGAGTGTTGAATGACCTGTCCAGTAACTCAGCTCTGTAACCTCCTTTATCATTAAGCAATCTAGGGGAAAAAAAAAAAAAAAAGCAGGAGACTAATGAAAATTTTCATTTAAAGAGCAGCATCAAAGTTACATTGAAATTACAGGGAAATTTTGCATTGGCTGTACTAGTTTGACATAGTAATTACTTTTTTTTTATCTTGCTTAATTGCCGCCTGTTACAGCAGAAAAATGCATTTTAAATTAGTTTTGGATACACAAAAAAATGAAGCCCTGAACGTGAATTAAATTTGGAAAATGGAATTGTTTCTGTGAGAAAAGAGTTTTTTCGAGAATGAGTTTCAATGAAACAAAATATGTCATGTTTTGTTAAATATGAACTGAAAGGTTTCATTACATTAAATGCTTAAAATTAATGCTTGACATCAGTTTGGTATGAGAGTATGACTCAGATGTTGAAGGCTTCCCTCTCTTTTCATTCAGAACACACTAAGTGAAAAGCTCACAGTGAACAGTTTAGCTGGCCAATTTGGCTTCATTTCCTGGCTACAGAGGATCTGTGAACAGTTATGATTTCCTCCATCATTCCATTAATCGAAATTACTTTAAATTTGTTTTAGTTTTTTTCTCTAAATTGGATTAAATTGACTAAAGCACTTAGAATTGCATCTTGTCAGTCACAATCAATTCATATGAAACTGAAAATGTTTTCTCTTTTTTTTTAAAAGAACTCCAGACAGATCACATTTTCACTGTTTATTATTAGCAAGATAGAGTTGTTCATCTGGTACATCCACTATTAGCTTGCCTGAATTATGATAATACCTTTATTTGACTGTGATTGATTAGATAAGATTCGATAAGATGGAAAAAGATATTTTTTCCATTGTTGCCTAAATGCAATGTTTTTGCAGTAGGATTACCTTTGATAAACTCAGGTTTTGTTTGGTTCATATTCCTGATCAATTTGAATTTTTTTTAACATGTTAGTAAAAATTTGACAGTAAAATATATCCCAGTGCAAGATAACCTCTGTTATCATATGCATCAGTCAAGTTTATACCAAGGCAGATAAAACCTAAGAGAAAAATGCAAGACAGGCCCAAATGATTCCATGTGATTGACGATGATTTTTTTTTTTTTTTTTTTTTTGGTTGGGCACTGTTCTATCTTTCTAGTTTCTTTCCTTAGCTGTAAAGAGACTTCACTGAAAATACTCACCCAAATACAAAGTTTTCCGTAGTTGAATTTGTTCACATGCATCAGCATTTTAAATGAAAAGGAATTTCAGTTATCTCCTGAAGAGTTTGAACTTTAACAGTCATTTTGAGGCAAATCTGTTCACTGCTGTCTGACTCCTCCTGCTTGAATCCCCAGTCTGCTTTCTGTGCACCTCCCATCAGCAGTGTGTGCAATACCTGTGATGCTCCACACAGTGAAAGGAGTATCAGTGGCCTTAGTGTCAACAAGTATTGTATTGTATGTCCCAGAGCAGGTCCTGGGGCTTGCAAAAAGAGCTTTTTCCAGCTCACCTTTCTCTAGCAACATGAATTTTTTTTAACACACGTGAAAAGATCAGTTCAGCTCCCTCCACATTAGACACATTGAGTTTCTGAGGAACATAAGCATTATGAGCCATTAGCCATAACAAGCCATTACTATTTTCCAGTGCTTTTTCAAAAAAAAAAGAAAAGGAAAAAATGTGCATGCGAATGGTGTGAAAGAATAAACTCAAATGAAAGAAGCTGCTGACAGTCATCACCTCCTCTGCAGTTAGAGTGCTGTGGTACCACCAAATGTCAGCTTCAAAATTACAAGCAGCAGTGAGTTTTTAAAGAGGAAATCTGGCAAAGCCAGAAAGGGCAGAGACCTGCTTATCTTATTCCCTTTTCTTCTGATTACATTTCCCTTGATCATTGCACCAAGGCCATCTACTTATGTGTCATATCTCTATGAGAATTTAGGTAGTTAATAGAGTGATTGTACTTCTGCATTTAATACTGGTTCATAATGTTACTGCTTCATGCCAGAGAAATGTGGCGTATAGCACATTAAATTTTGTTAACATTCTGCTGAAATGGTGCCTTATATGCATAGTTTGGTTTGGAAGGAGCATGTGGAAAATGGTCCCTTAGTCAAAGCTAGTGACAAGAAGTGAGGGCAGCTTTTTCTTTCAAGCTGATAAGTAGCTTCTCTTTGCTTGCCGCATGTAAATGAAGGTGTCTGGGCTGGATCACCCTGGGATGTCCCAGAGCAGTAGTGTGCATGTTAGTTAGAGTCTGTCAAATTAACTAGGGGAAAGACAGGATTACTCTCAGCAGACTTTACCTACTCAGGTAGGAAGAAAAATGTCCAACTTCGCACGTGGAAAGAGGTTGAGATAAACTTGAGTGCTTAGACTCACTATGAAGAGGCTCACAGACCACTTCGACCATGATTCTTGGGAGTGGCAAGTAGTACAAACATTTTAAAGTAATAGCTCAGATACACTTCAGACTTTTTATAGGAAGATTTCTCAGACATTTCAGAAAATTGAATGCTCATGGCATTTCAAGTCAAGAACCTCAGTAGAAAAGGCACTAAAAATTGCTGTTTCATTTTTAAAACAGAGGTTGTCATCCTCTGGTCTTTGTGTAGACTCCACCTTCTGTGATTCCTTGTTTTATCCCCAAGGCCAGTACTGTCCCCACCATGGATACCCAGCTAGAATCTTTGTCCTCTCTGCTATGCATTAGCTCTCAGGGGACATCCAATTTGATTTTGCACCTTGTGCCTTTTACTTCTCTCAGGAATTCCTCAGTGAACTGTGTTCTAGAATATAGTCAGAAGAATAGGTGACCCCAAGGGAAAATAAGCACATTGGCCGTTGGTAATTCCTGGTGGGATTAGAAGTTTTACATCATATGGCTCAACTACCTCCTATTTGTACAAGCTTAAAGATGTGTGCTTTGGGAAATAACATGGGGCAGCTGGTGCCCTCTGAACTCATATCTTATTGCAATAACATGCTCCTTATAACATTGAAAGAGTCTAATCCCAACCTGTAGGGTACCCATTTTACTTGCCTTGAAGGATGCCCTGAACTGGGTTATCCTTTCCACTTCCCCTCAGAGTCTAACCAACAAGGAATACAGTGACTCTCCCTGGGCTGAATGATAGAAACAAAATGTAAGAAAAAGTGTTAATACAGTCGTGCAAAGAGGCCTGTTTTGTCCATTCAGATGTGGAATTCAGTGCAGGACAAATTCTCAGTCCCTCCCTGGTTTTCTTCTGTGTCCCTCCCTCTGAAAAACATCCTGCTCCAGAGGAATCAGAATGCCTTGATTTTTTTCACTTGCAGGCCAAAGCCAAATGACTTTGTCTAAGCCAGTCCACAAACTGTCCAAACTCAGGGCATAAGAGTTTTGGAAGTTAGATATTAACATATGTGTTGTCTTTTAACAACCCTTAAGTGTTTACTGAAGTGGTTCATTTTGGGCCATTCTTTCCCCCTGCTAGTTTTCTCCCTGCTTCTCATCAACTTAAGCCAAGAGTAAACTTCCCAATAGTCAAATCAAGATCTAGTTTTCATAATTCATTGTAAGCAACTCTACTTCCATCAGATTCCTTACACAACTCTGCTTTCAAGCTACAAAACTTACCCTCCCAGTGTTTGCAACTAGAAATAAGTGTATGTTCAAATATTAGCACCATTTGAGTTTGCTTCTCTCTCCATGTAAGCAAAGAGCTATCAGAAATTAGAAGAGATCAGATATAAGCACAATCAAAATAAAATGTATCAAAACAAAAAACACCTTTGCCCTGTCCATGCTGATCACAAGGTAAATACAAATCTTGTGGCTGAGGTCTGTCTTTTATCCTAAAAACAGGGAAAAAGTAAAACCAAAAATCCCATATGTCTTTGCATGGACAGAGGGCCATCCTTGCCTTGCATGAGAAGTTAGCACCTAAATTAATTCCTGAGTGTGAGACTGATGTCAAGAACGATAGTAGTGAAAATTTGGGTTCTCCAGTAATTAGACTAGTGCTTTTAGGAGGAACAAAAGTATTAATATTCTGTATATTTGTGATGCACAGATGACATGTGCAATTAAATGTTCCATTAAAATAGCTGAAATTTCTTAAAATTGCCTTCTGACACACAAGTTCTGACCATTTTGTAGTGCTTCTGCACAGTTGAAGAGTTTTGAGACCACATGCCATTTTCAGGAAGCAGGCAGGAAGCCTTCTTGGTACAGGCAGATTTGTGTGAATCCCAAACTGTTCAGCTGGTTACAGAATCCAGCAGATTTTCTGGAAAGATGTTGCAGCAGCAGCAAAGGATCACTTTTTCTTGTCTCTTCCCCCTCCCTATACTCCTCTTTTTCTGACAAAACCATATGATTTTAAAAATGGAGGCATTTGTGACAAACAAATAACCAAAGGCAGCCAGTGGGTGATTTAATGCTATGAAAGAATAGATATGTCTGCCTAACCAAAGAAAAAGTAACAAAACCAACATTAATCGAGAGGAAAATTAGGAATTTTGTCATGCAAACAGTGGTCCTGTTCAGGACTTGAGGACTGGCAAGACTTTCTGAGAACACACGTTTTGGAGAAGCCCTAAGAAGAAGGTTATAGTTGGACCCACTTAATGCTTCTACAGGGAAGTTGGTGGCACACGAATCAACCATCTGCATGCTGCAGAGATAACAGGTAGACTTGTAGTTGGTGAAAGAAGACACAAAGGGAATTTATTTGATAGGAATGACAAATGAGAGACTAAAGCCAAAAGGGAATATTAAATTACAGAGGTGGTTTTGAGGTTATTTTTGGTTTGCTAGGGCCCTAAAAAATATGTGAGACCATCTGTGTCCCAAAAAAACCCAAGTCATAAAGATCAGCATTGAGAGGGAAAACTGAGTAACAAGTGGGAGATTTATAATCAAGTTCAGTTTCTCAGAAGAGTTGCTTGTTTTCAAAGAGGTGGATGAGACTTGGAAATTGGATGACAGCACAAGTTCCCAGGTAGCTACAAAAGCATTTTCAAAAAGCACCTAAATGTGGATTAAAGAAGCCAACATTAAGGCCTTATTGCTGATGCTGCAGTCATTTTATGCTAATGCATCAATGTTATCCAGGACTCAAGACAAAAACCATCCAAGATTAATCCAATGTGAGGAAAACATAACAGCATCCAGCAGGCAGCTGTAGCAGCTCAGCAGAAAGCTCTGTGTCATGTCCAGTGAGAGAACCACAATCATCTGGGCCAGCACTGCTGCCCTGGAAACAGCTGTTTCAAGACTTGCTAAGACTGGGGGGTGACTCAAAATGAGATTTCTGTACTTTTTCCCCATTTTTTTTATAGCAAACAGGGATTTGACTCTTGTTGGTGCATGATAAGATGATAGTGTCTGACTGAGGAGAAGGTTCAGAAGAGCTGGTGGTAAAACCATAAATAGTGGAGGAGATGTTGGAGAGGGGAAAAGCTGCTGGTTGCCAGGAGAAAATGAGTGAATGAGTGGGACTTGGGGGAAGAAAAGATAGAAAACTCTTGGTGGGAGGTGGTGACAGTGATCAGAAGCCTAGTGAGGGGATCAGAAAAATGAGCAATTGGAGACTCGCTGAGGAGGATCTATGTGACTGAATGTTTGATTCAGACTTCCTAAGAGATAGTTGAAGTTCCAGACCACAGTGGTGAAAAATCAGATTTTAAACCCTTTTTTTTTTTTTTAAATTTAAGAAAAAAATAAAGGAAATGCAAATTTTAGATATCAACACAGTTGAAATTTGTCAGAAAAAAGAAATGGAATGGAAAAACAGAAGAGAGAGAGAGTGGAGGACAGAATCCTTCTAACTGGTGCTGCACATTTATTTAATCCAGAATATGTGTGAAATTTTCACTGCCTCTTCCCTACTTTTAAGCAAATTGCCTTTTTGACTTTTGGTGGGGTTTTGGGTTTGGTTTTTTTGGGGTTTTGTTTTTTCGGGTTTTGGGGTTTTTTGCCTGAAGAGATACAATTCATTTGTCTGCTGTAGACTTCTTCTTGACAGACAAATATAATATAACAAATTATCTTCCATTTAAAAATTGCAGACTTGGGTCAGCTGCCATGTAACTCATTCTGTTTCATTCCCTCCCAAGGGTTCCATCTATCCCCACAAAATAAATTCATGTGTACTAAGTTAGGGTTTTTTCATGACTAGGCAATATCCCTGTTCCCTAGAAACTTGCAGTTGTTATTTGTCTTCGTGAACCTCCCCTTTGAAAATGCCAAATCCTTTAAATTAATGCTTCAGAGGGTCATATTTTGCATTTCAGTTGTTGAAAAGACCTTGCATTTGTTCAACAATACAAAATCCCCTGAGGATCAACAACCACGCTATATTATGGAAAAGTGTGCTGTGTTTTCTGTTACTTGGGAGTTGAGTACTCACATAATCCTAACTGCCAACATTCAAAACCTAGAGTATTTTTTTCATTATTTTATCATTGCTTTTTCCATCATTAAATAGAGCTTGGGGGTTTTTTTATATTACTAGATCCTGCTCTCAGTGATGGATCTGTCTTGTACAGAACAGATCCCTGGTTGGTTGAAGTGTCTTCAGAACTTTTTGGAGAGTTAATTTTTGGTCAGCATCCAAATTTTTTTGATTCATTAAGAGCGATTTAAATTATCATGGGCTGATTTTATTCAACTGCCCCTTTCAGAAGGAGTAGCTTTATCCCAGGAAAGCTAGCATAGTTTCACTGTGATTTTAGAGAGCATCAATATTTTTAACTGTCCTTAATATCAGTTTTATTTGATTAAACACTTTTCCAGAAGCAAACTGAGATTCTTGGAAATAAGCACAGAGCTTTCCTGAGCAGATGGTAGTTCCAAGGGGGTAAATGAAAACAACTGTGAGTAAATGTAAATTGAGTTAATACACTAAATCTGGGGATTCTTGTGTCTTAGTCCAGTAGTGCAGTTATCTCACTTGCCATTTTGCTCTTCATTCAGATTATATGGAAAAAATATAAGAGCCAAGCTTTGTTTTTTAGTGACACCCTAGCACAGAGAAAATGCCCAGGGTTGTCAGCCCCACAATTTTGTCCGATTTACACCTTAAGAAACACTGTATTAAGTCCTTTATTCTTGTTATTGTGTGTAACCTGCAGCAACCCAGTTAGTTCTTCTGGCTCCTCCTGCATAAACATTACACATAGAATTATTCTGGTGGCAGTGGCTGTGTGAATAATTAAGGTAGGTAAGTAGTCAGCCCAATGTATTTGCAGACTTCTCTGTCACTGTTTTAACCACAGCCTCCAGATCTGCCTGTACTCACTCACATGGCCACAGGTACAGCAGTTTCCCAGAATTTGATGTCCTGTATTTTCCCCATGCTCTGTAAAACAGAGAGACATTCTTTGGTGTCCCCAGGTACACACGGGAGTCTTAACAGCACATTTACTTTTCCCTCTCCAGTGTTTTGTAAAAAGCATTTTGATTGACAAAAGCATTTTGATTGATAAAATGTTACAGGAGGAGGAAAACAAGTTTGATTTCCTGGGATTCCAGTGGTGGTTTATCTTTTCCTTTGGCAGGGAGGAGGAGTAGTTTCAGCATTTAGCTCAGCCTAGACAGTAAAAGACTATCAGTCTGTATCTTTATATCTCCATTCCCCTTCACATTCTGGTGTCACAGCCTCAGACAGCTTGCACTGTTTGGGTTCATAGCATTGCACTAACATGTTTTTAAGTTTAGAAAAGAATTCAGTGTTCAGCAAAAATTTTAAATGAAAATCCTTTCTTTTCACATTAGATTTAGTAAATCCCTTCCCTTTTACAAATGAGAAATCTGGGCCTAACCTATTATGACAGCATTTCTGAGTTTTTTCACTTGCAAAGGTTTTTGTGTTTTATATATCTAATTAACTGTAATAAGAAAATAATAGGACATAATGTTTGTTTTACAAGGTGATTGATCTCTTGGCAGCCTGGCAGACTCTTTTATTGATTGGTTGGTGGATAATGTCAGAGTGGATATGTCCTGGAGGAGAATAGCTGACACCTAAATCCATATGTGACAGATTACCATCTGTGTTAGAAGACAGGTTTCTTCGTGAAATTTCAAAGATAACAGGTGAAAATTGAGAAAGTGACATGAGGGAAATGTGTTGAAACCTGCCTCAACCTTTCTGTGCTCTAAGAGCATTTACACAAAGCTCCCTATTTTGTGGGCAGCCTGTTTTCAGGATGAGGGAGATTAAATTTTAATTACACTCATTCCTGTCTGCCCAGTCTAGATTTAATCCTGTTAATTAGGAAAATGCCTCGTCCCACAACGTAGCTATAAAGCTAATTAAACAGAGAATCTTCATTTGCTACTTGGTGGAACTTCAGTTCAGTAATGACTATCATACTTTACAGTTAATTAGCACCGTGGGAGGGAAAATGAGGATGTTGTTGAAGCGCAGAAGTCAAATTAGAGGTGCTGTAATATATGCTTTATTTCGTTTTGTAGCTATCTGATGCAGCCAAGTCACACACTATCCTACCTGCCTCAGTTTCCCATTTGTTCTACAAGAATTAATTAAATGTACCTCTCCTGCAAAAAGTGTTGTGTAGCTTTAATATGATGAAGATAAGAAGCTGCTGGCCTTTGAAATCCTCAAGTAGAAGGCACTACATAAATACAGTTATTCCTCCCTGAAACATGCAAGAGGCAATGAACTGTTCAGTGTCAGGTAGGGTGGTGGAACAGCAATTGTACTTCCTGAAGTAAACACGGCCCTAACGGTCCTGCAGACATTCACTAAATCCTCCTGTGCAAAGCTTTACCAGCGTGGAATATGCTGCTGGATCAAACCATTCTGAAGCCCAGACCAGAAGTTAAAAACAACTGTAATTTGTCTTAAAAAATTCGACAGCAAATGCCTTTGATTCACAGTGCCTTATTCAGTAAGAGTGCATTTTAAAGTATTGATCCTGGAAATACCAAGTGATAATTGACAATCCCCAATTTTACAGATGAAGTAAAGCACAGAAGTACTTTACCTTGCCCAGAGTGTTGGATAAATGCATTGTAAATGTGGAATTAGGACTTAAAACTCCCTGCAAAGTAACCAACCAGTAACAGCTGGTTTGATGCTTCTGGAGGGAACAGCAGTGCCTATGTTCTACTTTGATTTAGATTTTCTCATAGTGGCACTGATCCAGTGAAGCTGGGGATATGAAATTATCTTTCTACCTTAGTGAGATATCCCTGGCACATGTTATTTAAGATGCTATGAAATATTATATTTAGAGTATTGCAAGTGGAGCCTGCTAGCTTATGCTTCCATTAATCCTGAGTTTACAAGTTTTATTGTGAAGTGGCAGGCAAATATAAAAATAATTGCAGTCTGAGCATTGGTGGCTCTGTAATATTTGTGACACAGAACAGCATGTAGAACAAGGTGTTTTGTGCAAGCCTGTGCTGATTGGCACCCCAGGGGAACCTGCTGAGTTGTACACTGGGCTTGGAGTCAAGTGTGGATGAGTTTGTTTTTCTCTTCCTCTATTTCCCCACCTCTGGCATGGGCTTAGAAAGTTTTGTGGCTGCTTTATAAAATACTTTGTGGTCTGTATGCATCAGGGAATTAATATCTGTGTCAACAAGGCAACACTAGCTCCTAGGCTTAGGGGACAGTGGTGATTTGTAGAAGCATGAGAAAGGACAAGGAAAGAAAAGCAAGGGAAAATTAGGAAATCAGGGAATAAAAAGAACTAGCAAACTAGCCCACCTTATGGAAAATATATTTCTATTGATGCCCACTGTATACTGGTAATACCATTACTAATTCCAGCATGCTGGTTTTCATTATTAAAAATAAGAAGGTTATGAAGTTTCTGTAATTATTTTAGGTTGGTCTGGGAGTATATTATTTTCCTGGAGCTAGGTAGTGTTTTAAATCTGCAAAGGATTAGACAGACACAATCAGTTCAAATATTTGTCCAGCCTTTGAAAGGAGAACCCTCACTTCCGCCTGGGATGAGGCTTTGGAAATCTCCATCTCCTTAATTGTTCAACAGCTAAGTGAAGATTGCATGTTGATTACCCTTTCAGTTGCCTTTAAGCAGCTTATGTGAAATGTTAAGTTCTAAGTTTCCTAAAATCCCTACTTTTTAATTTGTTCCCTGACTTGTATGCAGCAAGGCAAATCTCTGTGGGTTTATATGTGCACACACAAGTGCCTACATGCACCCTGATCAGAACCAGCTCCTTCCAAATATGAATTACACTGAGCAGCACTTTAAAAGGGTGCAAATGGAACAGGAGCAGGCATTCCCGCTAATCTTCACAAGATCATGAAAAGAAAAATAACAGTCTGCCTGTTTAGCCTAGTCAAATTGTAGCTATGCAACTTAGCACAAAGCATCTGAATTTCTATACTTTTATTTAAAGCTGAAAAGCTTTTTTAAAAGCTGATTCCACTGCCTCCCTCATATTGAGATCCTCAGAAAAAAATAGGATCATCTATTATATTAGAGATATTTATTTCTCCTTCATTCTTCAAAAATGATTGCGCCCTCCATTCTTCTGAAAATATCTTCTGAGTGTCCAAAAGAAAATGGAGAATTTGGGTAAATAAGTGCAAAGACAGGGCATTGTAAAAGACTGCTTGGATGCGTGTGCCAGAACTGTGACTTGTTAGCAAACGCCACAAGGCTGCCAGGCCTTTGCTAGTGGGATTTGCTGCCAGCCTGGGCTTCCTTCAGCCCTGCACATCACATGGCAGGGAGTCGCAGACGCTGAGTGGAAATTCTCCACTCTGTGCTCAGCAAGACAACCCAGGGTTTGTTTCTGGGTTCACATGGACGCATAGCCTTTGTGATGGTGTTGCTCAGCTCCATCTCAAGACAAATAGGTGCAATTGGGGGTTTTTTTCTCAAATATTGCAACTTTTAAAAAGGTGTTAGCTACCTTGGTGTAAATCTTATCTTTGGGGGTTTTTTTGTATTTAATTACATGGGAATTGAATGAGCTAACAGAATTTTCTGAGCTAACTGAAGGCTTGAGTGCCCTGCCTGTCACACCATACCTTCACCTGGCATTTTTTAGCATCATTTTTAATGATTCTGTGATTTCTCATTGGACTGCATTTTCATATCTGCATGTGTCCCATTTGTACTCACCACATCAGATGGTATTTGTAGCAGATCATTGGCTTGTATGAGCAAGGTATCATTTAACAACATCAACCTACTGCATTAGGAGATATCCCTCGGGATTTTATTGCCAATGCACTGAAAGCCCATCAGACCTCCTAGTCTGAAATTACTCTCACAGCATCATCAGGGCATTTTAGGTACAACCCCCATGGAGGAATACAGTTCTTTACATCCTTTTGCATTCCTGAGGATAAAGGGGAGCAGAGCCTGTGGGAAGTTGGAGCTGTTCTGCAACCTGCATCACAAGGAGCCACTTGAGAATTATGTTTGAAGACAGCAGGTTTATGCCTCCTGCACAAACAGTCCCAACAATAGCAGGGGAATATTTGACTAAATAATGGCAAAACTGGAAGAGGCACCATGATGGGTTTCCACTGTGTATTTTTTCCCTATGTGAGAAGCAAACATGCTTACCCTCTGTGAAGTCCAAAGAGGCACTTGACAAAGTTGGGTACCAGTGAGTTTAAAGATAAATGGGGCCTCACCTTCTCACACAGTGGAATAATTTATTTTCACATGGCTCATAACAGAAATTATTTATAGCCAAGGAAAGAAAAATAGTGGGGATACAGACCTGGTGCAATTTCTATAAACCAGTTAGACGTGATACATGCGATTGGACACTGCTCTCTTCCAAGTGAAATGCAGCAATGTACTGCTCTCCACAGAGTGAAATAATTTTTACATGCCTCGTCAGTCTTGCTATGGCCATGGAAAGAAATACAGTGAAAGCAGAGACATTGGCACTGTTTATGTTATTTAGAATGTTTTTGCAGCTAACAGTTTTGACCTCTATTCTGTTTTGATGGTCCTGGTTTCAAAAGGTCATGTCATGTTTTCCAGTTAGAAGAAATGAATAAATACTTTCTTTTCCTGTGGACTCTCCCAGGTTTTACCCAGATCCTGGTTCAGAATTATTCCTAAGAATTTCTGGTGTAAAACTAATATGCTGCGTTGTCAGTGGAATTACAGTTATTAACAGCCTAAAATCTGTACTGTGATGCCAGCAGTGTTTCATTTCTGCCTCTTATGGTCTTTGGAGACCCGGAAAAGAGACTGGAATTTGGAATTTAGCACATGAAATCCAGGGGCCATCATTTAAAACATCAATCATTACTCCAGAATGGTGTTTGACAGGCTGCTAGTAATTTCTACTTCAATCAGTCTCAGGCAGCAGAGTAGCCCAAAGGTCATGTTGTTCTTATCATGGGTAAAAGATATCTTCTTCATGATGGATGACTGTTCTGTGTGTTTACAATGCATAACGTATTAGTAATTTTAATTCACAATTGCCTTTGTCCCACAGTTTTGTCAGGACAAGCTAAGTTCTAGTTAGGTGCACCTGTGTTTTGCAAAAGGATGGGACCTTCTGTGGTAATCCATCAGCACAGTCGCAGTTGCACATGGGGGAGCTGGGAGAAGTCACTTCTGCAAAAGGAAATGCCAGGCTGCAGGAATTGGGCCAAAAATTCTTGTGTTTTCACCACTGATCTTGACCTGTGCAGGTGATGACAGCTGGAACCAAATGGGTTACTGCCTCCAGTCTCCTGGTTTTGCATGGAGTGACCCTCAGTGTGTTCTTCACCAGGTTTATCAGGTTGGGAGCCCAGGGGTTTCTGTTCTTGGCCAGCCAAATGCTAGAAAGACCACAGACAACAATCATGACTCCTGATTTCAGAACACTTTGAGAACTTCATCACCTGAGACACAAAGATTTGAGCTGGCTTTGTGCAAAGCATTCAGGGCGTTCCACAGCTGCTGCCTACAATCTACCCTCTCACTTGGATTGAACGCAAAAGCCACTCCTCTGCAGAACCAAGCACAAAAGTAATAAGTACTAGTTCAGAATGACTGAATTTGCCTCTCAGCTGTTAGGATTTTCAGATTTACCACCTCACTCCTCTTGCTGCTGTTTATATTTTACATACAGAAATGTGGTAAGTGCCGTGCCAGTTTCCCATGTTGGAATCATATGTTTCCAAAAGTTAATGAATGACTGTCACTAAGAGTCCTCCTAAATTCAAATAATTTTTAACACATGCCCTTCATTCACCATCATCATCCTGGTTTTGACAAGTTTCTATCTCCATATATTAGACCTTTTGGCATCTATATTTGCATTTTGGAAGATTTGCTCTTTAAATGGCCAGCTGTTACCTCAAAGTTTCAAAGCTCTTCCAGCAAGAAGCTTTTCAAAAGGAAACATCACTCTCCACTTAGTTTCCAGAAAGATCTTGTTTTCAGTTCTAGAAGTAGGCAGCCAAGGCTTAATGTCATATTACTTGTTCACTGTTTGCATTCATAAAAACAGCTATTTTTGGCACTATTCTTCTCCTGAAAAAAAAAAAAAAGGTTTTTTTCTTTTTTATTTTTTCTTTTTCAAATAAACATGGATCCATGGTTTTATAATTGAGGAAGGATGGAAAGATGTTCTGTATTTCAAATCAGGTTTATGGCCTATTATATACTTACTGCACAACCTTTTATGGATTGGAAAAGGGACTGGTTATTCCAGTTTTTCAGCACCTTTGGGAGAAGTCAAAAGGGGCAGAAAGTAGAATCCTCAGTCTGAAATTCAGAACAGAGATCTTACCAAGTTCATCAGTCCACTTGTAATCATTATTTAAAGTAAGAGCCATTAATCCTCTCCTTCATATACATCTATATATATATGGCTTTCAAATAAAGATAATAGCTCCTCTGTCTTCAGAATAACTGAAGAAGCAACATTTCACACGCACTCACAGTTAGATCCTTTTCTGCTATACCAAGTGAAAAAAAGTTTGACACGTGAAAATGAGTGACATTGTGTGTAAGTGAATAATGACCAAACTATCATATAATGCTAATTTTGAAAAAAATGTGTCCTTGCATTTGTTTGTGTAAGGATAAGAGAAGTATTTCTTCAGATTTCAAGTATCTTTTACTTCATGTTTGTTATTATTTCAATTCTTCTGTGTGTTCTTATGTTTTGATAGTTCCTATACAAAGTAAAAGGATTCACGTCCTTCACAGGTTGAAGTCTGCCATCAGGCAGAGCACTACATCTGCAGAGAAGCTTCCCTGAATGTTCTCTAACACCAAAGTGCCTCAGCTTGGGTCATCTGTTAGTGCCAGTTCTGAGAGAAATACCTCTGTCTCCTGAACAGCTCAAGCTCAGCCCATAGCTCTCCTTGTAAGCCTTGTGAGATAGGTCTGGGAAGGGTCATGTCTGACCAGCCTGGTTCCTAACAGGGACAGCAGCCTCCTTGGGGTTCTGAGTAAATTCCTGTATTCCTGCCCTGAATGACTGAATTACTATCATGAACTAAATTTTGGCTGTTCATTCTTTGCAGATATTGATGAGTGTTTGGTAAATAATGGTGGCTGTGACCATTTCTGCCGAAACACGGTTGGCAGCTTTGAGTGCAGCTGCCAGAAAGGCTATAAACTGCTCACAGATGAAAGGACCTGCCAAGGTAATACTTCATTAACCTTACTCTTTATATAATGAGGATGTTATTTCCACTGGATTTTTTTCTTTTTTTTTGTACTTAAGTCATTTGTACTGCAGGTTTTAATTGTACTGCCATAGGAAGTAAGGTTAGAAAAAAACTGTGATATTTCTGTTTCCTGAGGTGAGATTAGAAGATTATTGGAAATGTCTTGTTTCAATGTTTTTAGTAGTAGGAATGCCAGTGTCCTGCTGGAGTATAAAAATCCAAGTGGAATAGCCTCTGGCAAAGAGTCCTATGTTCAAATCCTCTCATTTGCTATGATCTTAATGGGACAGAGGCTTCTCTTATTTAGACCAGGGTCGTTTAGAGTAACTGACTGTAATAGAGCATTTGCAAGATTTAAACTAAAAAAAAGAGTCTAATTTGTGATCTCACCTTTGCCAACAGAAGCTGTTTATGAAGGCATAATGGTGGTGTTTTGTGAGAATTGAAATGTGTTTTGTATCGTTTGCTATGCATGTCATGATTTGTTATCTAAGTCATCTGATGTTACGTATTCTATGACTAATTAAATGCATAACCATTTCCAAGTACTGACCTTTGGAGAAATGACATTTGAGCTCTGCAGCTTTACTCTTTTAAAAACTCCTAGAAAAAAATAGAAAGATGAGCATGCATCAATAGAGAGAGAAAGGGAAGGATGATGTATTCAATTAAAATTTTGTGCAGAAACTGCCATTTTATTAATACGTGATTATTTGCATGGATTTTGAAGAAGTAAAATGATGAAGTTCAAAACAGTATTTTAGAGCCTTGTTTGTTAATCCACAAAAGAGAAACCAAGATCTGAAGATATATACGTCATTCAGAATTTTTCCATTGCTTCTCATTGGTACTTCCATCCATCATTTGAGAAGCCAAGAACTCCTCCCTGACTGTGTGATCAGGCACAAAGGAGTTAGTGAAAGGTTGGAAAGAGCTGAGAGTAGCACAGCTAGTACCACATTATTCAGCAGAAATAGCACTGTAGAATCATGTCAGACCAGGGGAAGTTGCCAGTTGTTGATTTACGTGCTAGAAAGAGGGACAGAATATTAAAAAGAAACGTTCCCTTCATGATGTATTTAGAGATGGTTAGGAAGACTTCCTTGTTCTTGAATTTCATGTGTAATGTCATGCTCTTACTGGGGTATCAGTCAGAGGTTTCACCACTGAACTAATTGTTATTACACCAGGGAAAAACTCGAGAAAAGTTAGGCAAGAGCTGGTGCAAATTTTTTTTGTTTGCTATGCAGTCTTAATACTAGGCTTTAACAGCTCCCTGTAAATAATCAGGTTTCTGTGATGATAGTGAGAATCTAGAAGCAGCTCTGTAAATGTTGTTCAAGTGAGTTTTGTTTCTTCATGTACCAGAGCTCCAGAATGAGAGAGTCACCGGTAAAAATACACACCATGCAAGGACTAAAGCAGTAGCTGATCTTCTCTCTCTCTCCTGTGATCCGACATGGAAGTATCACCATGATCTGACTATCCTGCTTTTCCCAGTGTCAGTGAGGAAGAGCAGGCACTCAGTCTTGCCTGTACACAATACTTTGATTAGTAAACTGTAGCTTATCTGTTGCTGTGACAGATAGATTAGTGCAAGCCCAGAGAATTAGTGCAATTCCAGAGAATTAGTGCCCATTAGTGCAATTCCAGAGAATTTTTGGGCTGGACATGTTCCTCCAGTCCCAGAAACACTGGTTCTTCATGCCGTGGGATGGGGAGGACAAAGTCATTTCCTCTTTGAAGTCTGAGGTATTCAGACCCCAGCAAATATGGTGTAATGCCTGCTTTGTGGAGGGATCACTGTGATAATTTAGTTCCCATCTGGTGCTTAAGGTGATAATTGGTGACTCAGGCAGTCAGTATGCCTGCTAATAAAGAGAGTAGGAAAGTGAATATAAAGCAAGAAATCCCTGATGTATGAATCACCTGTACTTTGCTTCTTCCACTGTGAGAAGAATATAGTCAGGGGACGTGGTTAGAGGTTCTAATGTCAGGTCTGTCAGGAAAGTGTGGTTTGGGGTTATTGACTCTTCTGGGATATAAATCATCCACGTTTTGTTTTTTGTAACAGCTGGTCAACACTGACCGTAAAACATTAATGATAGATTCAGGGAAATTTATTTTAGGCATATTAGCCTTTCCAATGAGTGAAACAGAACAGTCTAATTTCTGTTTATAAAAGATGCTGTTGTTCATGTTACATCTGTTGTTTTGATTCATAATAGAGTTTCCATGATTTATGATCTTTCTGTCAACATTGCCATTCTCCTCTGGTTTTCATTTTTTAAAATAAGGATTTCTTTCAGTTACTAATCAACATGTTTACAAAACATTCATTTAGGACCTTAGAAGTCTACATTGTTTGGAACTGGGTCCCATTTCGTTCAGGTGGCCTCCCCAGTGAATGGAGCATTCATCTCCAAACGTGTTCATCATTAGTATCAGCACAAGGCAATTCTACATGTTTCAATAAAAAATGTTCCTTCGTATTCCCTGTGAAATGCTGAAGTTGTCCCACCTCACCTAATTTCCTTCATGTCCTTTCATTGTAGACCTCAGAGCTGACTTTGAGATTACAGGGAAATTGTATCAGTCGCAGACTTTGTTCTGATTGTTTGCAGAGCTCCCACCCCATCGTACCAAGTGCCTTCCATACATTCATCCTCTCTGTGAAGAGGAAAATATTTCTTTTTCAGTTTTTAGGCAGGAAGGGTGAAGCCAAATATAACAGCTTGCCTAACGTCACACATAGAAATGCCTGGCCTGCCCAGAGAGTAAACCTCCAGTTTTTGTGAATCTGCTCCTCCTAATTTGCCCATTACAAGGTATTCTTTTTGTCTTGTGTTTGTGCTCATATCCCTATATGAGAATTCCTTGATTTTTCAGTTTCTCGCTCTGTTGGTGCCACCCTGCATGTTGAGTGCTTGTGTAAGCAGCACTTGCATTTGGAAAGAGCCTTAAAATGTTCTGCATTTGTCTGTTTACAGATAGACCATTTTTAGCCCTGGCTGCAAAGAAAACCATTGTCAATCACAGATTACTTCTTCTAGGGAGTGGTTCTCACGCTGTGGCTCCTTGTCAGACAAGGAGAATGTGGGGGGTTCCCTTCCTTTCCCCTCCCCTGCATTCCAGCCATTTAAAAGGAAACTTATTTGTAACCCAGAAGGGGAAGAATCCATTCTGCCCTGCCAGTAATATTATGGAGTCTGATACTGTTTTCCCAGAGTCTCTTTTTTCACACAGACTTAAAAATAGATTTTCTTCCCCTTTGACAGTGAAATCACTCTATGACAATACCAAACCCATCTATTGTGTATTACTTTAATTGACCCCTTAAGTCTAACGTATTGTAAATTCTTTGGTGCAGGAAGAAACAGTTGGATCTGTCTGTATAAACCTGGCAAAACAGGTCTGCATCTCCTTTCAACATGTAATAAAAATAACATAGCTATATTTATAGCAAGGAGAGCTTGTGTTTGTAACCTTTTTGTTAATTAATAGAAGGACTACGACTCAGATCAGTTCTAGAATGACATTGGTAACAAGCAAGTAGGCAAGACTTGCTGCAGTCAAATGAAGCTGCAAGGAATATGTGTAAGCTCAGACATAATTACCTTAGTCCTCAGCCAGTATGAGTTTTAAAGCCAGTTAACTTAATTGCTTATTCAGTTTCTGTTTGTTGTGCAGTGATCTCAAAAAAAAAAAAAAAATCAACGATAAGCAGTCTCTCTGCTCCACTCAAGTTCAAGCTTCATTAAGCACCCAGAAAAATGTGTGAAATTCTATCATAAATAATTTTCTCGTCCTGCTCCAGGAATTGCTTTTTGCAAAGCAAGACAATGAGAGACAGCCCACACATTTGTCATAAATCTTTCCAGGGGGTGATAAGAGATAGAAAGATGCGTTACCTTGAGAAAAAAAAAGTGCTTTTAGTGGGAACATCCAGTGATCAACATGTAATACTTTGGTCTGTTAAATCCACACTCACCGTCTGCCTCCCGCCACCTCAATTCAAAATAGAGACAAATCCTCCCACGCTGAGGAATTTAAGCTTTTGCAGGGGGCAAAAGCTCAAGGCATTTGCATCATTCTGGTCCACTTTACAGCATCCAGAACAGTCTTAAGTGTGGCTTGATGATATCACAGACATGATAAAGTCTTCTCACCAACCATTTGAATCGATACAGCCACTGTAATAAAAGGAAATGACTGTCCACAAGGGAACAGTACCTCCAGGGCATGTGGACTACCTGCATGGGCCATCTGGCTTTTTTGGGCCTTCTTTACGGCCATAGATGACAGCATTTTTTATTTGCTTTGAAGTATTGCCTGCTTGACTGTTGGTTATTCTTTACTGCCTTCCTAGCAGATTTTAAACAAAAGCAATTGACCCTTTTGTAGCCAGGCACTGGAACACAGGGTCTCTCAGTCTGCTGTTGATAGTGCTGGTGTCTTTCCAAAGGAGATTCGGTGATGCATGTTTCTACAATAAGAAATCCCAAACAGAATTTGCCCCATTGCTTCATGAATAATTGAATTTTCCCTCTAGTGATTTTCTATGGGCATGTTTTGCTAGATTTGGATAGCTACAAATCTGTCTAACAGAAGTCCAAGCAAAGCTCATTTGAGGTGGTTTTCCCTCTCACTACAAGACATGAGCATATGCACTATCATACTTGTATGATATCATACTTGATATTTGTAGCTCTCTTTCATTTAAAACAAATGTGCTTCTTATGTGCCCCACTGTACCCCCTTTCCTCTCTTCTCAGCTTCACTTCCAGACAAGTGTTTCTCCAGACTTGATGCTCATGGAGTGGAACAACTGGAAGTAATGGCTAGAGCAGTGATGCTGTGAGCAGATATTGAAGCAATTTCCTTAGTAACTCTGCCAGCATTTTGCAGTGCTGTCCTGCAGTACACCTCAAACATTGTCCAGCTCTGGGTGGGGGGGTTTGTTTGTTTGTTTGTTTGTTTCCTGTTTTTTTAATTTGGTTTTGTTTTACATATATACATATCTGTTAGTAGAGGGATACTTTACATAGGGCTCCCAATGCCTACTGTCAAGGGAAGCTTTCTTTCATCCCAGAATGAGAGGAAGAAAAATAGCACCTTGAAAAACACAGTAGCTGTCTATGATCCAAGGATCCGGCAGGCCTGCTCTTGAAACATTGGCCTATTAACTGGGTAGGTAATTACCTCTCAAAATGCCCACCTTTTAACTTATTGTACAAAATATGCACTGTTTGCCTTCCCAGGGTAAGATTTGAATATCCCGGCATGGTATCTCCATTTTGAAAATGGGTATGAAATGAGGGATTAATCATACAGGGAAGGACAGATAGAAAGTGTTTGTGGGAATTATTTTTGGCCTAAAGAAGCCCATAAAGATTAGCTACAAAGATTGCATTATACTCTTCTGTATGGAACCATTGAAGATAAATATGGATGTACAGGACCAGTTTAATCCCAAGTAAATCAGTGGATCCACAGCAGCAGCAGCACTGAATCGCTAGCCATCTTTGACACAGAGAAACCAAATTAAAAAATAAAAAATAGCCAAAGAGATTTGCAGCCTTGGGTTACATGGCAGTGACCTCTCACTCACATTTGGTCATGTAACCCAATAAAACAACCGGCCTTGTCCAAGTCACATAACCTGATGAAGTTCCCAGCATTAGGATACAGCCCTTGCATTGATTTATACAGGACAATCACTCATCTAAGGTAACAAAACACACCTGAGCAGTCAGGGCTGGAGCATCTGGCCCCTCAGATTCAATGCATCAACATGGTTTTGCCAGTGGAAAGGCTGGCAAGTTTCGTTGTTGGTCTACCCCCTTTCTTGCCTTTTCTTCCATCATTAAATAGATAGAAAAGCAAATGTTTAATAAAAATAACATTCTTCAGCCTTCCTTTTCTTTCTGAAGTGGCAATAACATGCAGCTTCAAGCCAGATGAGATGGCATAAAAAGGGTATCAGCAGAAATTTTACTGCCTGGGGTGGGGTTTTGTCTTAATATCTAAAATACATTTTTAGCTGAACCCTCACAAGGCTCTCAGAGGTTGTCACCCTCATGGTCAGGACTGAACTGTAGCAGGTGGAGAGCACTAGGAAGCCATGAAGCTGCTGCTGCCTGTGTCATGGGGAGGGAAGTGGCAGTGGGGATCCCACAGAGCGTGTTTGCTGTGTGGAGGGAGGAGCAAGCAGGCTTGCATAGCCCTCACTGACTTTTGCCTGAGTGTGCCATGTGCATTTGCTCTAAGTTAGAGGTCTTCAGCAGTCAGAGAAAATATTCAGGGCTTCATTTTGCTCTCCCTTATGGATATTTTATATATATAAAGAGAAGGCTACTGTACTGAGCAGAGTTACTGTGCTGTCACACTGAAGGAAACTGCTGGTCTTTGTCATCTTGTACCACTTGAAGGGGGTGAGTCAGTGCCAGTTCAGGGATGATTCATGGGAACAAGGGATGGAGAGATTCAGGCCATTCCCCTATCAACACTCATTTCTGTGATACACTTAGAGAAATTGTGATTTTGCCCTGATGCGCTCATGCACTCATCCACATCAGGTAGATGTGAGCTAACATAAAATACCTTGGCTTGTTACTCCAGCTGAATCTGGCCCAGATGTGTTTTTAATGTGTGGACTGTTCATCTATAAACACCAGTGCTGGTTCAGGTGCTGGTGCAGTGTAGCTCAAGAACCAGTCAGTGATGTACTGGGGGAGATCCTGGGAGCTGCTTGTGGAAATCAGACTTAGAGAAAGAAATCTCAGGATGGTTTCCCTGTCACTGATGATATTCACTCCCTGTGCAGATTTTCTCTATGGTATTCTGCACCACTGAGCCTTACAAAAATATCTCACTTCTGACAAGCACCATATTGCTTCTTGCATCAAGATTAAAAAATACTCCACTGGGTAAGCAACATGTTACACTGTCAAATGAAAGGAATACTTCTCAAATCCTTTCTGTTACACTGGGTCTCAGTGAGAAAGTGCATATTGGTACAGTCTGCCTGTGTGAGAAAAATGGGTTGCAAGATCATACCCAGAAACAATAAATGCCCCAGGTATGAAGTAAAAACAGCTCTAGCCAGTACAAGTTTGTTTGCCAAGTGATAGCATCTGCAGTGTTGGTTGTAGCAATTAAGTCTGCTGAAACATGAAAACAAACACATCCCTCCACCTCCAGTTCTCCCCTCTGCAGCAGTGTTTTCATAAGTTAAAGGGGAGTTTTCTTTGATTGCTGCTTCTTGGAAGGCATATTAAACCTCACAATCTAGGCTTTAAATCACTTTCTAATAGAATGAGACCTAATGTGGAGAGGGCAGATGGGACAGATTATTCCACTTCTATTTTCCCATGAAGCTTCTGACACAGGCTACTGTTTGAAGTAAGATAGTAGATTAGTTTGACCTCAGGTCTCATTCAGTATGGTAGCTCTTATACTGTTAAACTCTATAAAGTATACTGCTATCAAATTGCTTTTTACAGCTCTGTCTGGCCCCCTCCAGTTGATGATGTGTGTGGGAAGCCAAGCAAAACGTTCCATTAGTGTTTACAAAGAGAATTTGAGATATATTTTTCAGTTGATGTTGTAGGATTTATGACTTGTATAGTGCAGAAATTACTTTACTGGACTGGAATCATGTTATGTATTAATGAATTACCAGGATATGAGTCAGCCTTGGAATAGTTTGAGCAGGAAAGTAGCATTCTTCCACAAACAATAATCTGTTGATAAATCGTGCTGAAAGCTGTAATTCAATAGGAATTGTTTTTAAAGAGAATAAGAGAAAGACTATATGTGTATATATATTCTCCACTATTGCATATTAAGGCCAAATTACTGCACTCAAGCATTTAGTGACATTGATTATGGTCAGATAGCCTTCACCCTGAGTGCTACACAGAATTGCAGTAAAATGACAACCCTATCCCAAATATTAAAAAGAGTTTCATTTTCCTGTGCTTGCATCTACACTCCTGGGCTTTTTAGAAGTGCCCTGGGTTTTTTGTTTTCTTCTAATGAGAATACAAGCCCAATCTGTTGAAACAAAGGAGTGTGATTTTCTTCCATTAGCCGTGTTATGAACTGCTACTCTTTGTTTAGGTAACTTGGAGATGAGGCCTGAGTTAGGACAGGTGAAATGAAACCAAAAACCTAAGCTCAAATACTGAGTCAGTGGAATGGAGGGATGTCTTCTGGGGTTTTGCTGGGTGGAGGATTTTTGAGGCATGTTTGTAAATCATAGTGTTGGTGTTTTCAGAGGGATACCTGCTGGGACTCTGTGGAGGCCAGCCTTTCTGGGCAGAGTTTTTAAGCAAGCCTTTGAAGCAGAGCCAGAAAACAGCAATTCTTGCATATATTCAGTGCTCACCTGACTTCAGCAAGAGCTTGAAGTAAACTGGGAATGCCCAGGTCTACAGGAGGTGAAGGGAAGTGCTGCATTCAAATTCTCAGCTGAAAACTGAAACTGTGTTGTTGTACTTGCTCTTTCAGCACTGTCAGATAACACCAGGCATGTTTTCTGCCAGATTAGTCCCTTGTTCCTTCAAGAAGTCTCACTAGTCTCACCCTGCTAAAGGGTGATGGAGACAAACACCTTAGCAAAGTGAACAGCTTTGCAAAAATATGGCTAAAAATCAAATGTGTTGCAACTGTATATAGGGGGAACATTCCTTCCCTGATACAGAGAGGGTAAAGACTTTATTATGTTGTCTCTTTAGGCTGTTAAGCAGCTTTTACAGAGTTGCTGTCTAAATAGTGGCTTGAGCAGAGTGCAGACTAGTAAACGTGTTTATGTTTGTAGGAAAACAAATAAACCTGCCCAAAGTTTCTTTTAATGCACTTCTCTTGATAGATGGCTTTTCCTACCCCAAGCTCTTGGCGTGGTAGCACAGTTTATTCCTGTAATAGCAGTAAATAACTCAGCTTGCCTTTGCCTTGGGAAATGATTGATACTGGAAAATTATACATTTACTTATAAAATCTTCACAGTGTTTTGATAAAGTACTTTTTTTTTTTAAAAAAAATGGAATTTACTTTAATTGCATTTTAGATTGTCCTAGCAAAACAATGGCAAGAGGATAAACATAACAGGAGCCAATGGCAATTGCCTCCTGCTGGGTTCCTGAGATTGACAGAGGAACCTGAGCACAACAAAGCCCTCGAGTAATGGAGAGGGGTGGGAAGAGCTAGGACAGGTGAACATAGGCCTGAGAGCAAAGGTAATATCTGGAAGTCTAAGCATTGACACAACTTCTGTCTTCAATTTCAAGATGTTCTTCATACAAAAAGTTAAGCTTTTGCCTTTCTGGTCATGATATCTTTACTTCATGTCACAGTAGATTCAGCCCTCAAAGCCTGGAGTTGCTGGGAAGCGACTGTGTCCAGTTGTCACATATAGAAATACTAGCTGGCTTGAGAGGATCTTTATTTTCACACCATACATAATTTTGTTTCAAAATCTTACGCCAAAGGCGATCTTTAGCTAATGTGAGGAAGCTATCAAGCAAATAAATTCAGCGTCAGAGATATGTTGAGGGTGGTGGTCCCCCACTTCTGCCAAGCAATGCATTTGTTAGCATGAGTGCACCATTCACAGGGCAATGAAGATATGGTTGCCCTGATTTCCATCCCTTCCTGATGCAGTAGTGGGTAGATTGTGTAGCTCTTGTGGTCTGACAAAACGCTCAGCTCAACTCATTTACTATTGACTTTAAAAGTAATAGGTTATAAAAATGAGTAATACTGTTAAGTGTACTTAGGCATTCTTTATACTATTAGCTTTGGTTGTTACAAGATAATGGTGCTTTACTTGGGTTCAGATCCCTATGGTACATTTTTATATATTTTAAAAATCATTTGGAAATCCTTTTAGAAACTATTATTCACAAAGATAGCAGTAGGGAGAAAAAGCAGGATGAGTGACTGCCATGAGCTTATGGTGAGGTTAAGTGTGATGTGCTCAACACAGAAAACCAGTACCAATTTGAAATGTTCCCTTCCAAACACCTTTATAGAACACCTCCCTAGGCTCACTTTGTGCCTGTGACCTTGGACAGACTTACTAATTTTATACCATTGTGTCTAGTTATTAGTAGGTTTTTTTCATGTTCCATAAGAGACCAGGCAAACTTTCTTACCTGGAAAAAAAAAATCCCTTTCTTTTTTTAGCTTCTCTATTTGCAAGCATCTGCAGAGCTGTCTCTGGTGACCAGCATTGGTTTTCTCATTCTCTTTACTAGGACAGCTGACCAAATTCAAAATTGAGCTCAGCTGAAGAATAAGAGGAAGAGGGAAACTTGGCCTGGCACTTGAGGCCAGGCACCTTTTCCTCCTCAGCAGTCACATGGGGAAAAAGTTGACACTGCTGTTCCCCATCTCTGCTTGCAGGACTGAGATTTAGGAAGTAGTTTTGCTCAACCATGTTTAAAATGTTAAAAGAAATTATTATCTGCCAAAATTGAATGTATCAGGTAATTCTCTATCATTATTTTGTCTTTTAGTTTGGTGCTGCCCTCAAAAATAGTGGGTGATGCAGGGAAAAATAGTAATGCTGCTGCAGGGAAACATACCAGAAATCTCTTTTTTTGTCCAACAGCAGAGAAATAATAATGTAATAATAATGGTGGTGATAATGATGATGTATTTCATTTTAGAAATGTAAAAAAGCCTTGTTCCAAATCCCACCACCTACAGTCAAAGAAACCCCCAAAGACCCCAAAGTTAGCTGCCAGTTTTTGCCTGGTTGAAATTGCCAAATTCTGCAGTTTCCATCCAAAAGCATAAATCTTCCTGCCCCTTGGGCAAAGCTCTCGGAGATCCAAAAGCAAGCAAATCCATGGCTGATGCATGAGCAGAACAAAACCAAAGTGCCTGGGAGCAGAATTGGCTCTGCAGTGCTGACAGGAAGAGGAATGTGTGGTGGTCACTTGGCTTGGCACACGTGTTAAAGGGAACACACACATGTGTTAGGGGAATAGGCGTTTACTGCAGTGAGATGTTGTTCCACAGCTCCATTTCTGCAGACTCAGAGGAAGTCCTGAGGGAAGCTTGTGGAAGAGAAGGAGCTTGTGGACTCTGTGTGGAAGGAAAACTAAATATGGAATTTTTGAAAGAAACTGAAAAGAGAAGGGAAAATTAATTTGTTGTTACGTGAGATCACATAAAGCTCCCTTGGAAGAGTTCCTAAAGAGAAGACTGTATTTACTATGGAGAGGGAGCAGAGAATCTAGGCCTACAATTTTATTGCCAAGTCTCGTTTTTTAATCTGCTTTCCTTTTGTTTTCAAGCCCCAGAGATAGCACAGTGGTTCACAGAAAGTGCAACTGGTCTCTTTTGATAAGGTCTGATAGCAGAGATAAAGGAAACAAGCTGCCATTTACCTTTAAATACTTTCCTAAAAGTACTGTCTCTCGTTCTTCCTAAAAGCTGTTCCCTTTGCCTTAACTTCTAGGTAAATAGTGGGAAACCAATTGCTGTGATGTTAATGAGGGTGATGAGTTTGCTGGGTGAAGAGTTGTCCCCTTGGTGCTTAGCATCAAAGAAGGATCTGCCTGCTGCAGTTCCTCTAACACTGAAGGGGCTGATAAAAGATTAGTGTCTTTTGAACTGAGGTGATTTCATAGGAATTAATAGAGGCAGCCAGGCAGCCCAGGGGAACTGCTTCATTGCAATCATTCCTGCTTTCTTGTGTGGAACCTCAGGCCCAAGAAAATAATATGAGAAATCTAAAAAGAGGTACCTGCTTATTCCTGAAAGGATCAGGTATGCGTTGCACTTTTCAAGAGAAATTATTCAGGCTTTACAAAATTCAGCAATTAAAAATGATCACACCAATACGAGCTCTAAAAATTAAACTGATGAAAAAGGTTAAGGGATCAGTTCAGGAAAACACCTAGACAATCCCTTCTGGAGCAGGGATGCTTTTGGAGGTTACCAGGCAAAATGCTAGAGGCTGCTTAAGTACAGGAGGTTGGATTAAATGAGTATGAGTACTTAATGCTGGCATTAAATATAATAATTCTGTCAAAATAAACATCCAGTTTCTGGATGATGTCTTGGAAGACATTATTCAATTTCAGACATGTAGCAGAAGTGTGAGAACACACAGTAAAAGGAGAAGTCTGAGATGCCCAGATATTCCTTAGAGCAAAATGAGAGTATCTAAAATGATCAGACCAAACTGATAAACAGCAGAGACAGCTGTGGCTTCCTAAACTGCATTTGCACCAGAGATACAGAGAGTGTTAATACTACATCTGAGACTCTATGAAGACAGAGACTTGGCCTCTGCTAAGAGTGACAGCCTCAAGAACAGAGATAGTGGGTTATTGGACTCACTGTGGGTACAGATAAGCTGGGAGGATGAGGAAAACAAGTTGTTTCCAGGATCTCAGTATACTGAATAAAAACATACAGACAGAATACTGAGGCTGTGAGGTAGAATTAGGTGTATGATATTAGTGGTCCTTAGTACAGCTATATACTGTATGCCTTTCCCTGAAGCTGAGGAATATTCACTTTGTTGTGTACTGCTAAATCCTTGAAATATCTCCTCAGTGGAATGCTTACATAACAAGTCACAGGTTTCTATTTATTTATTGCCTTTGTTTCAAATATATATTGCAGGTTTCTTTTGATGTTTATATGCATTTATTTGTTTTACTACCTCTTTGCATTCTAACAAATCATCTCTAATAAAAAGCACATTTCCTTGCAAGCAGAATCAATTTCCTTCAGAAGTTGTTCAGTCCCTGATTAGTGTGTTACATTTGGTCTTCACTAATCACATACTTAACAGTGAGCAATAAAGTTCTTAAATAAATAAATGCTTTGCAAATGCAAGTCAACATTAGTCATAATGGACAGTTTCCCACTCAAATTTCTGAAACACAAGATGAGACTATGTTACCTGGGCACTTAGATTCCCATTAAAAGTGCAGCAATTAATGCCAGACCTGTTTTTTTTTTTTTTCCTGCAGGTCATTAGGTATGTTATTAACAATTAAGTCTCAGCAGCAAGGTGACTTGATTGCAGCTCAGTAATGCAGTGGGAAGTCTAAATGGGTGTGGGTTTTCAATTACTTTTAAAGACCTGGGATTATGGCTATTTTTCCCCCCTTTGTGTTAGCCTGCTCCAGAAGCACTCAGTGGGAAGGTAATGAAGTAGAAGAGCTGCACATTACTGCATCTTTCCCTGCTTCCTTTCCATTGGTTTTATTATTGTAGACTTTGAAACTTAAGGAGAAGTTAGCTATAAGCCATTCCTCCTGGTCAGGGTTGGCTGTGTATTAGAGAGCTCCATTCTCACGTGGAGGATGCATTTTTACTAACTGTGAACAGGAGTAAGTCGCTGTGGATCAAAAAACGTGAGATGTGGTGGAAACCCCATCATATGGCTGCTGTAGCAAAACAATGCCTTCCCAGCATTGAATTTAAACCACCATTTGTTGGAGAACATAGTTTGAATCATGACTCCCTACGGTGCAGCAACCACTCAGATTAAGATATGTGGTTTCCCTAATGTCTGTCAAATATTGTTGGAAACCAGGCTGGCTCGGCTGTGAGGCGAACAACATTACATGGGTGGTATCAGTTCCCTGCAGAAATTGGAGGTGGGGGGAGGAGAAGACAGAGTATAACTTTCAGCCAAAATACATACAAAAAAAGCATTAGTGTTTATTTTAAAAACATCATGTAACACTTCTTTAGAGTTTCTATGTATGTGTGTTTAATGAATGAGAACAAGGAAAGGCTCTGTTTCTCAGAGGAGCCGATAGCTTGGAAGCTGAGAAAGGTGAACACAAAACATTCTGACTAACCTTGGGTTTGGCTTGTGTGTATGGCCTGGAGTGCTCCACACTGAGTCCACATTTGGCTTGGGGGTTAAAAATAAACGCAGGCTGTGTGAGATGGACAAAACAGAGCTAAATCTTGTGGGCCTTTGCATGAGGAGAATGTGGCCTTGTTATGAGATAACCTCACTGCTCTGAGCAGTGGCTTTGCTGTGCTCAGTGCTCTGGGACACCTGGGCCACTGCTCCCAGCCTGGGGCTCAACCCCCAGCAACACCTGAATCTGAAACCCACAGTCCTTGCTATATATATTCTTCACAGCATCTTGGGCAGCAGTTATGAGATAGAGAAAAATCTTTTTTGCCATGATCAAGGTATACCTAAGCTTGCTGGGAGGACTGGGAGTGTATAGGCTCACAACTGTAATAGCACCTCAATGCATTGCAAAAATCATGACCATTTTTCATTGATCTACCAGCATTCAAGGTGTCATGAGTCACTTCTACTGATGAAGGAGATGATAGCAGAGATACATATTTCCTTTTATTTTTATTGTACATTCAATTTTTAGGTAAAAAATATTTTTCTGTTTTATTTCTATTTGAAATAGTATATTTAAATTTCTCTATTTTGCATATATGCAGCAATCTAGTGCATACTTCATGGCTTGCCTCACCAAACACAGACAAATCAAATAGAAGATGGGTTCTTTGCTTGCAGTGTCCGAAAGCATTACAGTCTGCACTCTGTTCCCCATCCCTGTTACAGCTTTTATTGTCTTTGAGCCTCTCCTGTCTTGTTCTCTGTAGCACAAATAGCACTACCAAATAACAGTGACCTCTCCATGCCATGTTTATTTTCAAATCAGATGAAAAATACTCCAAGCTCAAGATTAAGTTCTTATTCAGTTCTGATACATGACCTGTGTTTTGGAGGGAGGCTTCCAGTTTCATCAATTGACCTAGTTACTTAGTGTATGTCTCAGAGAAAAGCTGCTGAGATGACCATTAGTTTTCTCTAAACAATTTCTTCACTTGTTCTTAATATTAACAAACAAAATTACATTAAGGAAAACAGAGACAGGACAATCCTCATTTTTGAAGTAGATTTTTAATGTGAAGTTGGGAAGCTGGGCATTGAATTCTTCAGTTTTCTAACCACAACCCCCAAATCACTCCTCTGTGCAAGTGAGTTTTGCACATGTGCATTCTGTCAGGGAGTCACAGCAGTTCCTGCATCAGTTAGCAGTTCTAAAAGGTCTCTAAATCCAGCAGGATTTACCAGTCTCACCTGTGTGTGTCTAGTGCTGAGCTGCTTGTTTGTAACGCTAATGCTTTTTGGAAATGTCCCACATTACACTTTGATTTCCCGAGCATCGGTTTCTTTTAATTGCTCTGAAATTAATTTTAGAGCGATGAAGAAAGCAATGACAATCTGGAATACAGGGTACTGCATTTGAGGGCTGGAAACAGAGTGCAGAAAGGAGCCTTTCACTTCAGAGCAGCTGGTCAGAATCCAGCTCAGGTTCAGACTTAGCAAAAATCACTGCTGTGTGGTGGCTTCTGGGTGCCCTGCACTCTACATCCAAAAATGAGTCCATGTCCACATCACACAAACCACAGAACAACTGGTGCTACTGTAATTGGGAGTCTGGTGGCAGCACCAGTGGAAAGGGCAGGGACTTGAATGAGCATGGAAAATGAGCTGCTTTATTCCCTGCTCCCTCAGGTCACCTTTGAGGCACATCTGTTTGAGGGAACTTAGAAGAAATTTGATCTCTGGTAGCTCCCTTCTGGAGATAGAAGAATTTACTTTCCAGTACTGACAATCTGACACCCACTAAAAAACTTTGCATTCAAGGAAAATAAAGATCATTATGGGATCATTTAACATGGGAAAGCCTGAACTTTAAAAAAAAAAAAAAAAAAAAAGCTACATATGATTGAAAAATCAACAATAAAATCCAAATGCTGACTTGAAATAATAGGAACCTAGCCAAACTAATATTATCAAGCATGGCCACCGTTGCCAAAAATTGCTTCCCTCAAAACCCCAGGGAAGTCCTGCTCTTTTATTAAACCATTGAACAATTTCTTCCAGTTGAATCCCTTCTAGGGCAAAATTAAGGAGTGCTTCCACTGTTCAAACATTCTCTTTGGAGGTGAGAACATAGATTGCTAGAAAAGATATTGAACTTTATTCAGCCTGAGATGATGCCTTGATGTCATGGAAACAGGGACTGGAAGGAGAGCTGTGAGCAGCACAGGACACCAGAAAGAGAAGTCTGGCACTGCCACTGTGCCCATGAATCCATGGTGGGGCTTGGAAGGGACCTTTGGAGGTCACCTGCTCCAACCCCTGAATTTGGCACTTCCACTGGGTCATCTGCTGTGAAGTAGAGAGCTCCTTTAGTGGATTTTATACAAATCACTAGTATTCCTTAAAAAAGCTGGCAGGAAACTAATCATGTACTACCAGCAATGAATTTAGCCCCACAGTTCCTGTAAGCTTCAAACAGCTCAGCTGTGAAGACACCTCTTAAAATGCTGAAATGACAACGTCACTGTGCCGACTGCAGTGGTGAATGTGGTATGCATTTTTGACTAAGTGAAAGTAAAAAGAATGTGTTTGATGTCAAATAAGTGCGTTAGCAAATCTGAAATGTTCAGAGACAGCTTGGACTACATGTGAATTTATGCCAAATGCAACTAAAAATAGAATACAAACTTCAACCTCAAGTTAAAGTTTTCCACCGCAGTTCCTCAAAAACACAACATTTTGACTTTTCATCTTAGAACAGTTTAAAAACTTAATTTAATTAACTTTAAATTATTTTAAGAGCACCTCAGACCCAGAAAGTTAATTTATCAGTATTTATTCCAGGGTGTTGGAGGGGGGAAATAGAGAGGGGGGAAATGTTTGTGTGTTTGAGTGTGTACATGGGGGTGGGGGGGAATTGTAACGTGCTACATCTCTGCTTTTGTATTTTTGGACTTCTCTTCAGTAGATGAGGTTGCCAGATTTTGTAGTGTTTTTTGTACAATGGAGACAGGATTTAGATCCCCAAGTTTGTTCCCAGTTGTTGTGGTCAAGCAGGATTTGAAACCCGGGGCTGTGAAGGTCAAATTCCCAGCCCCACAGTCTCTTGTGAGATACACCTGTGTCCCGAGGGTGGTGGGAAATAAGTACATCCTTTCAGGCTAAATATAGAGAAGTATTGTGAAGCACCACAGAGGTGTGAGGGCCAGCATCAAAGTTCCTGGGAGCCCAGGAATAACAGCATGCAGAGCACAGATATCAGAGTTCAAAAAAAACCAGGGATTTCAGCATCCTGTATCACAGCACCAGTCTCTTGTAATGAAGAGTATGTGGTGCATATTTTTCCCTTTTCTATGACAAGTGCTGAATTCCTCAGGGGACTGGTGATGGTGCAGAAAGCTGGGTCCTTCCACGGCTGGGAGCAGCCGGGGCTGAGGCTCAGCCAGGGGAACCTGCTTGGAGGCTTTCCTTGTTCCAGCAGCCAGGGCACAGCCAGAATTGATGGGAACAGCAGCAGGAGGTGCGATAAGGTGTTTAAATGGTGGAAAAGCTATGGAATAAAAACGGATTTGGTCATGCTGAGGGCCTGTTACTCGACAAGCAGTGGTCATGTCGTCAGGCAGAGTGTTGTTTCCATGAGCAGAGAGGGAAGTGCATCCTCCTGGATGTGAAGAAAAATAAGCCATATATGCAGCAACACAAAGTGCTCCAGTGTGACAGCAGTGCATAAACACCACGGACTAAACTAGTGCAGGATAAGATCACTATTGAGAAATATGAAATTGGCTTTGAGAAAGAGATTTCCAAGGTAAGTCAGAGGTCAGAAAATGAACTGCTTTTGTAAATTTCCCACAATACCATCTAGCAAACTAGGTTACACATGAATGAAACCATGATGTATGATTTGGCTTCTTAAGCATTTAAAATCCTGTAAAACTGTAGCTGCAGTGTTCATGCCCAAATGATTTTACTTTGTGTATTTATTTAGAGAAAGCTGAAACAGTTTTCCATTTATGTGCATTCAAAAGCTGCATATTTCCAAGACTATAAAGGAAACCTTAAAAAGAAATTACTTTCAGAACTCAAATGGTGATATTTTAAATTGGATACAAAAATGAATTAAAAATTACATAGATGTAAAAAAGCGAAAATCTCAGTTGTCATCTTTTTGTGACTTGATCATAGCAAATGATAGTGATGTACACATAAAACTGGACAGCACAGATTTTTGTTTCTCGTGTTTGTTTCATTTTATGTTATGCATTTGCCTGAGCAGTTGCTTCCCACATTGTGAATTATCTTTTGTGTGAATGTTTTGAAAGTCATTTTAAAGTTGGAGGTCATATAAAATATAGCTGTTTATGACATTCTAAGTTTGTGCCTAAACTCTCACACAGATTTTGGGTTTGTGTACACATACAGAAAATCTTGATTTTATAGTTCTTGAAAGTAAGGATTTGCATTAATAACAATAGAATGAGACCCAGAATGTTTCATTAAATGTCAAAACTATGTAAATTATACTTGGATTTAGGAATTGGCTAGAATACCCTGAAGTATGGTGAGTTTTCAAGTTTTTTCAAACACCAATAGCTTTCCAAGCATGTATAATACGAAAGTCTAAATTATATATTGTAATGGTGCTGTTCTGGTTTTGTTCTTAAAAAGTAAATCCAGAAAGAGTGGAAACTATTATAGGAATACTATTGCATTCATTTATAATTCAGGAACATTGTAGGAATGAGATTTGTTGAAATGACCACTCTCAAATAATGTCATTGTATTCATTTTTTCTGACCTATAAGCAGAAAAATTAATCACTGAAGAGAATTTTTTTAAGCAATAAAATTAACTCAGAATTATTATTTTGCACAGATTGCTGTTTAAGATACCTTTAATGTTTTCAGCAAGTCCATTCTGTCAGGACTGCTGTCAAATAAACCTCCACAGCACCTGCTCAGCAAAGCCTTTGTACTGTCCAGGAAGCAATGTGCTCTCAGTTGCTTTTTTCAGAGCCTGCTGGATGGGACAGGCTGTGTAAACCAGGCTTTCACATTGGTGAGCAGTGATAGTTAGAGATAGCTGACTTTTTTTAGGGGAAGAGGTCATATTTTCTTGAATTGGGTAGAACGTGGACTTTGGACGAATATTTCCTGTGTTAGGTGCAGCCTGTCCGTTCCTGACGCTGGCTTATTCCCTGGCTGTGTTTTGCTTACCCTCTGCAAGTGTGTGCAGTCTTATGTAGGCAGAGCAGAAGTCTGGGAGCAGCTCCTTGTCCTGGTGGGCAAGATGGCAGCAGGATGGTCAATGAAAGAGGGAATTGCTTAGTTCAACCCAAACCTTTTTTTCCATTGTGCCACTAACCTCCCCAGAAGCTCAGTACTCGCCTGGCTCTGCTGGGTCAGTATGATCAGAAGTTAAAGGTTGCCATCTAATGGGGAACATACATAATACAGTCTTCGTGGGATTTTACCCAATTACCTTTTCTTGTCCTTCTCCATGTTCCTGTAAGTATTCTCTTTATAAGGCACTAGTGGAATGGGAATGATATTTTATTCAGATTTTGCCTGGGACGGTAAATGATACTTTGTCAGTAACAAGATGTTGCATTTCAATGAGAAATTCCAGTCATTCAGTGTAACCTAATTTCTTACTGTTTTTTCTATGAATTCAGACATAGATGAGTGCTCCTTTGAGCGGACCTGTGATCACACCTGTATCAACTATCCTGGAAGCTTTGAATGTCTCTGCCACAAAGGCTACACCTTGTACGGACTGACGCACTGTGGAGGTTTGGAAACTGAGTTTTGCTTACATGTCTGTTTGTTTGCTTTGTGAACTGTTTACAGAGCCACACATTGGTTTAGATTCGTAACTGAAGATGATAAAACAATAAAGTTAAAATAAATCTAAAATATCATTACCTGGGCGTGACTAAAATTTCAGCATCTCAAATTCACTGAAGCATTCCCAACAGAAAAACACCAAAGAAAACTATGTCCCACCATTTTTTGATCAGTACTTCCACAGGAGTGAGGTTAGTCATAGCTGTAGGGAGGCTTCATATGATGGGGAGCAAAGAGGACAGGAGAAAGATGTCAGTTTTTCAAAGTTCACATATTTTGGCTCTGTTGGCATTTGTCCTCACCGGTGTGTGACATAAACTGTGAAATGCATAAAAGAAGGCTTGGTGGATCTTCCTCCCATTTTCTGGGGAGCAACTTTCAAGCTTTTTGGTATGCCTGGGAAGAATTGGTGCTGCAATGTTTCATTCTCTAGGAGGAGGATATTTTTTAAGTGTGTCATCGGGCAGTATTACCACAATGATCAAATTAGAGGTTCAACTGATGTAGCACAAACAAATGCTGGCCCTTCACTTCTGAGTGCTCAGTTCACCTGATTTTGTAATGTCAGCTTGAGAATCTGCTGATGATATCTCTGCATGGCTTCTTTTTTGGGAGAAAACGGTAGGAGGTGTATGCTGGTCTCTCTTCTATAGAGTGGGATAAGTATCATATGAATTCATGGTAAGAGTAGAGGCAGGCAGGAAGAGAAATAAGAGTCCATCTAAGTTTGGGAACAGACTCCACTCGAGAGCAGTTGTGAAAGCAGAATCAGAGTCCAGAAGTTTTTGGGACCTGTGTTGTGGGAGGTGTGGAGAGACTGATCTTCAGTTTCACTGTTAATTCCTTAATGACTTAATGTAATAATTTAGGGAAGGCCTCAAAGTTTGGGGTTCTGCCTCAGTGTTCAAATAACCTTCAGCCTCAAATCACCTTCAGTCTTTTAAAGAAGACTGAAGAAGGACCTAAACTCTAAGTGGAAATACTCAGTGCTGAAGAGCAAAAACATTACCAGATCCAAACCTCCTCCTCTTCCTCCTCCTCCATAGTGAGCAGATTCAAAATCCCAACTCTGAACCCAGACTTGTCCAGGCCGTAAGTTTTGCTGCTCAAGCCTGTCATTGCTTTTAGTCCTTCCATTCTTAATTTTGAGGCCTACCATTGAGCCAGAGCATTGGCAATTCTGTGTTGGTTCGATGTCATGTCAGCTTATTTAAATAAATAAACATCCTTTCTGGCAGTGGGAAGAGAGGAGATGAGAGACTGGCCTTGTTGGCATGAGTATCTAAATGCTGAATGCACAGACTGGAAAGGATACACCTCACACTGGCTAAATACTTCTGTATTGTACCAAAAGTTGAAAGATTTCCTGTGGAATATCAATGATAACATAATTTCTTTGCCTTCTTGCAAGCTTTTACCTTTTATTTTTATTTGAGGAGTTCAAGTCTGAACTGCACTTCAACTGCTTAGTTTCTATTGAACGCATAATTTCTTCCTTCACCTGAATAATTTCTAAAAGCAAACTCTGGGAATCACGTGGAGAATTTACCTCCTTGTTTTGCAGAAGTGGTCTAATCTCACAGAGGTTTATGCCTTTGACATTTTTCTAAATAATGAAATATGCATTATTGACCAGATGCTGTCAAGACCTTCAAGCATGTTTTGTGTTTTGTGAGTACTTCCAAGAATTTCAGTGTAACTAGTCCTGGCAAGTAAACTGTATCAAATGCATAAATCCTCGGGAGAGTAGGAGCTGTCTAAGGACAAATACCTGCAATATACACTGAAGTTGTTTGGCCCTGCCTTTAGACATGTTAATATAGACTCAAATGTAAAAGATACAGTAGAAATAGATTTCCTTATGCACATCATCTCTTAATGCACACTATATGTGTGTACACATGGTTACGACCCTTTGCAACTTTAAATGTGTTTTCAGATATTGACGAATGCAGCATCAGCAATGGTAGCTGTGACTATGGGTGTGTCAATACTATGGGGAGCTATGAGTGTGTCTGCCCACCTGGAAAGAAACTGCACTGGAACAAAAAGGACTGTGTTGGTAAGTGTGGAAATGGGACTCAGAAGTGGCTGTGGCAATGCTCCTGGTCTCCAGGAGGGTGGAAAAGCCCATGGTTTTGTTTGAGAGGTGCTGCATTTTCACAATATAGATCCCCAAATTTATTTTATAAACTCAGATAACACCTGATCCTGTGGAGCTCCATGGGCTAGGATGCAACTGCAGGTGTATTAGAGAATGGGCAATATGTTGGATTTTGTTTGTGTAGAAATTTTTTAAGGTTTATGAGTCCATTCACAGAAATCTAAGTACTATTATCTTATGTATTTTAAAGTTTTGTCCTTAATTTGCCTTTTTTCCATCTTTGTAATGTCATCCACAACTCTACCTCTAAGACGAATTTAAAATATTAAAAATATTTAACTGTTGCAAGTAGGACATGGTATTCAGGTTAATACCTACATTCACAGAACCATACCCTAATTTTTCAAATTATCTCTAAAGGTATCCTGCTTAATATAAAGTACTGACATTAGCTGTGCCATAAGTATTAATCACAATGAGCACAAATCCTGAGACCACAAAAATTATGGCATTTGCTGCTAGTGCCACTTTGTGGCAGACCTGAATTTCTGTATCCTTTAAATAGATCACCTTTTTTCTGGAGTCTTATTTGAAGTACAGCAAATCTTGGTCATGGCTACAGCCATTCATAGTATTTTCTGTGAGATTTTAATTCAGGTTTTGCAGTTTTAGTGAGAATGGCATACCTGGGGTTTTTCATGGCAAATTTTTTAACCACCAGTAACTTCTCATAGACACATTTGGGGATGATGCCTAATACCTAATTGGGAGGAAGACAGAAGAAGAAAAGGGGAATCTTCCTTCAGGGAATCTCTGCACAATACTGAGAGAAAGCACTCCTTAATCTGGAGCAGAGAGCACTGCACTGGCCTCTTGTGTGATCATGCAAATGTGGCTTTTTTTTTTCACTTCCACAGATACAGCAGTGTGGAAAGCACTTTATAACCAGGGTGGGGTGGAGTGGGGTGGTGGATGAGTACCTCAGGTTGAGTTCTAGTCTTTGCCACTATGTTCTTCCCAACCACAACTAAATGCTTTATTCTCCTGCTCACTTGTCTTTATATTACCTTCCCTGCTATACAGAGAACTAAGTATTGTGACAGTAAGAAATAGCTAACTGTGGTTTTTAGCAATATCCCAGTTATTCCTCTGGAAAGGATTTTGTAAATAACAGCTGGGACTAAAATTTTTGGAAGTCTAGTATAAAGTTAGACCACTTCGGCTATATTCCCTCTCAGCCTACTAAGAATGCTGCTCCCATGGTAAGGGCTGTGTTGAAAATACTTTCCTGGTTGTAAATTT
The DNA here is from genome assembly GCF_008360975.1 of Lichenostomus cassidix. Taxonomy (NCBI): domain Eukaryota; kingdom Metazoa; phylum Chordata; class Aves; order Passeriformes; family Meliphagidae; genus Lichenostomus; species Lichenostomus cassidix. The sequence goes on from NC_139480.1 coordinate 53,255,338, forward strand.
CTCCTCATTATTTAGAATGCTAAGTTGAAAGATGGAAATAGAACATCCTTCTCTATTGATATATACTGTAGTATTTGATGACTTCAATGAGGTTTAAAATGAGTGTCATCTCCATGCTGATTGCCTGCCTTTATTACCAGCATTGTTAAGAGGAAACTATATTCTACAAAAGGACGATAAAAAGGAGAAGAATTCTATTTACTCATCCTCAATGCCATGTGATTTGGAGACTATTGCAGTAACAAAACCCTCTTTTGTTCAGCAATGGCATTTTGTGTTTTGTTGCCTCTTTAGTCCAAAGAAAATAGTTTCTTTAAAGACATCACCAAAGTAATATAGAAGACTTAGGAGGGAGATAAGTGGAGGATGATTATTCCCATGTTTGAGATGTGAACATCAGGCATGTTTATGGGACTTGTATATATTTATTTTTAATGACCAGTGAGGCCAGGAATACAAACCAGCTGGAGGCTGCTGGGACTCTTCCTCTGCACTCAAGCCAAGTCAGGCAACACTCATTCCAGCTACTGCATTGGAATTGCTTGGTTTCATGCTGGATTTACTGGGATTTTCCCACATTCTGGTAGACCCAAACCAGCCTAGCTGCTACAGCTCTGGCCTCAGAAGCAACTCCTACATAGGTGTGGTCCTCTGGTGAGTTGGCAGATAGGGAAAATGACATTTGCAGTAGCACAGTCAGCCGTGAGAAAAACAAATGTCAGCCAAGCCTGTCTTGTAAGGTGAGCGGGTTTGGAAGAAGCATCAAGAAACGGTTGGAGAAAAATCATGTATCTGAAACAGCATTGATATGCAAGAAGCAAGAACTGCCCTACAGTTGCCTGACTGAGATTTAAATTTCTCCTGCCTCCTCTCTGCCTGGCTGGGAAGTTTTCTAGCTCCAGAAGCTAGAACATGGAGCTAAAGTTACAAAGCCTGTGAGAGTTAGAGAATTAAAAAATACAATTTTCTAGGTCATCTAAATAAACAGATCACTGTGCATAGTGCAGTAGTTCGTCTGGTAAATCAGAGAGCTGTGCCTCCAAAAAGGGGAAAGGACACCTCAAGTCATTAGTGTTACCTGTTGCTTCTGAGATGAAGATGTGCACACAGAATTGTGCTCAGAGAGACACCTGCATTCCAGAGTGAGATCTTGACCCATGTTCAGGTGGTCCCAAAGTGGAGGATAGGAGGGAAGGACTGTGATCTAGAGTTTAGGTCTGAAAACATGACAGAGTTGTATTTTCAAGTATGAGCTCAAGATCCAAATCCAGGTGCTCTCTCTTAATGTGTGCTTATTTCAGAAATTGCTGTATCTGTCATTATGCTTTTCTGCCACTTGTGCCTTTTCTCACCATTGTATCCAAGTGTGTACACAAGGTTCTGGGTTGGGCAGTGTCCGATTGTTTTACATTTCTTTCATTTTTTCTCCTCAGAGATGGTGAAATGTCTCCCAAATGCCAAACCAGCTCCCAAGGCTCAGCTCGTGTGCAGTAAGACAGGAGGCATAGAGAGCTGCTTCCTGTCATGCCCATCCAACACTCTTTTTGTTCCAGGTTTGTACAAAATATTTGTCCTCTTAAGTCTAAGATGTGACTTGAGGATTTTTCTCCATTAATGTATTCATGATTCTTACATTCATTCTTTGTTATGGACAACAGTAAATGAGCAAAACATTATAAATTAAATTGGGCAAGATATGCACATCACTAAATACAAGAAGAGCTGATTGTCAGCTACACTTTAGAAGTTTGGTCCTTCATTGTTTGAGGTGTCAGTTGCAAGGGTGGGAAAATTCTAACAAAAACCTTGTGTTAAAAAGCAACAGGAATTCACTGAAATCAACTGCACAGATCCTGCACCATCCTGGTTACGATGGATGTGTCTCTCAGTTCAGCTGAGTGTTATTTATAAAAACTTGGGCATTTCATCCTCACCCCCCCTTTTTTTTACCATTTGCTACTGGTAATTTTCATCTTCACAGTTTTGCAGGAAAGGTGGTGGGGGGATTGCTACTGCTTTTTCATGGATGTTCTGGCACAGGATTTTTTCTGAGTTTCTACTCTTCATGTTTAGTCTTGGCATTATATGCAATAGAGCTATTCACACTTTATTTTCAGTTTAGCAGAGATTACTGGAACTGTGCAATCTGTGAGCACCAGGACACACTTTTATCTGTGCAATAGGTAAATGCTGTTAGGGTTTTAAGTATGTAATTTTTGTGTCCGCCAGTAAATTCGGTCAGAGCCTGAAGCTAAAATTATTATGAAAGTACATGGCTTATTTTTTAAATTATAGGGACGATCAAAGCAGAAGGACTCTGCCGTGGACAAACACAAAATAGTTTTTATTTGTGCACCATGGAATTATATACAGCTAACCTTGTGCCAAATCACTTGCAAAATGTATCATTTCAGTGCCGGAAGAAACAAACCGTGAAGCAGTAGCCTTTGGCCGAATATCTCAGCCATTTAAAATCCAAGTCCAGCACTTTAAACGTATCCTTGTTTAGCAGCATTAAGAAGCTGAAGCATCAAGCAGGTGTTTGGTGAGGCTGTTGCCCTGTGCTGACTGTGTTCTGTCCCCCAGACTCGGAGAACAGCTACACGCTGAGCTGCGGTGTCCCCATGCAGCACGGCAAGGCGCAGCCGCGGCGCAACACCACCCTGCCCAGCTGCACAGGTGGGTGCTGCCCTGCTCCCAGCCCGGGGAGGGAGGGCAGGGAGCTCCAGGGATTGCAGGACATGGAGCTCCTGAGCTAGGCAAGGCTGGCCTTAAGATGTTGCCTGATAACAAAAGGAAAAACCTTGCCACAGAGTTAAAGCGGTAAGATAAAAAAGCGATTCTTTAGCGGAAGCTTTCGGTGCGCAAAATAGGGCACACGCATGTGTGATACAGGATTTCAATAATTCTGTAAGGTGAATTAATTACTATATCTGGCTGGTACATCCAGTAGGAAATCAGTTACCCCCCTAAACCACCCATGAGTCAGCCCCTTGGAGTTGGTCCAGGGGCTTCTTTGCCCTGTTCTCATGCTATGTCTCTTAAGTTCTCGTAGAAAATAAGATGTCCTTGTCAGGAATTCTCTCCTTAAGAATAAGACAAAGATGTCTTTGTCAGGAATTCTCTTCTTAAGAATAAGACTTCTCTTAAGAATAAGACTAAATTCCAAGTATGTGTTAGCAGGGTTAGCTTATTATTCTAAAATCCAAGAGAAAGGGTAGGAAAAATACCAGGAACTATATAACCACATATTAACAGTCTACAGAACTACAAATATATGGAAAACATATAAAAATTTATAAAAAGCAAAAATCTTTAGGCATCAGAGGTAGCCAGTGTTTCCTCATGCACAGACTCCTTTTGTGCAGCCTCTCCTCAAAGGTAGGGTGTGTAGAGCTGCAGGACTGAGTTGGTGGCTCAGTGTGGGAGTAGTACAGGTTTGAGATATGTTCAGTAAGGACAAATACATAGAATCATTTGCTTTCCATAGACAATGGCAAGCTTATCAAAATGGGACTTTTTCCCAGGCTTGGAAGGGTGCCAGAGGGACTCAGCAGTAGCACAAGGGTGAGTCCCAGCCCTCACCTGCAAGGCTCTTCCATAGGAGCACAGATCCTACTACTGGAAGGATAAAAGGTTATCCTCCAATAAAAAGGTTTTGAGACTTCTGTGAGAAAATACTGTATTTCATTCATCTTTTTCTCGGAAATGGCTGGACTATTTTTGCAGAGATATTTCAAATGTTTATGGAAAATGATAGCATTAAAAAAAAAAAAAATTGAAGCCTGGCAAAACTAGAAGCAGCTGAAACAAAATCCAGCAGTAGGAAGTATCAGCCCACTTTATATTACCTGCAGTACTTCTCTCCAATTTGCCAGTTCTCCAGCCATGTATTTGTTATCTGCTTGGGGAGTGCTAGGAGGTGCAGTGCTGTGGAGTGACACAGCATGACAGCAGATGTTTGTGGTACAGGGACAGGCCACTTCTGTAGTTCTGGTTCAGTAAGGCCCTCCCAAGAAAAGGGGGGGCCCCTTTGTGGCATCACCTGGGACCACCCCCACCTTCTCCAGGGCCTACAGCCACTGGCAGGTGACAGCCAGGCCAGTCTTTTCCTCCGGGGATTTGGTGAGGCAGCAGCTCCATTTTATACGCAGTGCATAGCTATGTAACAGATTTAAAACAAGACTGGGAAACCTGCCTTGGATTTGAATCTGAGGGATAAAGCTTGCAAGCCATAGACTGCAATAAAGGCAGTTCTCTGGATGGTTTTCAATTGCCAACAGCATAGCTCCACTAAATTCATCTTACTGGCATTAGCAAGAGCAGAACTACGAGTAACATGGGAAGTCACAGAGAGTCCAGAAAAAGATAAGGTGGGGATTAATCTTTTTCATAGTAAAAGACAAATTCACCCAAAATCCAGTAAGATGTGCAGGCCTGCTAGAGGGGAAGTATATGTGCACAGCAAGTGTGGTACCAGCACATTCACTGATCTGCATGGGCCCAAGGGGAAGTACCCACATGAAAACATGAATTTGTGCAAATGGACCCCTTGTACAAGGTGTGTCATTCTTGGGCTGCCTCTTTTCTATGTCACAACGAAGTTTCCAGTCTGTTTTTAAAAATAAGTTTCACATCTCATTTCCTCTGCATCCCAATGGTAGCTTTTTTTACTTTACAGATTCGCTAGCCCCTCCAATCAAGCAGAAAGCTCGTTTTAAAATCAAAGATGCAAAATGCCATTTACGGCCTCGCAGCAAAGAAAAAGCAAAAGATTCTGGGAAGCAGGCTGTTTCAGGTATGTGCTTTCTTCCAGCATGTAAACAACACTTTAATTTTTTTTTGTTTGCTTCTTTGTTTGCATGGTTTGTTTTCATGCTGCAGGCAAGAAAAAAGTAATGGTTTTCATATTTGGTCTGAATTTAAATTCAGGCCAGGATTCTCACTATAGCTGAACAGTGCCTTGGGTTTGGATCTAACAGTCCTGATAATCTCACCAGTTGCTTTGAAAAATCTTCGTTCAAAAGTACATGAGTTTGGGATTAAGCTGATCCTTTTTGTGGCCTTGATAATGGCAGAAATACCCTGAGACAAAAAGCTATGACTAATGCAAAGTTACGTGAAACAATGTCATGGTTTTTTTGTTCAGTTTTCCCAAACGAGGTTTTTAAAAGAAATCAACAGCTATTATTTGTTTGGTTTATACTGGATTAGTAACCAATTGTAGCATCAAAGACAACCCCTAAGAGGTAAAGTTATTATGAAAATCTGATATTATTCAGCCTTAGATCTTTTGTTATGAGTGAGTAGTTGTGATGTTAGAAAAAATATTTATAAGATTTAGATATAATTAACAAAAATGTGGTATTAAAAATATCTGTGTGAATGAATTCAAGTAATCAAGTGTTTTCAAAACTTGTATGACTAGGTATGTGTTTTTATTAGTAGTAGTTTTAAACACCACTTTTAAAGGTGAACAAAAAAAAATTTAAAAATTATATATATTTGACAGATCTTTGTGACATTTATTTCTTGCCCCACATCCCCTCAATGTCATGACAGGGACAATTAAGGAATATTTGGGTGTCATTGCTGGGCATCTCCACAGCTTAAAATATTTGGAGTCCATTTAAATTTAATATTAACTAAATTTTCTGGATTTTTATGCATTATAATGGTGTAATTGCAACAGCTTCTATTGCTGCTTAAAGCAACTTAGCAGCTAACACCAAACATCTACTTGTGATAAAATCTCTGTTGTGAATCTGTATTACCACCCCTTTGCTAGAGAGTGAGAAGTCATATGAGCCCTGAACAGAGAAGAGCTATTTTTTGAACATTTGAATGGATTAAAGATTTTATTTTTTAAATTTAGACTCATATTTTGTCTTTACCCTGAAATCTACAGATTTATGTCTCTAATTTCACAAGTATTGACTTAAGACAAGTCTTTGTTATCAAGATGCTTATTACCCTGTGAATAAGACGTGATTATCAGACTCATTTTTAAAGTCATAGAAATTGAATTTTTTGTCCACACAATCCATACAGTCACTATGGGAATGTATTTCTTGGATGCATTTCCTTATCCTTTGCTTGCTTTGCTTTGCTTTGTGTTTGTTATGTCATCTGTACTCCTGAGTGTAACACTGAGATTATATCATATGGCCACACCCTCAGAATGAAATCCTTCTGGAGGCTTGAGTGCTGCAAATTTGTCCCTGACCTGGCAGGTCCATCACCTGTGGCATTCTATGATTCCTGCTCAGACAAACCCTTCCAATTCATTTTCATAACCTCACAATCAAAGGCTTTTGAAGCCTTTCGTATTGGATGATTGTCACTTCTGAAAGAGAAGGAATGCCCACTGATCGTTTTTAGAGGCCCAGGCCTGACATTCTCTTGGATTTATGAAAATTGACTCTCTTGCTTTGTTTAGCCATCAAATATCTGTTTATGGTGTTTGCTGATTTTAAATAATTTCTGTAAAGAGCTTTCCAATCCCTATGCAGAAAAGGACCAGGCAGTTTTAGGCATTCAAGGTACCACTGTGCATCACCAGACTGTGCTTTTGCCTTCTGCATTCACCAGCAAAATGATCAAACCCAGCATTGCCCAGAGAAGGGTGTGTCTCACAACACACAGGGAATGTTATGAACCTGTCACTGCATTCATGATAATCCAGTGAGACATCACTTGTTAGCCTGTCACTTGCTACTTTGCTACTTGATTTCTTTTCTGTGTCGCTTCTCACGTGCAAAGGAGGTCAATTCCCCTGCACAGACAACTGCCAGGTGACCTTTGTGAATCTCAAGTGTGATTCCTCCAAGAAAAAGCGCCGAGGACGCAAGTCACCATCGAAAGAAGTGTCCCATATCACTGCAGAGTTTGAAGTGGAGATGAAGTCAGAAGAAGTCTCAGGTTTGTGAAAGATCAGTCTGTGGAGGGAAATCAGAATTTAGTTCCTTGGTGTGTTGTTGTCAAGCTGCTGTGAACAGCTTTTAGCACAAGCCTCATTCAACAGCCTTTCCAAACTCAAAGTTTCAGAGATTAAATTGAAAAGAATCTGGGGTGAAGTTAAGCTAAAGGAACAAAGATTAAACCTGCATTGAAATTCCTTCTAAGCCTTGAGTTAAGTCATGTGCTTTAATTCAGTCTGATTTCTTTAATCAGCATTGCTAAGCAATGCACAGGGAACATAAAGATAAGGCAGAAGTTCTGCAAAAACAATGATAAAAATATCCTCCAAGATGTAAGGTGCTGAATGTTTAGTCTGTGAATCAGACTTTCATCACACAGTTGAAAAATTCATGTTTTCATAACAAACATCGGGAATAAAACTAATTGCTTCGAGTTATTAATGAGATGGAATATTATGGTATAAATTCTAGCTAAAGAAAATTAATACTGAATTCTATAAATATGTTAGTCCTCCAAGGCAGATTTCTTAACCTTGAGGGGTACCTCACTAGCCAAGTGATTCAAACAGTAGTTGTGCCTGAAAGCACCTTTCCTTTTGTCACTGACACGAAGGTGTTTTTGTCAGGGAAGTGGCAAGAATTCCTAATCAGCTGAGAAAGTTCAGAAACGTTAGTGGTGGCAGCCTAAACAACACCTGGGAGGAGAACACAGCAGGACTGATGCCTTGTGCAGCCCTCAGCCTGTGCACTCACTGTAACCCTGCTGCCAGAGAGGAGCTCAGCATGCACTTGGAGGCATTGGAACTGTTCCATGGACCTCAGGGTGCTGTCCTGTCCCTTTGAAGGGCCTGATTTTGAATACAGGGAGCTGCTGCTTCAATTTGTATGGAAAAGGCAGTGAAGCAGAGGTGTCCTAGTGCAATGCAGGCTAAGCTTTTTCTTGAGCACCTCTTTTAAACATGAATCTCAATTGCTTCTAGTTTTGTTATCATTTCCCATCTAGACACCTGTAACATTGACTGTGTTCGGAAAAGGATGGAGCAGAAGCTGCAAACTGCAATCAAAACATTGAGGAAATCTATTAATAAACAGCAATTTTACATTCAGTTTTCTGGGACAGAATATGAAGTGGCTCAGAAGCCAGCTAAAGCTACTGAAGGGCATGAAGCGTGCAGTACAGGGCAAGTACTGCAGGATGGAAAATGTGGTAAGTCTAAACAGCTGCAAAATTCTGCCATATCCCCCAAAACAAGCAGTCCAAAAGTACCTTTTCTGTGGTGAGCCAAGGAGGAAATCTCTGTGATGATGATTTAGAATTTAATGATTAGTATTATTCAGTATATATGCATGGACTCTGGATGGTTCATAAGACTTTGAAGGGAATTCATTAGATGGTTGCAGGAAAACAGAAGCATAAATACAGATACATTCCCATGCTGTCAGGTGGTAGGTATCAAAATCTGCCACAAGATGATGTTGGGAGTTAGTTCCCAGTTGCTCCCATCTTATGAAAATATAATTGCAAATCTGTAAAATAATAATGTGGTGTTTGACTAGTTGCTATGTATTTATTTTTATATCACCACTCTCACTCTCCTCACCACCAAATAATCTGTGATCCATGGATATGTTATATTTCATGCTCAAGGGGTCCAATTAAAAAAATTATAGCAATCTATTTTATGTAAAATATCTAATTTCTTTTAGCCTTTTCCCGTGTCATCAGTCTCTAGTGCTTTGCTGGGGACAGTGTGCTAGTGCAAACTTAGTAATGGCAGTTTTCAGCACTGCGAGTTTTCTAATGACTTGCAGACATCTATTCAAAATCAGCATATCTATTTTTCCAGCTTTTTAGATTCCAAGCGATTTGCAAGCCAAAAGAAGTCAGATCTGATAGGTACTTCCAATGAGCTGGTTCAGAGGTAGTTAGTGATTTAGAAATTGTATTTGAAGGACTGTTGCTGTTAGTATTTAGAAACTCAGGCATTTTAACCACCCCTATCCAGTAGGGAAGAATGTTTGATGCAGTTACATGCCCTGTTGCAGCAAGAAAAGCACAGGTATTCCTGTATGTATTTAAGACACTTTACAGCTGGGGTATTTGGCAAGAGACAGAAATTATTACAGGGGATACATTGCGCATGGACAAATCTCTAGAACTGATCTCAGGAGACAGACTTTTTGCAGTCATCCACCATAAACCCAACTTGGAAATGCACCTGGTGTAAACAAAAACCACACATTATGTCCCACACTTTGTGCAGTGCTGTTTGAATAAACTGTGAGATGCTGATTCAAGACTGCACCCAGCTTTATTAGCAACACACATGTGATAAACACTTGAGTGCAGTACAAAGCCATTTAATAGTACAAATAATAGCAGAAGGACTTCACCTTGATTCAAACTGACCTAGACTGCAGTGGAGATCAGTCTGTTCACATCAGGTGAGGATCCTGGACTAGCATCTGCAAAACGTGCCATTATAATACTGGGGCCAAAGAGATCCATGTTCTCTAAATGTTGGATGTAAGGGCAAATAACATGACCAAATGAACATCCTTCCATGGCCTCCCCTTTTCTTCCCTCAGTTACCTGCAGCACGGGCACCTTCTATAGCGGAGAACACAATCAGTGCGTTCCGTGCTCGCCAGGAACATACCAGGACACAGAAGGACAGCTCACCTGTGAGCCCTGCCCCAGTAACGACGGCCAGGGAGTGGCAGGAGCACGGAATGTCTCGGAGTGTGGAGGCAAGTTGAACTTGATTGTAGAAGCTTTAGGTGTTACCACACGTACATCCTGTGAGGCAGGGAGGCTGAAAGAGGAGAGAGCCTTCCACACTTTTGTCTTGCCAAGGGAACAGAAGAAATCTCTGTGCACTAACAAGCAATGGATGGTTTGGCTTGGTCCATCCACTCACATTGCTGACAAGAAGATGGGATCTGCTACAGCAATGTGAGTATGGAAATGAGCAAGCCAAGCACAGCACTTTGTGCTTCAAGTCAGGTGTGGAAGTACCTTGACTTGTAAGGACTCATCAGTATATTGTGAGCCAGAGGATTGGATTACTTTGGACTGGTATTGGTGAGTCAATAATGTAATTTACATTAATGCTTTCTTCAAGGATATCTGAAAGAGCTGGTGAAAGTACAAAGTGTTCTAACAAAATCTTGATAGAGCCCTTGCTAAAAAAAATTTAAAAATCAAACAAAACAATACCAAACAGAAACATAGTTGCCAAACAGCATATTGTGAAACTGGTTCTATTTACTGGTGATGGTTTTAGGAAACAGATACAGGAACAATACAAAACTTGCAGGTAAGATTAGAATTTGATCTGCAGCTGCCTTGATGTCACATGTTTAAGTGAAAGAAAGCCTTGCTTACTACTAGTGGGTTTTATACTTCTTCCAGAAAAGTGAACACACTAACACAGATGATCATTTTCAATTTCTAGGGCAGTGTTCTCCTGGGCACTACTCTTCGGATGGTTTTAAACCTTGTACAGTCTGTCCTCTTGGTACCTATCAGCCTGAACCAGGAAGGACCCTCTGCTTTCCCTGTGGTGGTGGGCTTGTGACCAAATACGAAGGTGCTGTTTCCTTTCAAGATTGTGAAACCAAAGGTGAATTTAAAATCTTTCCACAATTCATCTTCCTACTTCTTTGGTTTATTATCGTCAATGCCAGAGGGCTTTGAAAGGCTCCAAAACAAACATTGTTGCTGCATGGGCATGTGATTAAATTAAATGGTCAAGAAATCTGTAAACTGGGAATGGTCTTCTGAGGTTGTGCAGACTAAACAGGCTTTATGGTTTTCTTTGGAATTTACCACAGGCAGGTAGGGGGTCAGCACTGCAACTGGTAAGGGAATCAGCCCCACTGTGTGGCAAGAAACAAGACAAACTTGGATTAGACAATACTTTAACTTTCATGTCCTGTATATTTTTATTTACTAGATTAGAGAAACTAAACACTAGAGAAGTTATGCAAAGTTAAGGATTGATTACTCATGGACTAGGCAGAAATTGTAAGCGTGCAACATGTTCTGTATTCCATAACATCAACTTCCAGTTCCAGTGCTGAAGAAGGAATCTGCCCAAATGCATTTTGGTTTAGTTACTGGAATGACATGCTGGCACTGGCAAACAGACACTAATGGAAACCTCTCTGCTGCTATTGTGGAAGTAATTTTTCTTGTTGAGGTGGATTTGCATCAGCTTCCACTTCTTACAAATACATTAAGTATGGCAAGACACAGGTGTTTCTAGTTCATAAGGCTTTAGCTCTAGTCATGGGGTCCTGGATAGAAGATCCTTTACACTGGGAAATACAAGGAGCTGTAATGGTGTACTTTCTGCCTTTTATGGCCTAATAAGTATGTTGCAGACCAGCTATGTCCACGATGGAAGAAAGTTCTCTCTGCATTGGAAGTTGCTACTTTTTGAAAATAATGCACCTCATACCTTGCAGTTCATTGCTCTCCTGGACACTACTACAACTCCACAACACACAGATGTATCCGGTGCCCTGTGGGAACATACCAGCCTGAGTTTGGTCAAAACTACTGCATCACCTGCCCTGGCAACACAAGTACAGATTTTGATGGCTCCACCAATGTCACACACTGCAAAAGTAAGTAACGTTTATTTCAGTGACACAAAGCGTGTCTTTGGTTCTGAACTGCAGCTCAAAGGTTCCATCTGTCAGGCTGGACTTCAGATTTATATTTTCTAGTTAGGATATATCTACTGCCAGAGGGAATAGGAAAAGTTGGTAAGACAATGAAGGAAAAAAATTGGGAAAGTACTAGATGCACTAGTTTTTTAGCTTTGATATGATTTCACAGAGTGCCAGCTACAAGTTCAAACTAGAGAGCCTTTAGTTTCCCAAATCCTGTAAGCTGTGTAACAGTGATGCATATTTCTCTGTGTCACTGTGGGGCAAAATATCTTCTATCAGAGTAAATGCCATTTTGTAGTTATTATAAAATATTAGGAGATAGGGTCATGCATGCTGCAATTGCCAGGTGATCTCTTATTGGAGGATTTTTTGCAGTACTCAGCCTCCTATCGTAATTTCCATTTTAAATATCCCCAAGGATTTCAGTGCAGTTTTATTTGATCTTTTGTGGATGACTGATTATTTTAGGCAAGCTTTTTTTTTTTCATCACTACCATGCTAATTCAAGAGAATGTTTCGATAATACTTAAGCAATGTCATCTAATTAACTATTCATGTGCAGATCTACTGTAAGATTTTACTCTGATTATGTGCCATGTGTCTTTTAAGCCCTTCATCATTTCTAATGTAACTTGAGTAAATTATATATTTCAATAGAATTGAAGAAGTTTGATGATTTTCCTGTAAAATAAAACCATCCTTGTTACTTTGTTGTTTTAGATCCTCTCTGTTTTCAAGCCAATTTCTGACCTTAAATAATACTTGAGAGTTGGATTAAGCAAAATATTTAAACATACACCTAATTTTATGTGGATGACTAGGCCTGGAGAGATCAAGCATAAGTAACTTGTGCCAAATTCAACAGGAGTTTTGAAAACTCAGAAAGAAAAACTGATCCATCAGGGGAGATCGTTTATTAACTGGTTTAATCTAAGATGAAGCAAGGCAGATCTGTAATCAAGTAAGGCTGGCTGTTGGGACCAGCACACTCATACAGCTAAATGCAATTAAAAAACAAGTAAATCAAAGCAGAATATCTTCTGCATGTCAGCATAGTATCCATGGTAACCACTGTGTGAGTATCTCCACAACTGGATCATGTTTTACTACCTGTGTTTCTTAATCAAATATTAAAGCAGCCTGGATGAAGCTTTGAATCAGTTCATGCACTGGAGAATAATGTTTTGCCAAGTAGTTGGAGCAACCTTGTGGTATTCCTTTAAAGCTGGAGAATGTGTGCCTTTCTAAAGCCACAAGGAGGAGTTTAGACTTGCTCTTGACAGATCTAGAAAAACACCTCAGATTAACTAATCAACTGATATGAATGCCAATTTATGTTTCTCCCCAGACCAGCACTGTGGAGGGGAACTGGGGGACTACACTGGCTACATTGAATCACCCAACTATCCTGGAGACTACCCAGCTAATGTGGAATGCATCTGGAATATAAATCCACCTCCAAAGAGAAGAATACTCATCGTAGTACCTGAGATATTTCTCCCAATTGAAGATGAATGTGGTGATGTTTTAGTAATGAGAAAAAGTGGTAGGTTGCCAGACATGGGTTTTGTTTACTGCAGACTGATGGAATGAAGAGTTCACATTGAAGGGATGACTGTCTTTAGTGTAGTCAGTGTTTCTAAAAGGATTGTTGAATGAAGTGGCACAGCAAGTTAAAACAGAACACTACCAATAACAGTTAGCAGAGTGATACTAATCATTCAACTTTATTGTCTGAGTCACAAAGCAGTTAATGGGCTTCTGTCAGTTATCCCAGTTATCACAGCACATAAATCACTGCTTCTCTTGAAGTCAACAGTGCTAAGTTGTATCTGGAGAACTGTCTCTGTAATCTGTACAAATTGTGCTCTCACTTATCCTTTGAAAGTATATATATATATTTGTGCTGCAGTTATTGCTAAATCTGGACTGTGGGTTGGTACAACGGACACCCTCAAGAAATCCAGAGTTATCCCACTTTTCTGTGGAATGGAGGGGGTACATTGCATCTTTGATTAAAAAGTTTGTTCAACAGCTTCTGAAGTTAAGATCCCAGTGAGATGCACTCTTCCTTTGCATGGAGGATGTAGGCATCCTTCTGGTGATTTGTTGCTAAATCTCCAAGAAGCACCAAACCTGAAAGGTAATTGTTTATATGTAGTTTTGTTCAAAACAGTGTATTTTACGCACTAAAATGGTGTCTTTTATTTGCTAAAACAATTTTCACAACTTTTCCTCCCTGAGGGCCTATGTTGACATCTCTGCATATCAGAAGGCAGGCACCTTGTCACTATAAATGGAAGGAAATTATATCTTTCCAGATGATGTTTTTAAAAGAAAAGCACTTACTATAGCAAAACACATCAGTTATCCTTCTAATCCCAAACTGAGGTTCCAACAGTGACCAAAGCCAGTCACATCAGAGTAAAGTCACACTTCAGAGATGATTTTCCCTTTAGTGAAGGCACGTTGGCTGCCACCAGTCACCTCCTCCCAGCCAAGCTAACTGTTCTGTGGGTCACTGACTCCCCGGAGTGTGGCAGTCTTTTGGTCAGAATTCCTACACCAGACATCACATTCAGATAAATAGTTTATTGCTATCAGATGAACTCCCCAAAGTGGGCATGTGAGGGGCTGGTTACCATGTCTGCCTGCCCTGCAGCTCACGTGTTCTTACCCATCTGGGACAAGCACATGGGAATTCTGGAATTCAATGCTAGCATAGTAAAAAAAAAAAAGAAAACCAAGTAATACTAACAGTAATATTGAAAAGTAATATTGATGGTAATTTTATAAACATCAAAAACGATAACTTCACTGTCTGCTTAAGCTTCTTGCTGTGGGACTCCCATTACCTTTCTGGAAAAACCTACTTCTCCTTATAGGCAAATAATGACTACATGCATTGTCTCACAAAAAGTTTCTGCTCTCAGGAATATGTCCGCTGAGAAGTGCTTTGTCAGCTTGACACTTCTGACCTCTAGATGAGGAAGGGTGCAAAAATTTTATAAAGAATATCATTTAACTTTATTTCTAGCTTCTCCTACTTCAATTACTACGTATGAAACATGTCAGACTTACGAGAGACCTATTGCATTTACCTCAAGATCGAGGAAACTGTGGATTCAGTTCAAGTCAAACGAAGGAAACAGTGGCAAAGGATTTCAGGTCCCCTATGTGACTTATGATGGTGAGAATGGAATTGTTTTTCATCTTTGTGTTATATCTGAATTACAGAAAATTTTCTTTTAGAATCTCTCTTACACTGCTTACAGGGACAGAAGAATGAGGAAAAACTTTAAGTGACTCAGTTTTAGTCCAGTGAATGAATTTTGGTTGCAAAGACTCTGAAATGACACACATATAACATATATAATCTTTGACAAGTTATTTTGTATCCCTGTTTCTTCATCTCTAGAATGGCGATAATACAGCATTATTATCTGGAGGGAGTAGTTTTTTGAGGATGTTACTATTTATTTGGATAATTCAAAATTACTGTTGTAAAGAAATAGAGAATTTTAAGCTTATTAGATTAGAACACAGCAGCCTGAAAGACACTGAGTAATTAACAGGATACAAAATTTCTCAGCTCTATCTTCAAGAGGAGGTCTAGCTCATGTCTGGCTATTTCCCTCCCAAAGGATGTCACAAACAGTCACTCAGCTGACCTTTATTTTTCAGAGGATTACCAACAACTAATAGAAGACATTGTTCGAGATGGCCGATTATATGCATCAGAAAACCATCAAGAAATTCTAAAGGTAAGAAATCTCTGCTTTCTTTGAGGCCAACCAATAATTCCCTTTCCTAAGCATTTTCCTAAAATAGTTCTTGTTACCTTGATAGAATCATTATATTGAAATCTCAAGTGTGACCCCAAATGCAGTTCTCTGTCTTCTGAGGTTTATGCTGCTATTTGAAGCAGCCCAAAATCAAGTAACTCAGCTGGGCTAAACACGTGCTTATGTCTTTTGTGGAATCAGGAACTAAATGAAATGTATGCTAATATGACTAATAAGATTGTTTGTTAGAAAAATTAGTCAGCCAAGAAAGAAGAACCTATTGTTTGAAGAGCCTTCTTCAGCCTCAGTCTGGCACTTAAATGTTTAAATGACTTACTAGTTTCCTGTGCATTAAAAAAATGTATTTACCTAAATCACTGTCTTGCCTCAGTAAGACATAAACATAATATAGCATTGAAAACTGTCTGTGAAATGGTTTTCCAAAGGTACAAGCAACAGCTGTAACAACTAATTAAAACTGGGAAAAAGCTGTTCGGGGGCAAAATTAAGCTGTGTAAATGTAGGGCTTGGAAGGACAGGAGCTGCTGAAGAGCCAGCAAGTGTCAAGCTCCCATGGCCATCCCTGCCCGGCATTGCCCCATTCTCTCACTCAAGATTTCGGGTTGCTCAGGTCCCACCTGCACAGGCTCAGCTGAGGCTCTAGATCAAAGCTTTACCGAGGTGCAGGAGAACCTCCTTAGAAAGCTCAGCATCACTGAGGACCAGCCTGGTCTCCCAGCCATGGAGGGAGAGCCTGGACAGCAGCATGGAAGAGGCAGTTTGCAGTTCTAATGCCCCACATCTGCAGTTTGTGGGTAATTTGGTGCTGCCCTCCCAGTGCAAGAACTGCCAGGAGCACTGCACAAAATATCCAGCAATGCAGGTAGATTCATCACTTTAAAACTCCACAGCAACACAAAGCAGTTTCCTTACCCAGACTCCAGTTTTGCAAAATAGATCTATTGTTCTTCAGTTCTGAAACCTGTGCAGACACCCAAACCCTGCTTTTATCTAACATATATATATGTTGTCTTCCCTAGGACAAGAAACTGATTAAAGCTCTCTTTGATGTACTGGCACACCCACAAAACTATTTCAAGTACACAGCACAAGAGTCAAAAGAAATGTTTCCAAGATCATTTATAAAGCTACTGCGATCAAAAGTTTCCAGATTTCTACGACCATACAAATAGTCTAGTGGTATTCAATTTTGGTTATTTTGCATTCCTGTCAAATGTTGTCTTTCCTCCATAGTAGAAACATTTGCTAATCTGAAGGCTCTATTTTGACGTCTTTGTTCTCAGTTGTTACTGGAAAACACCTGCGGTGTTTTATAATTGTTAAAAGTCAATGTTCTGAATGGGATTCTTACTACAGAAAAAAAATCATGCATCCCTGAGTGCATCTAGTTGTAGATCCAAATTTGTGTCTGCACTAGTGTATCCTCACTTTCCATTTGAAATTTCACTATGTAAAAATATTCTCTCTATTCTCTCTCTATTCTCTCTAGCTCTTTCATCAACAATAATTTTTATCAAAGAAAGGAGGAATCTATTCAAATATGATTAAACTACCTGCAGAAAAGTTCTGTTATAGAAAGAAGTATGTACTATAAATAATATTTGGATTTTGAATTGCACTTGAAGTTCATATTTGAATCTTTAGAAGAAAACAAAACAATCTAAATTTTGTTATTTCTCATTTGTGGCTTAGTGGAACCTCTGTCCAAGTAGAAATCAGAAAAGAAAAAAAAGAAACGTGTAATTTTGTTTTATGAATTACATGAGATTGAGTCCCATGCCCCAGTATCCTGATGTTTTTATCTGTTCTCATCTAAACTTCTTCAGAGGTTTGCCACTGTTAATTACTTAATTGAAACAGATTTAGCTCTGGATTTCCAAGCATCAGTTGGTCCCTTTAAAGACCTTTACAATAGGATATGTGAGAAATGAACAACACTAGTACTCTTGGGTTTCTTTCCATTAAGAGAGCATCTAATTAAGTACAATATATAAATATATAAATATATACTTCTATTTGTGGGTACATTAGTAATGTTATCTCTAGGTACTGTAAATATTATTCATGCTTAAATCTTTACTCCCATACACCCTATTTACTCATATCTGTATGTAACTTTGTGTAGGCAATTAAATGACTTCTCCAAGTGCTTGTCACTTCTGTTAACACCAAACTGAAGCCTTTCGAGGTTTTTTAATACTGGATAATGGTTTACTCTGGGACAATCTCTTTCAATATATATTATTCTAGGAAAAATAGCATCAGTTAAGATGCAGCTGCTGTCCAGTAAAGGGTCATCTGTTGCCTCTTCCTTGGGAACTCCCCACATGCAGACCAACAGAGTCACCCTCAGGACAACACGCATGGGAGGAGCTCAGCAAGGAGGAATTTTTGCAGGACCTGCTGTCTCTAAAACACTGGGAGCACAGCTGTGTCCCAGCCCCAGACTGTCAGGGGCTCAGGGGGGAACAGGACACTGTTTTGCAGAGGAGTTGGAGGGCAGGTTCTGTGTCTCCAGAGACTTGGCTCTCCCTTTTATCCCAAATGTGTAGCCACAGAGCCCATCAAGCACAGGGACTGCAGGAGAGCTTTAGCCTTGTGCTCAGGCCCTGCCCTGCTCACGGTTTGCCATGATGATAAATCCTGTGTTTCCTGCTGTTTCCTGGCACAGAAGCTAATTCAAATGAGAGAAGAACTTTTTTTTTTTTTTTAGTTAGTATTTCAGCCACTTTCCTTTTCAGTCCCTTCCTCTTATATATCATTTTTCCTTTTGATTCTCCAAGTTTATTACGTGGAGAAATTAACTCTCCTGGCAGCAGCCTTTCAGAAAAAGACTAACACATAGTTTTGCTTTGCTGCATTTTTTTCCTGTCTACCCTGTAGTTTAACACATCCTTAAATGTTCTCAAAGACATACATTTGGGGTGATTGTGGTTATCTTAACCTTTTTTTTCTTTTCTTTGAGGAAGTTCTGCTTAAATTTACGCAGTTGGTTTCTATTGGCTACAAGTGGTTGAATATTCCATTTCTAAGAAACACCTTAAGTATTCTGTTGAGTTTTTCTACTTAGCCATCTTGTAATTTTGCTTGCCTTCTTTCCCTTTCTGTTGAAGAATATATATTTTTTTTTATTTCTACACCTGAACAGCCTAAACTTATAGTCTAGCAATTCATTTTTTCCACTCGTGGACCTCAGGTCTTTGATGAGCTTTCTTTTTAATATCTACCTTAACCCCTGTTAAAAAATGTAACTTCTCCATAAAAGTCCTTTGTTAAAGGCTGTTAAATCTAACTTTTTCTTGAAGATGTTAAAATTACTTTTATTTACTTTTATTACTTTTATTTATTCACCAAGGGTTACTAAAGGTGAACAAAGAAGAACATATCATTCCTGGATTCATTGTGTGCCTGGAATGAAAAAAAAAAAGTTTCATTAGTTTTTTCTTTAACAGTAGTTATTTGTACCAAAAAAAACTTTAAAAAGCAAACATCTTTTCAGGTACTCAATTATGTAGGAGTGTATAGCTAAAAAACTACTTCAGACAAGCAACAGTTCAAAGTCTGATAGTTTTTTCAGAGTATTATTCAGATCCATTAGAATGGGTCCAGATTGCAGCAATTCTACTGAAAGATATGAAGGAAAAGATGTGAAAAATGTGGAGAAAAATAACTTCTTCATTTGGCAAATTATTTACAGCAATCTTTAGTATTTCAAACTTCAGTAAGCAAACTTTGGAACCTGCTACTGTACACTGAGTTTAGTAAAAGCCTTTCTAAAAATTTTGTTTAACAACCAACATGTTTGGACGTAATACCACTGTATGACACTGATGCCAGAGTTTAGAATCCACTGGCAGCACTGTAACATTTTCCAGGCCCTTAGCTCCATGAGAAATCCAGTGCCAGGGAGCAGCCATAAGAAGGACATGTCCCAGTTCTGGCCACCTGTGGTGGGACCTTGGTAGAGGTGTGAGAGGTGAATACAGGTGAGAGCAGTTGCATTTGGCTCTGGCACCACTTGCCCTGACTGACAAGCACACTACACAAAAACAGGGTTTTGTTCAGTTCATCCTGACAGAGAACCTGAGAATGAATGTGAGCTCATATTCCCCAGAGCCACAGCAGGGCAGGGACTCCACAGGCAGGACAAGGCACTTGTGGACTTCTGTGGCAAACACAGTCTTTGTGTTGCTGAAGGAAGGCACTGAAAGAAGGAGAATAATTTGACCTTCAAAAGCTGACAACTAAATGCTTCTGAACATATAGAGGGTTCATATCTGATATATTTATAAAATGAAGCAGGTTTGAATGCTTGCAACTGTGCACAGAAATGCTCTTGGATGTGCAAATTTCTAATGTAATTAGTAATGACAAGTGGTATATAGGGCAGTCTGAATTGGTTTCAGTCAATTCATAGAATAGCACAGAATTTTTATATCAGCTCTATTAGTTAAAAATGCTTTGACTTTCATACTAGATTAATAGTTCCAGTCACCAAATAGTGAGTTCAGCTCTTCATTTGTAAGTGTAAGATGCCTTTATTGTCAAAGTCAGAAAACCTGTTGCTGCTACACAATAACAGCACAACAAAAAGGAATGTCTTCTTCTAGAGAGAAGACCAAGACACATTTGGTAATCAAAAACCATACAAGGAGAAATATGGCTGCCTTTAAGAAAACCAGATTTCTGAACGTGGCAGGATATAAAATTCCAGTTTTTACCCTGAATATGAAATACTGCACTTGAACCTATCAATAAATACAGCCCTGTATCTGTTCTTACAGAATTACACGTTCTCTGTAGGACAGGTGCAACAACACATATATGTGTTGTTACAGGTAGACTGAAGAAGTGCCCATTTGTGATTGCCCAATTCTGTGGCACAGAGCTCTTTATTTTCAATTTGCAAACACCTGTATGCTTAAAAGCTGCACCTGCAGCACTTACCATTTTAAGCCTCTCCTTCCGCTTTAAATACTGCACTTATTTTTAGTGGGGTGGTGGTGAATCACCCTTAAACATTCTCACAGGCCACCAAATCACTGCCAGCACACCTGCTGCAGTCCAGGACACTGCAGCAATCCCAAATTGCTCATCAAGCCCTGAGCTGTACCTTGAAAGCACCGAGGACAAGGTGCCTCTGTGTGTCATTTGAGTACAGGGAGTGTCAGGATTGCCTGTTCAACAGATGCCACACTGCATCTTTCCTTCAATAACAATATTTATTCTGCCTGAAGATTTAGCTCACTGAAGCTGAATTTAAAACTCCTGAAGTCTTTCTTTCAGCCCATTTTCTTGCCCTGTCTTCCTTCCTCCATCATACATTAGATTTTTACCTGAACAAGTTTATTTTTTTCCAAACAAGTTTATTTCCTCGTTGTGCCTCCCACATAGAATAAAGTTATGACTACTTGGGATTTAGACTAGTCCTTCCTACACATCAGCTTCATTCTGGAGTAAGTTTACTTAAAAGGAAGTAAGCTTACTTAAAACTAGTTTACCTTGTAAGCCAAATCTAGTTTAGTTTTGTTTTAGACTAGCTTAAATAAATACAGGATTTGTCAGAGAGATTTTAGAGGGTCCACATTCTGAGCTGTCAGCAGGTTTTAAAGAGCACAGCTCACCTGTAGTCCTGTCTGTGAGCAGAATGCAAGGATGCTGCTACATGAATGAGAAACATCCTTTACACGTGTTCAGCATTCCAAAAGGACAGTCAAACCCCACCCATGCCTCATTATAAGCCTGTCCAACAGATTCAAATTTCTTATATCAGTCTTATCTATAAACAAGCCAGTTCTAATCTTGCAGATAACCGGTTAGGAACTTCAGGAGCAAAAGTAGTGGTATGATTCTTAAACAGGATCTGCTGACAGGTGTTTGACAGCAACACACACCTGCTCTGTGACAGCTCCCATGTCTGGACTCTAAAATACCTTTGGATGCTCTTAAAAAAGAAGGTGGAGTGAAATCTTCAATAGCTGAACCCAGTGGCAAATTTCTCAGCCATCTCAGGGGTCTGGATGATTTTTTTAGTGATGGGAATAAGTGACACACACAGTTCCTTACATCTGTATCATGAGTTCAAGTAGTTGCATTTATTCATAGTTTAAAACCACTGACTGACAGGAATGGGAGTAACTGGAGGAGTTCTTCTAGAGTCTCAGTACTTTGGGACTTTATTGAAGTAGTTTTCTAGAATGAGAGTCTGTTGTAAGCACTTGGGAAAAGGAATACTTTTGTCTTCCATAAGAATTTATGGAAGAAGGGAAATTTCTGTAAGGTACTATGAACTTACTCCTCAGCATGAGACTTGGCTTCAGAGAGAAGTCTCAGTTTTATCTCTCATCTGAATAGAAACAGACTGGGAAATTAAAAATGTCAAAAATCTGTTATCTAAGTATCTGAATATATACAGTTCCAGTTTGTTATTTCATTTATTTATTCTTTCATCATAAAGCTTTTAATCTATAAAATTAATATGTAATATACAAGAGTAAAATGTACAGAAGTACCTTTAGATGTAATAATTTAAACCATCTGTATTCAGAGAGCGGCGATAACAAGTTTAAAGATATACAATTGCAATTCAGTTTTCTCAATATCTAGGGAAAAAGTGGCTTTGATTAATTAAGCTTTATTTTAATTATTGTGAAAATATCTTTTTTAGAGTTTGTTTTTGTTACTTTTTTAATTAAAATTATTTTGTAAATATTGTTTTCTATGTTTTATAACTTAGAAAGGCCATTAATTTGCATTGAAAGCAGCAGGGACTCAACGTGTTGATCATAAAGATACTTCAGGAGACTGGGGTGGATGTGAGCAGTTGCCAGATTTATCATTCCAAATTACAGATCCTGTTATTTCTTCAGTCTCACTGGCATCACAGGAAGAGTTTTCTGGGGCAATTTAACGTGCTAATTTAAACAGAATTGACTATCAAGTGTCATTCTAAAGTGCTTCCCATTTTCATAATATATAAAGAATATGTATTTTAAAGTTAGTGCTGGTTCTTCTTCCATTGTTAGGATAAGAAACAACACAAAACTCAGAAATAAAATACAAGGAAATTCAACAGATTACACCCATGGATAGTGGAAAGGAGGAAAGCCGTGGGATCTCTCTATGCTCGTAGGGAGCAGTGGAAGTGATAAAACCTCACACTGGATCAGGTCACAGAGCCTTTTTCATTGTAAAACCACTGAGATCAGAGGTACTTTCACCTGCAAAAAGTTCATTATAATCATGTCCTTCACCAGTGTAAGCAGGAATTTCTGGCAGGCTGGATTTCAGAGGGAAACACACAGAGTGTAATACTGGTTTCTGCATCAATTTGCTCCACGTAAACCACTGCGCAGGAGTGAGATTTTAAACTAAACTGTTGTAGATGCTGCTGGGACTTCTAAGCTTTATTACCAATGTAAATTGTGTACAAACAGCTATTTCCATATGAAATGTACGATAATAGTTTAGAGCAAGGATAGTGAATAACTGTACAAAATTTGATACTTAGAAAATAAAATACAGTGCTAAGCTTTACCAATATTTTAACAATTCTGTCAGATTTATAGTAGAACATGTTGTTGTAAATGTACCTTATAAGAAAATACATCTCCTTTTGCCTCTGTATATTAATAGCTTTGATTTCTATGTCAAAGTTAAAAATTAAGCATGTAATAAAACTTTTGTTAAAATCACTTTCATAATAAACTTTAAATGGAATGGATACCCCTGCCTGTCATTTATTTGTGTACATGGACAAGGCTCCTTGCACAAGTCTCAACAAGAATCAGAAGAGAACTTCTCTTTTTGATAGCATGTACATATTTTGGTTTAATTTTCATCCTTAAGCAACAGTGAGCTTTTTATTTCTCATCAAACAACATGAGTTTGTGGGACACTGAGTTAAGCTCCTTCCAATCAGGCTTCAAGGAGAGTTTTTCAAAGAAGAAAAGTTCTACAGTGAAGAACCACATCACCAATATCCCTCCAGGACCTTTAACTCTTTGTTAAACTAACTCTGGTGTTACCATGTACAGCTCATGCAGCTGCCCTTTGTCCCCCTGGAATTAGAAGCAGCCTCAAAGAAAGAGGAAGGAAGCTCTCATGTGCCAGCATGGCACATGCATTCTGCTGCTATCCTCATGTAAGCAGTTCAGCTTGTGAAGGGAGAGCATTTATGATGTGACAGCATCAGCTTCACTGATTTTATATATATATATAAAATAGGAAACTATATAAATACTGTCAGTATGACTGATGGTTCTCAGTGTCTCTGGCAGGTTTGAAAGGCAGAAGGAACCTGGCTGCAAAATATCAATTACTGCCTTTTTCAGCTGATGGTAATTCACTCAGGTACTATGGGCAGCTATCCTCATTGTGTTCCAAGAAGACACACCATCATTTTATGGGACTACAGATGTGCCATATAAATGGCACTCACCTGTCTTCACAGCTTCAGAGCTTTAAATGAGTAACAAGGAAATTCAGCTCCTCTCAAAGACAGAAAAGCTGAACTCTAAAGTCCCTAAAGGTCATTAGGAATCAAGTTGATTACTGGTCATGAAGGGTCTGTATTCAAGGACAAAATCTGGAATGGGAACACGGAGAGGTCCCAGCTGATTGGAAGCTGGCAAACGTTGTGGTTTTCAAGAAGGGCAAGGTAGGAGAACCCCAGAAACTATAAGCCTGTCAGTGTCCCTTCAGTGCCTGGTAAAATCATGGAAAGACTGGACGTGGCACTCAGTGCTGAGGTCTAGTTGGCATGGTTAGGTCATAGGTTGGACTTGATGGTCTCAGAGGTCTCTTCCATGTAGATGTGCTACACTCCAAAAGCACTTCTTAGCACGTAGAATAACATTACCTGCAGCTCACTTGTATTGTGTGTGTACCACAGTACTGCTAAGTAATGGTCTGAATTTGTAAAAGTAATATATTAGATGGCATGCTGGTTTCTTTCGTAACATATTATAGGGTTTATTTTAAAATGCACCAAAAACATGTCACTTCATCTCCTTTTCACTATGATGTTAAGGTCTCTTCTGTCCCTTATATCCTTACCTCTTTTAAGGAGGTTTCCCTGCCATATTGGTAAAGAGGAAGGTTCTAACATTACACAACAGGAGTATGAAGTGGGGAATGCACATCAGATCTGTTTGGATGAGATGGCCATAAACATTTGGAATAAAGCCACAAACTGCCAGACTCACAAAACTTTGAAAAAATGTATTTGTGTTTCCTGGGGGCAAATGCTACTTCACATCTGCTAACTCATGATAAATTGCTGCTACAGACTGCTGCAGGGTGGGAACTAAATGTGGTGGTGGTGGATAAGTCATGGGGCCTGCTGTGACAGAGGCTCGAGGGCTCCATGGGTTGGCTCCCTATGGATAGTGCCAGAAGGCTAAATTCTCTTATTTTACACTGGGGTAGTGCTAGTAAGCTTAGCCTTGCTGAGCCCTTTTTGCATTCTCTGTGAGTACCTATGTCAAGTAACCCATTAAATTTAACAAACACATTGCCTGAGTAAGGACTGCACTGTTGAGGTACTGCAAATTAGTCTCTCTTCCTAAGGAAATCATCAGAATAAAGTACTGTGGTGACTTTTCTTTTCACAAAGATTATTCACAAATACCTGCTTTCATGAGAGGCTGACAGTGGTGTCTCTGGGCTAAGGCTCTGGCATCATAGGTGGTCTACATCGGAGTAAGAAGGACTGCTCCTGAAAACCTCACGGTGCTTGAACAAGAATGGTGAGTGCTGGCTCCTACTCCCTGCTCCAGGAATTACTCCTGTTGTGGAAGACCAGCAAAAAAGTAAAACAAGATGCCAAGCATAGCAGCTGAGTAACACCACAGTTATGTAACTGCTAGACAAAATCAGGAAAGGGCCCACTTACAGTCTACTCTTCACTTCAGTGATTCTCACGGTGTCTTATAAGCACCTGGAGTTTATCCCCAGACCTGCAAACCCACCCAAACAGCCTGGAACCACGGAGAGCTGGCCAGCAGCCAAAACTCCCACCCAAAGTGAGGTGGAAGTGCAAACAAGCAGTGAGAAAGCTCCTGCCTACACCTGGCTAGAAACATTATGTAAATCTCGTGTTCAAACAGAATCATATTCCCCTTGCCTCTGGACAGGGCATGATCACTGTGGCTCTACTAAAAAAAGAAATTAAAACACACCCTACTTTTCCTCCTTGGTCTGTTTAAGGAAAAAAGATTGATGATTTTGGGTTTTTTTGTTTTTTGGGGGTTTTTGTCAGGGAAGTAAAAAAATTTACTTAACTACATCACATGACAAGGACAGAAAAGAGGGAAGGGTGGCCTTCTCAGTAAGCAAGGTCTCCAGGAGGACTAGCATGTTGTCTAATCACCACATTTTACAATACTAGGGCAAGATCAACACCACAGCCGTCCTCTTTTTCCAAACCACAATATTAGCAAAAAATGTGCTCAAACTCAGGGTAGCAGGGTGGGAACCCAGTCAAGGAACACTGGAAATCCAACTGTTTTTTGATCTTCTGCTGTTTAATCAGGGAGGTCTCCTTAACGACATCCTAGTGGAGCCTTTATGCTGAGGAAATGTGGGAACACAGCACGTGGTGAGGCAGAAACAGTCTCAGGCAAAGATTTGCCTGTGTTTACTATTCAGATATTCAACCTGGAGGTTTAGATCTTCAGCTGCTAAGTGGTGATGTATAGTTACAGCACGTAGGCACCATTTTTAATCTCTTTCTGCCCTCTCTGCACCAGACCAACCTATTGCAGTCCTTTAATATTTAGACCCTCCTCTTGCATAATTCTGTAATTATGTGGAGAAAGGGATTCTTGCTACCCTTGGGAGAGCAACGCTAGACAGGGCAGAGAGCAAAGAGGTATTTCTTCAACATGGCACATTCTCCACTGACTGTAGTCTGTGCATGTGAGGCTTTCTTAACCAGCTACTAGATCCTGAAATCCTGTTTCTTGACCCTGACTATTTCCA
The DNA here is from genome assembly GCF_008360975.1 of Lichenostomus cassidix. Taxonomy (NCBI): domain Eukaryota; kingdom Metazoa; phylum Chordata; class Aves; order Passeriformes; family Meliphagidae; genus Lichenostomus; species Lichenostomus cassidix. Next base: position 53,281,730 of record NC_139480.1, read on the forward strand.
GGGCTGGAGGACACCCCTCCCAGCACAGTGCTGTGCTGTCAGCCCAGGCAGCGCTGAAGTTGAACCCTTGATTTGAGGACAGGCTGGCAGGAAAAGGAGTTTCCACAGTCTCTGGAGCAGATAATGTGCAGAGAGAGCAATGCAGGTGCAGCAGGGACAGCAAAGCCCTGTGCTCTGAGCAGTGCTGGGCACCTGGCTTTGCTCTTGGAGCTTTATAACCCTACCTGAGCTCAGATTGAAGTTACCAGTAATGTTTAGAAAGCCTCACATCCCCCACAAAATCTTAGAAGGAAGAGATTTCACTGAGAAATCTCTCCTTAACAAAAAAAGCACTGGGAAGCCAGCACTCAGCTACAGGAGCTTGCAAAAAGCACACCTCCCTTTTGTACTGACAGATATTTAAGACAGGTCTACATGCTAAAATTCACTTGTCAACGCTCAAGATGAAAAAGCTTTAATTTAAAAAATGACTGGCTGTACGTTTTCCCTGAGCACCGCAACTCAGACAGAGCAATTCCCAGGGCTGTGGCCGGCAGTCAGCCCGCCATGCCTCACACCGCTCCTGTAACCCCCTTCAGGGGCTGTGGCCTTACAGAAGAGTCCCTTCATCGGCAAACACCGGGAAAATAAAGAAACCTTGAGGCCCGCACTGCGCCACGAATGCTGCGATTTTATCAAAGTTTCAGGGCAGAAGAAGAGCAAAGGCGAAGCAGAACCCACACCTGCTCAGCATACGCGGCTCAGCCCGAGGCCCCGCAGGCCCTTCTCCTCGGGGCTGCCCCTGTCCGGACCCGCCCGAGAGCTCCGCTCCCGCCTCCCCCCTGCCCGCTCCCGGCCGAGCCCTCAGCGCCGGGCACGCCCCGAGCGCCGCTCCCGCCCCGCTGCCCGCCCGCCGCGTTCCGGCCCGGCCATGGCGGGGGACGGCGAGGAGGATCTAGCGGCCTTCGTGGCCCTGCACGGGGCTGCGCTCCGCGCCTCGCGGATCCCGACGCGCTACTGGGAGAGCCTGAGCCGCAAACTGCGCGGAGAGGTGGGTGAGCGGCGCTGGGGGCGGCCGGAGCGGGGCGAGCGGCGCTGAGGGAGCAGCCCCGGCGGGCAGCCCTGAGCCGGGGGCGAGCGGCGCTGAGGGAGCAGCGCCGAGCCGGGGGCGAGCTGAGGCCGTGGGGAGCGGCGCTGAGCGAAATACCGAGTGGGGGATGAGCTGAGGCCGTGGGGAGCGGGCTGAGGGAAGCACCGAGCCGGGGATGAGCTGAGGCCGTGGGGAGCGGGCTGAGGGAAGCACCGAGCCCGGGATGAGCTGAGGCCGTGGGGAGCGGCGCTGAGGGAAATACCGAGTGGGGGATGAGCTGAGGCCGTGGGGAGCGGGCTGAGGGAAGCACCGAGCCCGGGATGAGCTGAGGCCGTGGGGAGCGGCGCTGAGGACAGCCCCTTCACGCCTGGATGAGGAAGAGAGTCACGGTGTTGCCTAGCAGGGGAGAGTGGGAAAGGCTGCGTGCGGGTTGTGTTACCGAAACTGCAGCTCGGGGCTGTGGAAGACGTCAGGTGTGTTGTGTGTGTCTGATTGCGTCTTATTGTTGTCGGTGTGAAGTTTGGAAGCGTTTGGAGAGCCCGGTAACTGGAGATACAGTACTGGAGACAGGTGATGAATCTAAAAAACCACTGCGCTCTACCAGCTACTAAGCAAAAAATTAACTCTGTCCCCGCCAAAGGCAGGACTATAATGTCCTCGAGCCTTCATCTTTGTATGCCAAAGAGAATTAAGAAAAAAAAGCAACAGTAGGAGTATTAGGCTCAGGATGTTGTCATATGTTTAATGCATTATAGTTTGGGTTGGTTTCTGCCTGATTTTTTTTTTTTAAATAATTTTATTTTCTCCAGTTCACTTCCACACAGATCTGCCCTGCCCTCTGTCATTTATAACTGTGCAGAGCAAACTCAGTCAGTGTATCTCAGGTGTGCATGAGTTATCTGTCTCGGGCAGTTTTCTAGGAGTGTTTTCAGCTCTTCACCTCTTTCAGAGAAGAGGGGTGGTGGAGCTGAAATGTTACGGCAGCAGTTGAAACAATAACAATGCAAGGACTACTTTGTAAAGCATCTCGGGGTGGGGTGGTGCTCTGTGACTCTTACCAGGCCAAATTTTGTAAGCCTTTATGAAATTGCCACGCATAAATGCAGTTGCATTAATCTGGGGAGGTTGCCCTTAGTGAGTCGTCCTGAGTTCTGTCTGTTGAAGCTCTGTCCAGGGCATACAGACCATCCCCTTGCAGGAGCTGGGTATGTTTCAGCTGAAGCTGACCCCTGGCCCTGAACTAAAGGGAGTGTGGAGGCACAGGCACACTCCAGGATGGAGTATCCCTTTTCACCTTTGTCCCAACCATCTGCTTGCTCCCTGGAGCTTTGTGATGAGAAAGGGAAGAGAAATAAAGTCAAGAAAGGCAGTGATTTTAAACAGATTGTAAAGACACAGGCTGTATTTAAATTTTTTTTATTCTGTTTGCACATCTGCAGCCCAGCCTCAGTGATGAGGAAAGCTGTCTTTGATTTGTGGGAGTAAAGGAACAGGGATCTGAGGCAGGAAAGAGACGCAACCCGAAGCTGGCTGTCTGGAGAGTTGAGAGTGCTTGAGGGAGTCTGGAGGAGTCAGCCTGGAGAAGAAAATATGAATGAGGTGAACTCTTAGTCCTAGGGAGAGAAAGAGATGTGATGGGGGAGAAGGCACCTAGTGGTAGTTTGCTGGGAGGCATGATAAGCAATGAAGAAAGAGGTGAGATGGGATGAGAAGCTTGAACAGGTAGTATAGGTGTGTTTATAGTCAGGAAGGGTCTGAATATGTGCCTTTTGCTTTCTGTCTGTTGTATGTCTGGTACTGTTAATAACAGGAAAACATGTTTATTGCAGAGAAAGCAAATCTACATTTTCTAAAATATATGTCCAGTCACAAACTTCTTATGGGATTACACCCCCATCAGTAAGTATTCATGCAAGTGACTTAAAGGAGGAATCTCTAATGCTCTGCTTAGGTAGGAATGTATGAGAGGGGATGTCCTGGAAGAGGATGAAATTAAGCTGCTAAGAAAACCCGAAGTTGAGAGCTGTTGCATTTCCATGTGCCAATATGAAGCTGGAGGTAACAAAGTGAATCTGTGCTGTGACACAACGCAGGCTTAAGATTTGTGACCTGTGGCTGAAATCCTTGCTTGTTACCAACCTCGGCTGGGAGGGTGTAACATTTCGAAGGTGAGACAATAGAGTGAGAAGAGCGCCATGGTGTTGATGTTTTTACAGAGGCTGGGATGATGAAAGGCAGAAGGAAGAAAGCACGTGCCCTAAGGCAGCAGGCTGCTCCTGCTTCGTTTTACTTGCAGTGGTGGCTGAGCAGGCTCTTCTGTTCTAAGTGTCCCAGTGTGTGTGGAAAGAGAGACTTAATTATTTCACTGAGCTTAGGAAGATGAATTAAGCTGCTGAGAGTGCTTGTCTCTACTGTTGCAGCTTCTGCCCAGAAGGAGGGCAAAAGGATATCGAGAAGATTGGGATGTCCAGGAAAAGTTACTGTAGGGAGTGCTGTGGACTGGGATGACCTCTCGGGGAGGTAGAGACAGAGTTACAGTGCCTTACTTAGAGCTGGGCCATGTGGAATGGCTGGAGGAGCAGCAGTAAAGAAAGCAAAGGAGGTGAGAGGAAGGGGTGAAAACGTTTTGGGAGTCTAGGTAATAAAGAATAACTGAGGGGGCAAAAAACCAGTGCAACACAGAGCATAGGATGAGTTTCCTTGTTTCATGTGTAAAGACGGGAGGAATTTTTCATTTGTTCTAACCTGTTGCAAAGATTAAAACTTTCTAGCGTGGAACTTGAAAAATTTGCATCCATAGTACAGATAAAAATATCTCTTACATCAATACCTCTAGGACCCAGCCCAAGCAGTTGTTTTCCAACACTCTCACATGTGTTTCGACATACAGAGTGAATGCACCCTGCCTCCTCTGTGTACACTAAAGCCTGTGAGAAGTGGAGGGTTTGGGTTTTTTTATGTACCTTGGGATCTGCTGGAGCAGGTTTCGTTCTGAGAGCATTATGTAATTGAATTGCTCATTCAAAACATGATATATCTGCTGGATGGGTAAACCTGCCTTTATTGATTTTGCATTTAGCATTCAGTGTCTGTTGGTAGGAAATGTTTTTTTATTTCTGGCAGAAACTTGAAAAACAAAATACATGCATGCGTCATCATTCACTACAAGTGCTGAAATTCTGTTTCTAGTGTAGTGGTTGTGTCTTATGCTACTGGATAAAGTGTGTATACTATGTTTATAAGCCTGGAAAATACAGTGCCTGCATCTTATTTTATTCACAATACACTCAGTTATTTTGCAGGCTTCTGTGTTTTGCAGGAAGATTTTTGTAGCCCTCAGATGTTGCTGGCAAAAGACTGCTTAGAGTTTCATCCCAGTTAGAAATGGAGGCTTTTAATTAATTAGAGGGAGTGCAGCATGACAATCCTACTAGACTTTTTTTGTTCCAGAGCAGTGGGGGGCAGCCTGTTGCTCAGAGGTTGCCCGTGGCCTACAAAGCAGTTTGCAGTGTGCCTTAAAAGAATTTGCTGGAGATACCTTTGTGGTAATTGTCACGACATGTGCCTGCTTTGGTTTCAGGTTCTCTGGTTCGTTGGGGTTGGTTAGGTTGGAGCTGCACCTGAACGTGGAGAGGGAGGGATTTTGCCCAAACATGTTTTGCTTGCAAGCAGTTGTGCCACTGGAATGTGTTGGTACCCTTTTGCTGGCTTCTAGAGATTGCTGGTTGCTCTGGTGGAGTACTTAATGTGAGGTCTCCCTATGCTGCTTCAAGCCAAAGATTACTTTTTAGATTGGTGGTGTGATCTTATCCAGCTGGTTTTTGCTTAAGTAGCTTACTTAAGATTCCCTTAATGGAGCTGCTGTGTTAGGAGGTTCAGTGTGACAGCCTGGCTCTAAGGGAGGAAAGAAGAGAGGATAGCAATGCTGTCCACACAAAACTGTCTGTGTATCCACACTGACAGCAAGCTGCTTCTGCCAAACCCCTCAGTGCACTACTGAACTGCTTGTATTATCAATTATGAGTTTGAAAAAACCAAAACTTTCAGCCACTGATCAAGGTAGTCTTAAGCTGCTGCCCCAAAAAGTGTGATTTGCTTGGGGTGAGGAATACACAAAATTCATTTTTACAAGGTTATAAATAAATTCTTTAGGAGAAATGTTTAATTGAACATAATTCTGTAAAGGTATTAAAAGTGGAGACTTTTTGTTAAATGCAGTTGCTACAGTCTCATGCATCTGATGATTTGTTGGAGGGAGAGATTAAAATTTAGCTTAGAACATTTGGAATCCCTTCATTTTTCTCAGTCTTGAGATGATACTTAATAAAATGCAAACCCACCAGCTTCCCCTTAGTGTTGTGGCAGAGCTTGCTATTCGTTGTGGGTGTTTGGTAAGCGGGTGGAGCCTGTCATGAGCGAGGGCTGAATGTGAGTCAGCCGCTGGCACACCTCCTGTCTCACTCTCACCAACTCCTTAAGACAAAAGCTCGGTGCAGAAAACACACTGCAGCACGTCAAGTGCTCCCCTGAGTCACACTTGCACTTTTCATTTTCTAATGACTGCCAATCGCTTTGCTGCAGTTTCTTGTGCTGGCTAATGAGCTTGTTGAGGATGGCCCTTGATGCAGGGGCAGGAGCAGTGAAGTGTCACTTCAGGGAGGAGTGGAACATGTTTCCTGGCACCTTCTTTTGCTGGCTGCCCTGGGCTGGGATTAGCACGTGTGCCCTGAACCAGGCTGGAGAGCTCATCCAGCTGGAAGCTAACCTGACAAAAATTGTGAGCACAGGGAAAAGCTTTTCCTTTTGCTGGGGCCTTCATGCACCTACATGAATTTGAATGACTATGAATTTTCAAGACAAGTGTGCAGAGACTTAAAGAAACATTGGAGGCTACTATTAGAACAGCAAGAGGTTGTGATATTGCTTGCTATTCAGTAATGATATCCTCTTCCAGCAACTGGAGAACTGGAAATAAATTAGAACTGCTATTTTGATACCTGCTGAAGTGAAAGATACTCTGTTTCTGGTTTTTTGGTTTTTTTGGGTTTTTTTTTTAAGTAGGTGTATTTTAAATCTCTGGTAAGTTTGTTTGCAGAGTAATTTTCTTTACCCCGAGAAAAATGCATCTGTATGTATTAAGCCAACATGCTGTTAGCATCTTCTTAGCATTTAGCTAAGAAGCTGTTAGCTAAGAAGCTATTAGCTAATAACAGCTAATAGCTGTTAGCTATTGTTAGCATCTGGAAGGCATCCCTGCCCAATGCAGCAGGGATGGAACCGGGATGATCTTTTAAGGTTCCAACACAAGACATTCTGTGATTATTTTTTTTTTTTCCCACCACAGCCCCCTCCCCTTGCCTTCTGCCATCCCAGAGGAAAACACTGTCCCCTGTTCCTCAGAAGGGAATTTCAGATACTTTTCCACTTGGACATGCTCTATGAACCTGCTCTGTGGCTTACAATGAGAAGTAGGTGTTGTTTCTCTGCTGCCTTCCTCCCCTGCTAGCTGTTTTTGAGCAGCTGTCCAATTTTTCTAGATGGTCTTTTTTCACAAATGTGGAGTTGATTTCCTCACCCTTCTGTTGAGGCTTAACAGGAATAGTTGTCCTAAAGGAAAGCTCACCTGAACAAATAAAAGCTTGTTGCTGCCGCTGAGATTTTCCAGCTAATAAGTTGTCACTATATAGAAGTATTGACTTCTGATAATGTGGCTTTGCAGGCTGTGTGTAACCAGGCTTGGAGTGTTGAACCAGTAACTCCAGAGCTCACACTTTAGACCTTTCTCCCTCTCTGCTACTCTTTAGTCATATTAGATTGAGGCAAAGGATTTGTCTGCCTGTGCCTCATTTGTTAGGTAGTCTGTGGGTGACTCTAGCAAAATAATTTTCTCTGAAAGAATTTCAACAGTCTTTTGAGGCTTTACATATTTTTGTCTTCTTAAAAACATATGTTCCTTTTGAAATCATGAAAGTTGTCAGCAGGGTCTTGGTTCTGCAAGATATTCAAGCCCACTAGTTGGCAAGGCAGCCTTGTGTGGTAACTGCCCTGATTTCTATATGTTCTAGATGAAGTTGTTGCATCCAGAGTAGGCAAGAATGTAAACAAGCCCCTTTCAGCACATTAGTGGAGGTGAGTGTATACAACTTGACTTGCAGCAGTATAAGGAATCTCCCAGTTTATCTGGAGGTGAGTGAGCGCTGACTTTCTTTTAGAGAGAAAGAAGAGAGAGGGGAGGAGGCTGAGATTTCTTAACTGGTTCAGAACTCAATTGCGAAAAGCTCTTTTTCTTCAGGAACCTTAAGGTACCTTAGGGAGCCTGGGTAACACTCAGTTTTGCAGGTCTTAAATTACTGCTTTTAGCAGAGGTATTCTGTTTTCAGCCTTTAAATTCTTAATGAGGCGTTAAACTAATAGACAATCATTAGTAGATCTGTTAGTGCCAAAGAAACCGACAAAGCTTCCTGCCAATATTAACTAAAGAAACTTCCCAAACAAACAGCTCTCTAAAAATGTGAAAGAAAAGATACTGTTGTTCATTTGTCTCTTAAGTTAAAAAGGCCAATTTTTATCAGATTGACTGGAAGAAATGTCTACAAGTGTTGCGTTGTGCATATCTGCCTTAACCAATTGCACAACATCGTGTGCACTTTCCATCTCAGGTGTTTGATGCTGGTGACTACTTTGGAATAATGCAAGTAGAAGAGGTGGATGAGGATGAAGAAGTTGATGAAGAAATGGAAGAACAATTTAAAAAAGCAAATCCTGGAAATGGACCTTGTTTCAAAGTTATTGTAACAAATGAGAATGGGCTTCAAGCCTCTAATCCCGATAGGTGAGTAGTGATTTCAAAACTAGTGTTCAGTCTTTGAGTACTGTGAAACCCTAAAATTACAGTGACAGTTTGCTTTGAGACTAGTTTGATCCTATTCAGAAATACTCTTTTCCTACTCTAAGGCATAGCTCCATGTTTGAGGAAGGATGCATGCTCTGAGGCATACCTTTTAAAGGGTACTAGAAGTGCAAATGTCTTAATGTTGTTCCTTTTTAAATCATGGAAGAAGATACTTAGAGATTGGTTTTTGTAAATGCAGGGAGAAAATAGGGAAAAGGCAACCTTGAAATGAATTCTGCAGAAATAAAACAAACCTTTGTATCTGCAAGTCTGTGTGCCTTTGGGCAAAAAACACTAAAGAAGTACTTGTGACCTCCACAAATCTCATGCTAAGAAAGTATTCACTGTACTTTTCTGTGGACTATTAAATTTCCTTCAGTTGGTTAAAGTATAATTCCAGTGTGGTCATGTGCATACATGTATAATTGAATATATCAAATTACTGTTCTCTTGCTTCAAAATCAGATTGTCTGCCATGAATATAAGACTAGGATGCTATAAAAGTATAAAACTAGAATAAAGTTGTCTAAGAAACTACTTAAAATTATAGCACTGCTTTTTGTGTTCTTACTGATTTCAAACAGAGCAGGCTCTTTGTCATACATAATAAACAGCAGTGAGATGAAGTCATCTCTGCTGGAGATCTAAATGCAATTCTGCTCAGTTCTATAAAACTTCTGTGATACCTTTCATTCTTTTGAGATCTTAGGTAAACATGCAAAATCTAAACATTTAAATTAGACTTGATGAGTAAAACCAACAGGTATCTGCCTTTACATCCCTGCTTTAACACAAGCCATTGCTGCTCTAAATCTGAGAATGCACGTAGATTATTAAGTTCAAAACCAGCTCCTGTGATAATCTTGGGCTTCCTTGCAGCATTCAGGTATGTGAATATAGGAGCAGAACACCAACACACCTGTTTGCTAATGTTTTCAAAGATCTGGACTTTAGCATTCTCTGGAGCCTTTAATTTTAAAATTAAATGAGGTTTCATGTGTGTGTGGAGTCTGGGAAACAATAATTGTTCAGGCATACTTGCCCTATGTGACAGCTGACATGTTTTTAGCCTTCTGAAATATGGGTGTTGTGCAGGGGTTTTTTGTGTGGTTTGGGATTTTTGTTAGTAAGTAGAATTCAGATTTTTCTTTGCATTGGTTCAGTAAGATGATATAACCAAAATGTGGAGAACCCTTCTTTTTGAAAAACTGGGTTTTTTCCTAGAAGTCATACAGCCTACACAAAGGTTAAACTTGTCAAGGGAAGCCATGCCAGATGTGTATGGTTTTATTTTGGGTTAAATTGTAATTTTTTAAAACAATGCAATTTTAAAAAAAAATAACTCAGGGGCACACCCCACCCAAAGAAAAAAAGACAACAAAAACAGATTGAAATAATCTAAGCTTAAAACTTGCTCATTTTCTATAATAGCATATACAGGCTCTTGATGATCAGACTTCCCCACCTGGCTTTACAGATGACAATGGATGTCACAAACCTCATGGCCAACAATGTCCTCAAATAATTTTTCAAAATAATGTATTATTGTTTTCCCTCTCTAGGCAAGAATATCAGGTTGATGTAGCAGAGTTAATAGTGATTAAAAGGGAAGAAATTTGTGTTCTTGGCTTTTAAAGGGAATAGGTTCACAAACTTGAGTGCATGTTCTTCCTTTGCCCCTCATTTTCATGGAAATACTTGCTAAGCCCCATAAGCTTTCTAGAACAAAACCATTGTGTAAGTTACTACTGGAAAGTTGCTCCTCCCCTGCAGTGCCACACTGTGTGCTCTGGGAGTGACTCTGTGACTAAGAGCAGATCAGCTATCAACCCATCTCCAGGGAAATAAATGCAGCTTTCATTCCCAGAGCATGTGGCTGTGCACGTGTGAGAAGGCAGGGGTGTAACAGCAGCCAAACTCTCCCGCAGTGTGTTCCTCATCGACCACGCCTGGACCTACCGCGTGGAGCACGCCCGGCTGCAGCTGCGCCGTGTGCCCGGCCTGCTGCACAGGATGGCCAACCTCATGGGCATCCCCTTCCACGGAGAGGTCCCAGACGAGGGCAGCATCGAGCAGGTGCTGCAGGAAATGTGGAAATACAACCAGACCTACCAGCTCTCTCAAGGGGTGAGTCTCTGCAGGATGCTAAAAGTCGGTAGGTGAAGACATTCCAGTATGTGGATGTTAACAGAGATGCATGTTATCAATTAACAAAGATCCTTTACAGGCATCTCAGAATAAACTTCTGTTTGGAAGGAGGGCAAATGCAATGTAGAGCTAAAACACACAGCTTTCTGATGAGAAATTTGAGGGTTTTTTTAAATAGAGTCTGCTGCAAAAGAAAGGGGCCATAAGGGCGAGGTCTGTTTGTATGTTATGTCACTTTTTTTCCTACTTGAAGTTTTTCGTAGTGAAGGAAAGAACCTCTCATAGAATCAGCTGGTTTGCAGGAGGGTGTTTCAGCTGTGCTTGCAGTTTTCCTCACCTGTACAGAGTGCTTTACAGACCAGAGGTATATTTGCACTGTCAAGTAACTCCCTGCTTTGTACTGTGTAAATGTTACTTTACTGTCAGGTGAGAACCAGCTACCTTCAAGATGGAACCTGAGTGTTTCTAGGCATGACTCCTGCTGCAAGGGCTGCTCCTTTTAGGTTGTGTGGGTAAGATCACACCAGGTTTGCTCACCCTGCCCTCTGTAGTCCTTCAGCTCTATACCAGCATGTCTTGAGCCTTCAGACACCTTCAAGTGCACACATGCCATTTCTGAGGGAATACAACCCTTAGGATTCAGCTGAAAACCCTATTGTAGGGTTTGCAGTGGAACTCCAAGGCTTTTTTGAGTCTTTGGAATTAAAGAGGAGAGAGGTGGATTCTTTGGGCTGAGCCCTATGCAGAATGGGCAGGGCTAACCCTGAGCAGTGCAAGCATGATCAAACTGCACCTGTTAGCTCAGGGTCTTGAGCTTGTTCTCTGGACTGGTCACCTTTATCAATTACACTCCCAGTAAAATCAGGTCTGAAAAGTCCCTGAGAAGGGGATTCATTGTGACTCCTTTTTCCTTAAATGAAAGGGAGATGTGAACAGTATCTCTTAGTCTTCATATCCTATCTCTTTGTTTCTCAATTTGTCATGAATAGCTTGTCAGTCAAATGGAATTATCTGTGTTACCACTTGAAAAGTTATTTCCCAGAAGACAATTAATTCAACCTGTAGTTAAACTTGTCTTCTGTTCCTTTTTCTGGCATTAGGTTGCTTGAATATCTTAAGTCTAGTCTCTCTGCTCCATTCCTGCATCTGTAAAAAGACCACAGCAGTGCTACCAAGCAATTTAAAGTTTATTCTCTCAGTCAGGGATTTTTCATGGCAAGTGTTGCAGGAAGGGGTGCTTTGATGATGCAGCCTCAACACTCACAGCCAGCTGTGAGTGCGGGAGGCAGTTTTGCTCTCCTTCACTCCTAAACTTCAAACACATTTTAGCTAACTGATTCTGATAGAAACTGAAGGAAAACTAATCCTACCAAGCACTCTTCTACTAATTTACCTCTCTTAAATGCCTGGTTTGGTTCAGGGAAAGCAGCTCAGGTAGGCAATAGCAGTAGCACGAGAAAGAAGATGGGACTGCAGGGAGGTGGGAGCAGACTAGCCCTTCCCAGCAGTGCCTGGATGCTGGCTTAGCCTCAGGGCTGAGAGCATTACTCTGTGTGGAGCACCTGCCCAGAGTCCTGGCTGAAGCAGGAATCTGAGAAATGGTGTAGGGGTGCTGCCAGTGCCTCTGTCTGCTGGAGCTTTTCCTGCAACTGATGTGTGTGAGATGTCTCCCTGTGTTTAATCATGCAGACTGCAGAGGAGAAGGTTCCTGTCTGGTACATCATGGATGAGTTTGGATCACGCATTCAGCATTCAGATCAGCCAAGTTTTGCAACAGCACCTCTCTTTTATATGCCTCAGCAAATTGCTTACACGGTTCTCTGGCCTTTGAGAGACCTTGAAACTGGTGGTAAGTGTGTGTCTGATGTGATGGGGTTTTCTTTAATACTTGCAAGACAAAATGGGCCAATTCTTACAAATCATTGAGCATTTCACAGTAGAACAGATATTTCAAGACCAAGATGGCTGCATACTTGCAATGCTGTCAAATACAGAAGTTCTCTCTGGTATTCCTGTATTTTGAGGTACAGACCTTTTACCAGTCCAAAAATGTTGTTACTGTTTTACTGACAGAGAACTTAAATCTTGCATCACTGCCTTAGTGAAACTGCCAATTCAGTCATCTGAGTGGTTTAAAAAAAATTCCTTGAAAGTGTGTTTAGTAGCTTTGAATCAGAAAGTCAAACTCTGAAAGTTGGGAAACACCAGGCCAATGATTTATTCCTGTAATCTTAATCAAGGGCCACCTTATGCCTCCATCGTTTGGAGAAGATAAGTATCCTAAATAATAAAATCATTTAATCATAGTTTTTTAATTATCTCTAACTTTTCATTTAAATAACAAAAGTTGTGCTGGTATTGACTGTAAAATGTCATTTGTGTACTATGCTGTGAGGAAGATTTTCAGTGGAAAAGGAAAGGCAGTTCCTAAAGGCTTTCCTTGTTTTTCTGCAGATGAAGTCACTCGTGATTATGCTTATGGAGAAACAGATCGCCTGATCAGGAAGTGTGTTTTGTTACCATGGGTGCCAGCTGAAGTGTTGGATGTCAGCTGTGTTACTCCAGAGCCACCAGATGAGCATTACCAGGTATAATTTTAACAAGATAATATCATATCTCTGTTACCAAAAGACAGTGTCTAAATAAACATTGCAAGATCTTCCTTCTTTTCAAACTTAAAGAGTGATTCAGAGGACAGCCATTAAATTAAAAAAAACAACCAAAGCACAGTGAGACAAGAAATGTCTTACACTTATATTTAAAAGTGTAAGACATTTAAAATATTTAAGTGTTTAAATACAGGAACAACATAAGTGAGTTCTAATATTTTATTGCTGTATTGCATAGCTTTTTTAATAAGTATACAATAAGGTACTTCATATGAGGCATCCATCTTCCAGTTAGATATTTGATACATTGTCCAGTTGGTTTGATTTATTATTGTAGCATTGCTGTTCAGTCTTGAATTACAGAAAGATTTGTTTTACTGTTTCCGGAGAAGTTATGTTTTTCAGACTGAATACTGGGCTATGTTGTGGTCTAGAACCATTAAATACTGGAGCAGAGACATTTTAATTTGATGGCACTATTATAAAGTACTCATTCAATTTGTTTCCTTTCTGATAAAGGCTTGGGATATTTTAATGATGTGAAATTCATGTCTGGAATCTCCTTCTCATGAACTATGTCTGGATGCATTTCACTTTTTAGAAAAGTGAGGAAACTGATATCTGTGAGGACGCTGTACTGGCAACTAAAAGCATTCAAATTGCAGCTTCTAAAGATGAATCTATGCCCCACCTATCTGCTGCTTTATGATGGGTGAGAGGCAGAAAATGCTGTATCCAGCTTGTTGTTAACAATATTTAGGCAGAAATAAAGTTAACCTGCTTCTGCTAAATACACTCAAAATAGCTAGGCTGTCTTGTAACCTAAGTCAGATTGGTTGGTTGGGATTTTGTGGTTTTGGAAGAGCTGTACTTTGCATTAACAGATGAGGAGCAACAGTGCACCCAGAGTTTGTCCTACATATGTTCTCTTGGCAAGAGTGCCTGGGTCTCAGATGAGGCAACTTTTTTTGCATGTGTTTCAATTCTGTTTGGGTATGATCAGGTCAATTTGAAGAACTGTGTGTGGCACATTTTACCACTGTACCTTAAAAACATCTATTCAAAGTAGCCTTTTTTTTTAACTACCTCTGCCACTCAGCTGTTGAGAAAAGATGACAGCTCTCCTGATGCTAGAACCAGCCAACAGAAAACTCTTTTACTCTAGAATGCCTAGCAGTAGATGAAAGTCTTAACTGGTGACAGAGCAGTGAAGAATAGCTTAGGGCATAGCACATCCCTAAACACCAAAGGTGACACAGCTAGAAAGAGACACCATGCTGCTGACATTTCCAGTTCTCATTATAAGTAAAATAATGAAAGAGTTGTTATGGCAACATTGCAGCTTAACTTTTTGATGCCTGTTTTTTGTTCTGTTACCTCATTCTGGTTTCCAACACAGACCACAAAGGCTGTAACTTAGATACTGTGGGTAATGATGGAGCAATGATTGCAAAAACCAGTGTCAGGGGAGGCAGCTTCTAATGAGGTGTCTGGGATGGAAGAAGTATCTCTTAGGAAGTATCTGTTGCAGAGCAGCAGCTGCTTTTGTTTCTCAAGATGCACTTCTCCTGTCCCAGAGTTTCTGTGAGCTACTTCCTTTGGCAGAGCATCAGCAATGATACAAAAGTGTATTTCCTTTTATCAGTCAGAGGAGGGCTGTACAGGATGGAGTGAGGCTTTGCAGGCATGGTTACTGCTGGAAATGTTTTGCTCATTTTCACAGGAGTAGAATTGGGTTCCAGCTGCTTATAATTTTTTTAGTCATCTGTGGTAAACCATCACGACTAAATGGTCATTCTTCCATTTATTGGAAATAGAGTAACTTTGTCTTCTACTGTATATGTTTGGCTGTGATTTGAGGTTTTTTTAGCGTTTAGGAGACAAGAATTTCTCAGGATCATTCAACAGTGTTGATGTGCCCTGGTCTTGAAGCCTTATTTCTTGATAGGATTTCCTTCTGCCTCTGCTCATGTACTGATTTTCTTTTTTTCCTGAAAAGCACATTACACGACATAATAGAATTGTGAAAATGTAACTTTGCTGAAATTCACTTACACCAAGGAGAATGGTGCAAAGGACTCCATTCTGCCTAGAATTAACTTTTTGTGGTTTTCTGTTTTCTAGGCCATTTTAGCAGAAAACAAGGAGAATCTTCCTGTAGCAATAAACCCACCAGTTTATGCCAAAGACAAAGTTTTCAAGTACGTATCCACAAACAAAATGTTTTCTTACCAGAATTATGTGTAACAATTCAGGCTGAACAGCCTTTTCCTTCTGTGAACAACAGAGGCAAGTTAAAGGTGTGTTTATATGGGGTCACTTGCCTAAGATTCTGACATAGTAGTTGCTCTTGTTGGATTTATTCTTCAAAGTGAATGAATTGTCACTTACAGCATTTCTAAAGAATAAATTTAGTTGGTTTTTTTTTTAATTAAGTGCCACCTTCTGGGTGAAAGAGAAGTTGCAGAATGTTTTAACACTAACTTATATAGTGTTGTTTTCACTAAGTATGACTAAGGTATATATTATTATAGCATGTATGTCCACAGGGATACCTGCACTGCTTTGTGCTGTGTGAATATAACAGACTATTCCCCTTCTTCAGATGCCATTACCAAACAGGACTCTTATAAAAATCTGGGATGTTTTAAATTGGATATGTATTTGCTACAAATCTGGACCGTGTGCTGTGAAACCGTTTCAGAAGAAAGCTGGAAGAACATTGCAAAGATAAGGGATTTTTGTGAGCAAAAGCAGTGATGCTGCATGGCCAGGCTGCCTTGTTGCTGGTTTTATTCCAGAAAAACAAGCCATTGCTTAGCATGTGCTGTGAGTTGCACTCCGGAGTGTTTGTAATCTGACACTGGGATCACAGTTCTTGCTTGAAACATTTGGCTTAAGGGGTAAAGTTGCACTAAAATGTATTTGGTTAGATGTACTCACACACCAGCTGCTTCTGTTGATTTGTTATTCCCTAGATCAACTTTACTTGAGAAGAACTACTGAAAATCAAAGTCATTTTGTTGAGAGGCATTTGGTATCTTGCCCAGTAATAGTCAAGATTCTTTTTGTAGTTGAAATCTCTGATTACAAGACAGTGAGGATAAGCAAAAGCTGGTTTTTTTCATCTGGTATACTCAGATACAGGAGTCAAAGGGAGATGCATTCTAATAGAGGCAGAAAGAAATATTGAGAATGCTGGGAAATGCAGATATATTTTTCACTGCTTACTTCTGTATTTTATATCTTACATTTCAAGTAAATGGCATTCACATTAGGAAAGGAAGGAAGGAGGGGGAAATACATCAAATTCTTTGTGCTCTTCTTCTGAGGAATTTCATCCACACCCAATCAATGTACTCCTAAGGGTTTTCCTCTCTTTTTGTTTATCTAGTTCCTGTCTGGACAGAAGGCCTTAAGGTCCTTCTCATGCTCTGATTTTTGTCTACTAAAGTTCCTCCACGAGTAGAGCAGCATCTCAGAGTCTAGAGGACTGAGTGGGGGTTGCAGACTTCCAGTGCTCTTGGCCTCTTTTAAAGCTTTAAAGGTTTTAAGGCTGTCACCATGGACAGACAGATGGGAACATGTGGGGCTGGGTAGATGTGTGTAGCCTGTTAATGTGTATGCTCTGCTTTGTGGATTGCTGCTGGTTTAGGGGATTCAGAAGAAATTCAAGGCATGAGGTTGCAGAGTTTAGAACCTGGAACAAATTCTGAGTCATCTTGTATCCAGGCAGAGCTAAGACAGAGAATGGGAAGATGGAATAAATGTTGAACCTGAATCCTGAAAAGGAGGGGAACAAGTACAAGTAGATTGATACAGCAAAATTATGGGTTCAATTAGGTCTTGTAGCATAGTAACTGCTGCCCTAGGGAGGTTGTTCTATCCAGCTGTGCTGATTGCTGAATGGGAAGAAAAGGTGAATAAAAGAACTAAATGCTTCAAAGACAGATTTATTCAGGAAAGTCTCCCCAGTTTGTGTTAGGCTTGATCATCTGTTTCTTTTGATCTCTTTCATGTTTCTCTTCAGTTATATCAGTCATTTTTTTAAAAATGTCCAAAGAGCTGTTATGAGACAGCTCTTTGTTTTGGTAGGTCTTGTAAGCTCTGTGCTATGGGAGTTGATTCTCATAACTGCTTCTTAGCTTTAAATATTTTGAGTAAATCAAGTCTCGTGTAAGCATATTTTTTCTTACTTCGATGATTTCACTGGATATCATCTTTAATCCCAGGCTTTATAGCATCCCTACCAGGACTTCTGTAAGACAAGAAAAAACCCCATCATTTGGGAGGTATGGTTGTCCCAAATTATGGGAGAACCCTCCCTCTTTGGGAGGCTCTCCTTCTGTGCAGAGATCTGATTGTTTCAAATGTGTGCCTTAATACTGGACATACTAAAGTACCTGAGGGAATCTGACCACTAAACTCAGTGTTAGATGTTGGCAGTGAAATACATTAATTTTACATAGTGTTTCTAGGAAATTTTCATTCTCAAACTGAAATAATGTGCTTTCCAGAGCTTTTGACTGTCCCAAGACTTTTCATGGTAAGAGGATAGTATACAGAATGGGTGGAGTAACTTAAAACCTTAGAACAAATGAAATGGCCTCATTTTCCCTCTAATATTAACCTCTCTCAGCTTATTACAGTAGTGTTCCTGCACTTAACAAAGATAGATTGAGCTCCCCTATTTCTTTTGTGCTGCACTTTTGTATTCTTTAAGCAAGCCTTCAAATGCACAATCCTGAGTGCTCTGGCACTGGGTCTTTGTGGGATGGTGACTTGTAGGGTGTATTTGTAAGGAGCCAATTTGGGATTTTCTGAGCAACTTATATGTTAGTAGTTCTTGTGCTGCATGTGTTCTTTTATGCATATTTGTGTGGAGATTTTGGATGCTTCAGGATTTTGTTACAGCATTGTATAATTGACCTATTATCTTCAGCTCACCACTTAAGATTTACTTTTACTTCAAGGACCAACAGTTGCTCCAAACTAGTGGATATTAGGAAGCTCGTAGGTTTGGCAGAACCCAGAGTGCCAGTATATCAGATTTGGTATTACACTTTCCCCTAGGGTGCAGACTTAGAAAGAGAAGTCAAGAAACCACATATTGCAGGAAGAAATGCTAGTGGGACTCTGGAAATACCAACTTTGTTCTGTTGCAACAGTGAGGAAAGATTGGTGGATTTTGTCAGCAACAATGTCAGGCTGATTTACTGATCTACAGTGAAGTCATCTCAGTTATAGAATTCAGCATAAATAGTGTAACCATTGTAGTATCTCACACATGGAGCTATGCAAAGCATCTTACATACTTTGCTTTTTAAAGAATTTCTTTCCCCTTGTCACTGGGCAATTTCTGCAGTTCATCTTTTCAGAGAAGTGTCTCTCAGGGGAATATATATTCTAGTTGGGTAGTAGTGGAGGAGGAGAGGAAAGTTCCACAACTGATACAGAAGAGATCTGGAGAGGAGGAAGAATATAGTAGTTTCTCATGGAAAAAATTAGTGGTTGCTTAGTCTGATTAAATATTCCCTTACCATGAGAATGATGTAAAAAACCCCAGTCTTTTTGAGTCAACATGGTGAATTCTGAATTAAGTGACCTCACTTTAAGCTGTAAAGTCATCAAAATAACCATTATTTCTATCTGCTTATTTTAGCATCCAAGTTACTGGTTTTACTTGAGAGGGAAATTTTAAGATATATAACAACGTGGCTCATTCCTGGTTATGTCCTGAAATGTCTGTCAGGTTTGGTTTAGGGTTTTGTGTGGTCAAATGGGGGTTGAGAGAGAATTTGTATCAAACCTCAAAGCTGTGTGTATTTCCAGCATATACCCAATGTACCTACTTTCATATGTTTGGGTTATTTGGTAAATTTTCTGTGTGTGAAGTTCTGAACAAACAAAAATAACCTTCTGAAGCTACTGAGAAGATTTCCTATGGCTTTATTTCACGTGGATGGCAGCAGGTTGATTTTTAGAGCTCTTTTAGGAGTGAAGATATTGACAAGGTCACTCTCACTTGTGGACTTTTCAAGTAGAATGGTGAATTCATGTTAGTGCTTCTCTGTCAGGGACCTAGTCATCAGGTGCTGAACTGTTAATTTTTGTGAAGGTGTTGGAGCTAAACCACCTCTGAGGTTTCTGTTCTCAAAAGACAAATTTTTTTAATCTATCCCACTTCAATTGAAGTTGGTTTTGTGTATCAAGAAGAGGTTGTCACAGAGTGTACATGAGCATAATTTCTGTAGAAAGTCGAACTTTAAACTTTTTTTTTTTCTGTTTTAGCATGAGTTGATCAGTTCCAGAGACTAAACTGACATTTTTCTTCATGCGCCTCTTTCTTGTAGGGTTTTCACAGACATTCAGCAAGTCCTCAACAACCTGACACATCCCTGTTTTGTATTCACAGACAACGAGGGAGAAGCAGACATCCTCTACAACTTCTCACACTTCAAAGATTACAGGTTAATTAATTATAGGACTAATTGTTCCTGTGATAATAATATTTTTTCTATAAAAACTGTGTTCCTAAAGGCCTCCACAACATTCCCCCTTCAGCAACCACTTCTTTGCTTTGTAGGAAGCTGAGTGAGGAAAGGCCTGCGGTAATGGTGAATCAGTTCCCTTGTGAAAACCTCCTGACTGTCAAGGATTGCCTGGCATCCATTGCTAGACGAGCTGGAGGACCAGATGGGCCCAGATGGTTGCCTCGGACTTTTAACCTCCAGACAGAATTGCCTCAGTTCATCAGCTACTTCCAGCAACGTGACAGAAGGTGACTTGTGTTTCCTCTTCCTTCCGTTTTGTGCTGACTTGAGCCTACTTTCCTCAAAGACCAGGAGTTCAAGTGAATTTTCAAGTGAAATTTTGAAGTGAAAACTAGGAGCTTTTTAGGTTGTTGTTTTTTTAATGTAAGAGTAGATGAGCAATGCAGTTTGAAACCGAGAAACTTCGCTGTGATTTGAATATAGATTTGAAGTCCATTGCTTTTTGTCTAGTCAGGATCTTACCTCTTGTGTTTAACAGATATACAAAGCCTCAAAATGTGTTTGCAGCAAGTGTGGGGTTGTTTTTTTTTTTCCAAGGGGCAGTAGCAGTGGTTCGTGCTCTTAAGCCAGAGTGGAAAATGTTTAAAGTACTTGGGTTCTGTAAGGTTGTGAAAGTAAAATGGAGTTTTAGTGTTAGCCTGAAGCAGTTGTGGAGCTTTAGGGTTTTAAATCCACATTGTGTGCTGCTGCAGCTGCCTTGAAGTGGTTGGAAACTATGATTTTTCTTTTTATAAGAAAGAAAGAGAGCATTAGCTACTGCTGCATAATCTCTTCTGTCTGGCATGGAACAGACAATACCAGGAGTATTCTGGTTGAGAGGTTGCTGCTTTGGTGACACTTGTTTATTATGGTGACACCTGCCAGGTGTTTCATTTTGCCATTATTTGCTATATATAGTCTGTTACTGACTGGCATGAGCAGGAGAGAGCACACCTGCTATGTATCCCTAGGGTGTGGTGGTTTAATTCTTTTTTAATATTAAGGATTGACAGTGAATGCAGTGTGTATGTAGGGAATGGGAAGGAGGACATAGGATTTTTCAAACAAAACAGAAGTTAACTGCTATCTTCAGCTTACTTTATGATGTTTATGATGAAGCTCAAGAAGTTTCTCAGGATGCTTAAATAGGTTTAGGAAAGGAAGACATCGAGCATCACCCTGTCCTAATTTGAAAAGATAGATAAAAGACCAGCATATTGCTGTTTTTTCTCAAGGATATCTCAAACAATTTGCCCCTGGAGGTGCCTGGGTGCTAGGAAGTGAGATGATGGTGCTGTTCTTTCATTTTCCTGTAGGGTGAACTGTTGAGATACTGTGTGGCTTCTTCCCAAAGAGAGGAATTATGGAGTCATTTAATGTGAACGATTTGGAGGTGTCAGTAGGGAACCAACTTGGAATACTGCACCGTACCCTGCCAGAATGTTCTCAGGCTCCTGGCAGAATGATTCCACACCATGACTGGTGCATGTTTATGGTGATGGGTTGTATTCCCCTTTTGATGGAGCCAGATGCAGAAGAAAGAGATAAACACTGAGATCATGCTAGGCCCTAAATAAAAAAAAATAAATCTGTGAAAGGTATCATTGCCTTTTCTCTCTTATGCCTAAGACCTACTGCTCCCAGCTGTCAGCAAAAATCATAGGTCTTGCACTGTGGCCCACACCTTTATAAAGTATGTTTCAGGAGAAGACATGGATCCATGTGAATGTTCAGCCAGATGGATGAGGTGGATACTTAGAGGAATTGTTCTCTCTCTCTTTTCTCTCTCAGAGGAGAAGACAATCACTGGATATGCAAACCATGGAACCTGGCCAGAAGTCTGGATACCCACATCACCAACAATCTTCACAATATCATCAGGCACAGGGAAAGCAGCCCAAAGGTGCTTGGATTTGAATGGGATTTGAAGGGCAGAGCTAAAAAAACTGCTTCATAGAAGGAGGTCAAAAAATCCAAGGGAAATTTATTTTCTTCAAAATTCATATGCTGGCCATAAGCATACAGTTGAGAATAGATTCAGTTTCAAATTGTTCAACTCCGGTAGTTGCAGTGATGAACTCAGAGCCTGATGTTGTCTTATTTAAAAATCAAAACTTGCCCTGACAGTAAGGGATACTCTAGCATGGTGCTGCTGTAAAGCCAATCCTCAGGCTGGCCGACAAACACATTAGCTATAGTCAGCATTGGTCATAAATTGGGGAACATTATTGCTTCTGTCCCCTGGTTGATTGTTATTGCTCTGCTTAGTGGAACAAGGTACCACCTTTGCCAACAGGAGATGAACCAGGAGCTTTTTACGGGAAATATCTGCAATATCCACCTGTACCTCACAGTGTCCCTCCAGCATCATTTGTTGGTGCTGTGTGGACTGTATGTATTTTCTGGAATGCAGACGTGCACATAGAATCTTTTCACAATTCTAGTGCAAAACAACAAGGTCACCAGAGTTAGAGATCTGTGATTTTTAAAAATGACAACATACTGCTTTCCTTGTTTCCACACCCTGTTGACAGAGCGTGACAAAAATAACACTGTGTATTTGTGCACATTTCTGAGGAGAAGCTGAAAAGCAGGCTGGGGTACCTTGAGCCATCGAGGTGCAGTGACATTTGCATGTCAGCTGAGCTGTGTTTAACGTGCTGTGTTGTAGGTGGTGTGCAAATACATCGAGGATCCGGTGCTGTTTGAGCGCGAGGACGTGGGGCTGGTGAAGTTCGACGTGCGTTACGTGGTGCTGCTGCGCTCCGTCCGCCCCCTGCGCCTCTACAGCTATGATGTGTTCTGGCTGCGCTTTTCCAACAGGTACTCACCTCCCCCAGCTGTGCAGGTGGGGGAATTGGGTACCTTGGAAACTAAGGACTCATTCTGTTCCTTAGGGCATTTTCGCTTGATGACTTGGATGATTATGAGAAGCATTTCACTGTCATGAATTATGCTCCTGGTGTGACATTAAAACAGGTAAGCAAATGGCCCAAAACACTCCCTCACCTTTCTGTTGGTAGAAAATCTTCTGGTGCCTGCTCTGTGGCTATTAGCAAATAACCTATTTCACATCCACCTAAAGTACCTTCATGTTAAAAGTACTTGAAGTCCTAAGCAAATATTATTCTAGACTCTTTCCCCGCTCTCCCCTAATCATGTGTGATTATCTAAGGTAATACAAACCTACATTTTGAGTAGAAGCCACGTTGATAGAGACAACAGAATAATTATAAAAGACGACAGCTTGTCATTGTCGAAGCCTTAGTGTGAACTTTTATAACAAGAAATCCTGGAACAAGGAAGGTATTCAGGAATTGTCTTGATTCCCTAGTTCTCTACTTGAATTTGTATGAGTGGCAAATATATTTGATGTTCCATGTTCTTGTCATCTGATTGCTCAGTCATTCCCAAGCAAGACAGCCTTTGATGTTACTAAACTCTTTTAGGTGCACTGTGAAGACTTTATTCCTCTGTTTGAAAAACAATACCCTGAATATCCTTGGACAACCGTACAAGTAAGTCAGCAATTCATCTTCCCCATGTAAATGTTCATGATCTGTTTGGGTTTTTTTTTACTCAGCAAACTAGCTTTTCCAAAAGTGTTGGGTTGTTTGGATTTTTTTTCTCCTAAGACATACTTCATGTGTATCAGTTTCACAAAGGACATCACATGTTAACTTTTACTTTAGAAGCATTTCTTAACTTTCTGTAATTCCCCCTCAAAAATTTGGAAGTTAGAGAATTTTATAATTCCAGAATTTTATTTCATGATTACACTATGATAATTCCTTATCATAGCGTAGCAATATATCCAGTCCTGACTGCTCTCAAAATCCTTGGTCTAGGATCTTTCTTCTTATTCTTCTGAGTTCCATCTCTTTTTGCAGAAGGTTGCCAATGAGATAATCATGATTGGGAAGATTCTGTATTTCATGCAAAAAGGCTGGGAAGTCTAGCTTTTCAGCACTATATTAACACCGACTCTGATTGAATTGAACCACTGAGGTATTCAGGCTGTTGCTTCCTTTGTTCCAGATGGCTCCACAAAATAAGGAGGTGTCAGAACAAGTAGGAATTCAAGTAAATAGGAGGTTACAGTATACAGTAACCTCAGTGGAATGAGATCACAGGATTTTAAGCAGAATTGTTGGTCTAAAGATCTGCCTGTCCCCTTTGAGGTTAGCTTGCTGTGCTGTGAGCACTGGAGCTCACTCAGGAGATGAAGATCTCCAGGGGGCTGATAGAAACAAGTGCTCCCCCTGTCCCAGGTATGCTGTACTTAAAGGGTTACACTGCCAGGTTGGATGGTGCAGAGGCTGCATTTGTGTACTGGGGCATATTTAAAAGAAAACAAGCTAGGCTGGTCTTCTCTTTTTTCTTAAAGACTTCCTGTGCACCAGCAGAATCTCTCTGAGCTACTAGGTTGGAACCCCTGTTTTTTGAATTTAAACTTGCCTTTGAGGCTGCAGTGCAGAATTTTCTGCTGCTGCCCTAGCTTCTCTGTGTTCTGTCCCTGCTTATTGCACAGATGACTTTTCACGAGAACACAGATGGTTCTCTGATAGCAGGGCATCTTTTGTTTGTGAAAAGGAAGCTCCAAATACTACAGTTCCATAAAACATGCGGGAAGGCAGATGAGGGCCTTCTCACTGATTTTAATTTTTCCGCTGTAATTGGTGCTTGAAAGAAAAAGATGAATGTGAAAACCTAGTTCCAAAACATGCACAAAACTGAATTCTTTCATTCTTTTATATTTACTAGGAGCTGGAAGAAGCAGAGTAAATGATAGCTTAGCCTGTATATGTGCATATTTATTCAAAAGTGCATAAATTATCCAACTGTGACTTGATTTCCATAAATTAATTCCCACCAGTTTTAACTAGACCCTTGTATCCAATTAATAATACTCAGAATATGAAAGGGTTTTAAATAGTCTGGAAGAGACTACAAGGGATGAAAAGAGAGATGTCAAAATACATCCTGTAGGTTCCCCAAAGTGGTACTGTGTGCAGAATAGGAAGTTTTACACCATCTTTTTATTTGCAGAGGGAATGGTTCGTTGCAGTATAAACTCAATGCTAAAATTCACACCTGTGTGTTCTTCCTGTTTGATTTTACTTTCAAATTGGATATCTGACTGTTTTTCAAAATACCTATGTAGTATATTCTTGAAATCTCCATGTCTCCCTCACCCTTTTTAGGTATGTGTGTAGAAGATTTTTCACTGCAGAACAGAACAATACAAAACAAAGCTAGAATACAACTTAATAGGCAGAAAAAAACAGCCAGAACTTTACAGTTGTACTTCTGGTCCTCAGAACTGTGGCTCTGGAACTCTCCTAGGCTTTCTTTTTCCCCTCCTCTACACATAAATGCAACACTTTGCATAATGCCTGAGAAGGGGGGTAATTATGATGTGAAATGCACTGCATTCAGGATTTCCATAGTATTTATTGGCTCCCCAGAAAGGTATTGCCATGGATATTGTCAGGTGCTGTGTCCTTTTTCTATGTTGGCATTAGGTCTAAATGCACATTTGGAAGCCAATATATTATGCAGATTTTCATCTGTTGTGTAGTGCAATTGATACAAACCCTGTATGAATGATTAGAAATGTGCTTATTGCTTTTATGGAACCTCATTCCTCATTCAGAGACCTTTTTCTGTTATTAGGAAAGTATTTTTAAGGCATTTGCTGAATTGTTCCAAGCTGCTTCATCTAAACCTGCCCCTCTTGGCATCTGTGATTATCCATCATCCAGAGCAATATATGCCATTGACTTGATGCTTAAATGGGACACCGGCAGAGATGGTGAGAAGTTCCTTTATTTGAATGTTGAATTCTTCATGTTTGTGGACCTTTTCAGAGTTTTATTTCTTCTAACTCGTTCTGTTTTTCAAGCAGTGTGCTCTGGGCCTCCCACTGACACCTGAAGTTGCAGGTCTGTGGGGTTGGCATCTGCCATGCTGGTTAACAGGAATGAATTATGGGGCAGCTGCCACCTGCTTGGCTGCATCCTTGCTTCCCTTGTGCCCCTGCTGCTGCTGTTCTCTGTTTGGAGCAAAAGAGAACAAAACAAAGCAACAGTGGGGCGAGGGGGAACCAAAAGAGCCCAAACAAACCACCACACACAAAACCCCCCAAGCAGGGGTTTGTTTAATTCAGGTTTGTTGCTCCTGTGTAAAGCAGAGTAGGATTTCCTTAGCCATCAAAAGGTTGTTCCTTCACTGAACAATCTTGACACAAGACATGAAATAAAATCCTTTGGTTTTCATTTTGCACAGAATGCATTTGGTCCAGATGAAATTTTAAAAGAAAATTAAACTTCCTGACTTCTTTTAGGAGTGGCATGAAGTAGCAGATGGGGTGGCTGCAGTTGAAGGAACAGATACCAAAGATGTTTAAGAAAGCAAGGTTTGTCATGAAATGTGAAAGGAGAAGCAGAGTTTTCTGGAAGATGTTCCAGCCTGTCAAGCAAAACAGCTGGATCAGGGAGATCCTATTAAATTGCTGCAAATTCTCATTCCTAATGAGGCATTGAATTAGCACAGTGATTGCAGAATTTGTTGGATAATTGTCCTCTGGATAATGATGGTAAACACACTTGTGTCCCTCCAATGAAAACCAACCCACTGAAACAAAAACAACCTACTGGCTTGCCAGTTTTGGTCATAAAAGATGGCTTTTTCCAATCATTTCCTATAAATGCTGGATTAAAGAAAAGCAGTGATTCAGGGTCTCCACAGAGCTTGTTTTAAGCAGCAATGTTTGTGTTTGCCTTTACAGGGAAAAGAATTATGCAGCCTCAGATCTTGGAGGTGAACTTTAATCCTGACTGTGACAGAGCCTGCCGGTACCACCCTACCTTTTTTAATGATGTCTTCAGCACCCTGTTTCTGGATGAAACAGACAACTGCCATGTGACACGCATTGTCTGATCACAGGAGACATGACTCTCCCAATTTCCTTCTCAGATATGCTTAACAGCAGGATTTATATTTCAGTTCTATGAGCTGCTGATGCAATTACTTTCCAATGCTGATCACCAAGGAAAAAAAATTGTATCTGAAGAATATGCATATACTGTCTACTGTATTGATAATCCTTTTGTCTGCATTTTCCTTGTCTTGCTTTGTTCTTTCTGTAAATCATTGGTGTGTGTTGACAAGGTGTCTTCTTTACTGAATATTGGAGACCTCAGAGTAGGACTTGTTTTTCAGGTAGCCTGATTGCTTGCTGGCTGGGAAACATTGCACAAGTTCCTTTTGTCAACATTAAAACTATAATTTACTGAATCATGTTGGAGTTTGTATGTCCCTGTTTTATCTATCCCTCCTACACAGAGATCTAAAAAGTTCTGGTGGGAAATAATATAATAATAATAGGGTGTTTCAGTGCAATGAACTGTGGGGTTAATGAGACTAAAGATTTTATGAAATCTTCCCATTTTTTGTATTTAAAAAGAGAAACAAACCCCACAGCATTTAGGAATCTTGTACTGCTGGCTGTCATCCTTATCCTGTGCCTTAAAGCAGATTTTTGAGGAAGTGAGCAAGAGGCAATGTCTAGAGCAGCACAGGAATACAGAAGCCTAAAGGAATGAAAGGGATTTGGAAAACTCTCCTAGAAGCCCAAACAGTCTTTGGACTTCAAAGTTTAGGGCCTAAGAAAGAGGTACTTGGGAGTGAGGTGTCCATTTGAAATGAATCATTCCTAATCTTTCCTCAAATCAGGGTCACTGGCTAAAATGTAGCATTTTTATGCACAAGTTGCAAAAAATTCTGGTGCCTGTCATGACATATATTCCATAGGTAGTCATTATTTAAGCTAGTCTGCAGCAATTAGGATGTGCTTGAGAGAAAAGTGCAGTTATAAATTAGTGTTAAGTGTTCTAAACGTTGCTTTAAGCTTTGCAAATATGCAATGCATATTCCTCATGATCAGCAACACAGGGGAACATTTGGGGCTATTGCAGGCTGGTCTGCAGAAACCTCCTTTGTTCCACTGACTGGAACACATCTGGAGAAGCAAACTATCTGTGGCTTAGGAAAATCCAATCACTGTGCAGGTGGGCAGAAGGGAGAGAAGGATTGCACAGCCAGAAGTGATGCTCACACCATGTTGGCTTCCTGCTCAGGGGAACCAGAACTGGTTTGGACTCCTTATGTAAATGTGATTTAAGAAATGTTGTGACTGGTTCTCACAGTTTCCTCACAGGTGCTCTGAATTTCCTGGTTTGTCTTGGCCATTGCAAAGGTCAAGAGAAGAGATGAAAGGGCTGTTTTTGAGGCTGTAGCATCCTGCTGCCTTCAGTGTTTTTCTGCTCAAAACAATTTCAAAATGATACCAGCAAGGAACAAGGTTAGTAAGTTCACATGTAGTTTAATGCATTTGGCTGACACTAGATTGTGAGAAGGCACAAATGGTTAAAAAGAGCTCTTAAACATTTCCAGAGTACAATGACCAGAAGATGAACATCTGGTAGCTGTAGTGGGACATATCATAGCCCTAAAGCACTGTGTCTAGTGGTAAACATGAAAGATTCAGGCCTCAGTCATGCCTGTCACTGTTGGGAACACCTTTCTGGAAACTGTTAGTGTGTGGCTGGATTTCTGCCTCTGAACATAAGGACGTTTGAGGTCCTGCTTTCTTCTGGTAACAGTTAAAATGCTGTTGTCATGTAACATATAATGCTGTAATATGGCACTAGTACTTTTCAATCAAGACTTTCATTTAGTTTGCTATAAAACCCAGTCAGGCATTCAGCCCTTTGTGGCTTGCCTAATAAAAGTGTATTTGTTTTGTCAACTTGTAATTAGCAAACTAATGGTAGAAGTAGTTTAGCTAAAAATAAAACAAGGCCATAACTTTGTATAAAAAATTATTGTGAAAAAAGGAGCTTTTGGCTGAAAACTACTTATTCAGGTTTTTTCTTGTTGCGATTGTCCTTCCAGATCCGATAATTGAGTGCAGAAGCCAAGCTTAGCCAAGCTAGATAAGGAACCATCAAATAAGCTGCTGTTTTGTTAATGTTGTACCAGGAAGCAGTTGTAGCTGTTGCTGTACCAGTTGTAAGCAGGAGAGTCACCAGCCCCTGAAACACAGAACGTGGTTAGTGTTGTTTTCACTCGTGCATTTCCTTGACTCCACAGTCTGTGTCACTCTTTCCACCTAGCTCTGGCACCTGTTCTATCCCTCTTGAGTTCAATCCTTCTAAGAAAACCAGCCAGCAGGAAAACATGATAGATTTCTGCTGAGGTACGAATCACTTTGAGTCATAACACAATACAACAGGTACAAATAGGGCAGTATACAGCTGTGAGCATAGGGATAACGAAGCCTCTCTCATCCATACCCTCTTTAGTGGGCAGTGAGACACTTCCCAGTGTGACTTGGAGCAAGCAGACTTCTCCACTTTGTTCATGTCACCGATGCCACCTGAAAAGATGAGGTGTGACTGAATCTCTGATGGATTGCAAAGTCTCCCTGTTACAGCATTGCATGTACAGCTAGAGAACCAGGCAAACACATAATTTTTTTTATTACCAGTTCTTATTTTTGAGACAAGCTATTTCTTTTCAGAGAACTGCAGAAATTGAGTCTTTTCTAAAGTGGGTATTGATCACCAGAATAATGTAATAAGCTTCTTATCACTGCTGTTTGCCAGAAAGACCTAGGAATTTCACTAAGGCATAAATATTTACATTTTCTAGTCACACAAAGCTCTTACCAAAGGCTGGCAGAAAGAGCTGCTTGAAGACTATCCATTTAAGGATGGTCTAGATATGTAAATTCCTTCAGGTGGCTGCTGGCATGCATTAAAGAGAATTTTAGAAAATTTCTGCAAGCCATATTCTGTACTCAGGCCCATTTTCAGGGAGACAAGATTATGACATAAACCTTCCATGTTAGTACCTTGTAAATAAGAGTAGGAGCCTTCGATTAAGAAACTCAAGTTTTCCACTTACCCATCCCATTTTGTGAGCTCCAAAAAATATTGGAGTCCATGCCCAGTTTAATGCCAAGTTCCCTGCATACAGACCCAGAGGAACCACTGACTTTTCATTGAAGCCCCCCAGTTCCTTCCACACCAGGTAGGAGCCATATCTGTAGAGAGCAAAGAGAAAGTGTAATTCACTACACTGCTTAAAGCTACCACACATTTTTGACCAAATGAAATAACTTCAGTGCTAGTGTACAGATTAATTTGGAAAATTTATCTATCCAGGCACTACTTGGTAGAGTAATGACAGCAGAGGCTTGATCAGCTGCTCTGGGTAGCAACATGAAGAGAAAAATTCCCAATCATGCCAGAGTTCTCACTTCTAAGTGCATGGGAGCAGGTAACCTACTGCATTTCAGTCTTTAAAGAGAATGCCATGTTGAAATGGAAACAAGTTAACCTGCTACCCAGATTTGTGATGAGGAATCCAGACACAGGGTTACAGATTGTGCAATCAACATGCAGGAAGTTGGGAAAGCCACTCAACTCTTCTCACTGATAAAAGGCACATTTTTATTCACAGGCCAGTAATGGTCTCATTCAAATGCTAACTCTTGAAATACACAAGTATTACACTTAAATAAGTTTAAAAGTACAGTCTGTAAGAGCAGAAGGAAAAGAGAATACTAGTAGGGAGGGACAGGACCTAAGGCTATAAAAATTACAGAGCTTTTCTGGAAAGAAAATGAAACCAAAATGAGAGAATGTGGGAGTGCCAATCTCACATTCAATTCATCCTTTGCATTATTAAGCTCTGTTATAATAGTTCTATCCTAATTTCCTCCCCCCCCTTTTTTTTTTTATTTTCCTAAAACTACTGAAGGACATACTTAGAAGAAATCCCTGTGCTTCCTTGCTCCATTGTTTCCAGCTTGGCAGGTCTTCCCCTCAGAATGAATGAGGAAAGCAACTTAATGGCAGCTTTTCAAGCTCCTGCTTTTGATGTGGATATTTCTGCATACAAAATGTCCTATCAAACCCACACACAACTCCCAAAACATGTTTTTACCTGTTAAAGAGGCAGCTTGACGCACTTTCTTACAAACATACAGCCACAGGAGTACAGTCATAGTTCTCTGGTCCAGCATGATACAAAAAGCAACTTTGAG
This sequence comes from Lichenostomus cassidix, assembly GCF_008360975.1. NCBI lineage: Eukaryota > Metazoa > Chordata > Aves > Passeriformes > Meliphagidae > Lichenostomus > Lichenostomus cassidix. The sequence continues at coordinate 53,312,097 of NC_139480.1, forward strand.
ATCAGGTAAGTGCCTTAATACAATGTGAAAAACATACCCCATAGATGTATAAAGAGTTCCCCAAACAGGAGCAAACACCCAGTTCGGTGGACACCAGGATGGCTTCTGTAGAGTTTCATACCATGCTGGGATTTCCTTTTTGGTTATACTTCTTCCTAAAAATCCTCCTGCATGGGGCAGGAGCGTGAAGCCTACTGCTGGGGCCCAGGCTGGTACCAATTCCATTGAGACAGCAAATCTGAAACAGAACAAAATGTTGATTGAGAGCAATTTTAAAGTGCAAATGCAAAAGTTTCCATTTCTAGCAGATTGAAAAAATACGCATGTCAGATCTGATCCACAGCATGGTGTTGTCACTGAGAGAGACTGCAGCTGCAATTAATGGATCTTGTACCAATACACCTGTAAAGGAATCTGTCACTAGGGAGGTGGGAGCCAGTGGGAAGTGGGGCCTTCCCTCTCAGCTGAGTGCACTAGGGTTATTGAATTTAACCTACATAAATATCCTCACCCATAAGTATACCAGAGGAATAAAGCAGTTTGATGTTATATGAACTGCACTTGGAAAATCAATAAATGCAGTAAGAAGTGTGTATTTCTGTATTCACCAAAAATCCCACAGCCTCAGTGAAATGGCAGAGACAAGTAAGAAAAAAGCACATGTTTTCCTGTGCTCAGGCAAAATAATGTTCTGTGTTCTCTGCAGGATGCTCAATGGGAGTCAGAGGGATGTGAATTAGTAGAGGACACTTGAGAAGCTGCCTTGGAAAATAAACACCAGGGAGGACAATGAGAAGATAAGTACTTAAACGACGTTTTGCTAAACAAGGAAGGTGATCTGGATACATGGGGATTATATCTTTGGCTCCTTCATGAAGCGTTCAGTCAGTTGCAGTAATTGTAGCTGCCAAGCCCATTAAATTTGCCTACAGAACTAGGGCTAAGTAATGCCTTGCTCTGCTAGGCCATGTTGCTTTAGTTAGGGTACAGGCAGCAGGAAAACCAGCAAGCAAGGAAGGAGGAAAAAGCTTCATTGCAGATTTTCAGGCCAAAAGCCAAATGCTACAGAAGAGCTGTGCTTAGTTTACTAAAATGTAAACATTAGAGCTACAATAAAAAGGGCAGAACTGAAAGAGATTTCTTCAAATACACAGTAGGCAAATACACCCAATTCCTGTTCATCTGGTATGCAGGAGAGAGATGATGTTATCAGAGATTGCAGCAGTGGGGAAAGGGCAGCTGCAGAAGGCCCAGGAGAGAAAAAAAAAGTTTTAAGTCAGTGAGCATTTCAGAGGCTCATCAGAGAAAAGTGCCATATTGATACTGTCTTGGCTGTTGTCTTTCCCTGGATTTCAAAGCTTCTATAGCTATAGTCATGACTGCTGGGATGAGGAGGCAGGGAGTGGGGAAGGGGAAATCCTATTTGAACAGATGTGCCATTTCCTATCAGTTTAAGCACAGGATGACGTTGCATTGTCACAGCTCTGACCCAGTGGATTTCTGTTTGGAGATCAGGTGAAAGCTTGGGCAGCAAGGGAGCTTTTGCATTATGGTTTTTGTCCCTGCACTCAGGGCTTTGTCCACACAGATTTAATCATGAGATTTCAGTGGCTGGGACCACAATCCAGTTTACATGGGATTGAGAGAAATCCTGGTGATAGAAGCAGAGCAGAGTTTTAAAAGTAAGCTGAGAGCATGGAGAGACTGGTAAGGCATGTAGGATGAGAAAGGTGAGGAGTAAACAAGAAAGGGCAGATAGGCCTGGGCTGTGGGCTTGGGGGGAGTTGGCAATGAATAGAAATACACACAAAAAAAGGCAGCAGAAAAAAACATCAAAGAGGTACAAGTCAAGGTCAAAACCAACAAAAGACTGAGTGGGTGGAAAAAACTAAGCAAGGGAGGATTCAGAACTAAGGCTGGGGAGAAGGAGAAAGGGGAGAATGATATGGTACTCTGCTGCAGTAGAATCAATAAGGTTTGGGTGGAAGATGGACAAGGGAGGGAGGAAAAAATCTGCAGAGACCTTTGCTGTGGTCATTGCTGCCATACTTCCTGCCTACTGGATTCTGCTTCTGAGGAAGCATCTTAAATGGAGCAGAGGAGTTTCCCTGTTCTCCTGCACTTAGATCTGTGCTGTTATCTCCCAAGGAAGCAGGCTGTCAGCTGCTGTGTACACCACTTGTCATCCCTACTGACAGTGTGAAAGGCTCTGCTTTTACAGGGATGTGAAGCAATTGCCATGTGCAGGAGCAACCAGGTGTGATGGGAACAAGAGCTCTGAGCACAGTGATTCTCTTTGGTTGCCTTCAGATGAGCAATCTCCAAAGGTTGAGTTAGAAATTTAAAGTTAATAAGATCTCACTCATTTTTGATCCTGTTGCTTTTGCTTTGCCTACAGATAGGCCAGGCTTAGATCTCTACACGTGCTGTGATCTGTGCAACTCCAGCATGGCTGCCAAATACTGTTTTTTTTCAAAAGTGATAAGCAAGAACCCAAAGGGGTTTAATGCTTTATTTGGATGTTAATGATATAAGAGTGGTTTCTTTGCAGTGTTCAGCAACTGGACTTTGTCAGGAGTTCTGTCAGCTTCTCCCCAGGGAAATAAGTCTGAAAGTGTTCTGTAAGCTGAAAGTGCTATATACTATAAAATTGAAACAATACTGCTCTGTTACAGTCATTAGTGAATAAATGATGTAGTTATGCATCTGTACCCATGCATGTTGGAGGAAGAACACTGAAATAATTCTTTAGTGACAAGAGAAAGACAACCAGGCAGGCCAATAGAAACAGGGAAGACACATAGAAAAGAAACAAAAAAAGTGAAGTCATTCATGAACAGCAAAGGAGAGGAAATCAAAGTGAAGAGATTGAACATACCAGCTGGAACTAAATGTTGGTGTCCCAGTCTTTTAATTAATATTACTGCTAATTAATTATGTGCTGTATGTGCTCAGGATTTCCCAAGCATGGCAAAATAGTCTGTCTTGCAAGGAGAAAGAAGGATAAAACCGGGCAGTAAGAGGTGCTGGCAGTAAGATCACAGCTGCCTAATAGACCACAGCTGTCCATCCGCAGTGGGAGTTCCTGTATTTTCATTCCCAAGAAATTAAGTATCAGTATCAATTTTCCATAAAAAGCATAGTTAATTCAGAAAACAGCATTAGTTGATTATGGAAGAAGCCCTGTCCATCTGTCTCTGGTTACCTGATGTAGGTCTTTAGCAAGAGAAGGAGTAAAAGGCAAGGATGCACTGGAGAATCTGTGCTTTGGCCAGTGCTGCAGTCGTTGTCTACCTGTGCAGCACAAGAGCTGTGCAATGTTTACAGAACACCCTGTACATTTTCTGAAAGGAATGTAATCACAGAGGTTCATCAGCCCTGCCTTCCTTTCAGCATATAGCTGATGCTCTGAAATGATTTGGTGAGAACTTACACACCACAGACTTGCTAACACAGCCCCATTGGCTGTGCCAATATTACTCAACCTAGAAATAATAACTACTTTCCTGATCATATCCCAGCTCCAGGGCGAGTTACACAATATTCTTGCACCCTTATTTTCATACTGAAGAATGCTGGATGTCTGTGGAAGATACCTGCAGTATACCCAGCAGATATCTGCCTCTAAGAACCAGCAGGGTTGGAAATATTTTCTTCTCACACACACTTGTTTACTTCTTTTCCACTCTTATCTCTGCCCTGCAACATATTCTTCGTTATCCTACCCATTTTCTGTTTCCTCACATTTTCTTATACCCCTATGCTGATAAAACTTCTCACTAGTTCCATTCTTGTGCAGCTTGGGGCTACCTACCCAATCACATGGGGCTTAAAAATCGCATTAAAAACGCAAAGGAAAATCCCTCAGCAGAGCTAAATCACCTTCACAGCCCTGGGGTTCCTCGTGCCCACTGTTTGGAGATGGACTGACAAAGCTGTGACCATACCATGAAAGGTCCCCAGGACAGACACTCTCCCTCTCATGCTCTACCATACATTTTCTTGAGGGTAGATGAGGCTCTGCCCAGTTCTGAGAGGCAGCATGCAAATTTTCCCCAGGGAAAAGGCTTCTTCCTGAGATAGCTGCCTGAAGAATTAAAGATAACGTAATTAATTTATATTGATAAACTGTTTATGTGTGTTGTGGCTTTAACACCAGGGTAGCTGCAACACTAAAAGTTATGTCATAGTTGATGACAAAGAATACAGCTACCACCAAACAAAAAAAGCAGTCTTACCTTTGCTATCTAATCTAAAGTAATAGAGACACTTCAAACAATGAATATTATATAATATAAATAGAATATAAATATCTAATAAGTGTATAATATATGTTTATAATATGTATGTAGAAATAAAACTATGGTATTTACTTAAGACTATAATGCAAGGTGTAGAGATGGAAACAAAAAAAATCTCACTGCCCACGTTACACTTCTTTCAAAGTGGTAGAGCACAAGTTGTGGAAATCTATGATTTAATCATATACTGGGAACCGAAATGCATACTGGAGCAAAATCTTTTCTGGGATAATTTGCCATTTACTGCTCAATCTCTTCTCATTGACACTTATTGTACCGGTGGAGGCAGCCACAGGCTGGGATGTGGTCACATCTATGTCATATATCTCCTATGTTACTGTCCATGTATTTCAGCTACCTTGAGAAGCTCACCGGCTTTTCCAGGTATTTTACCCGGAACATGGAACATTACAAACATGGAAGAAGTCATCTTACAAAATAACCCAGCACAGAGAATAGAAAAGTGAGAAAAATCTGCTCACTGTGATGCTTTCAAATTGGCCCAAATAAAAAGTCAGTATAATTTTTTGTTATTGTGACACATTTCCTCCTCCCAAGCTGTACTAACACAGTCCTTTTACTGAGCTGCTCTGACTCAATGCTTGATACAGTTTCATAACCTTACTCGGTGCAAAGTCGTTACAGAATTGCAACTCCAGCATGGTAACTGTCACTTTTTAAAAAACAATCGTACCACGGAACGCTCAAATCATACCACAGTGCATTTTGTGCTGATTTATAAGCATTACTCAAAAACTCAGAATTAAAACCAAAGCCCTTTCTTTCACCCTTACAGAAATGTTCCTCAGCGACACTGAAGGAAGACATTTTTAGTTAAACAGCAGCGTGAAAACTTGTGCTGGGTGCGGAGAGCGAAGGTGCCTCGTGTGCGCGGCAGAGACCAGAGGAACAGCTTCTGCCTTTCGGGCGAGCGCGCACAGACGGCTGCGAGCCCCAGAAAAACTCGTGTGCCGGATAAAAATTAGGAAGTTTCCTAGCTTGGTTCCTTTTTTTTTTTTTTTTTTTTAATACTTTCCATGCTAAACACCAACATGGAAAAGCCGTGAGTGTTTGCCCAAGTCCTCTCGGCCCGTGAGCGGCGGCATTGTCGCTCCCCGCCCGCCGCCATCCAGCGCCGCATGTCCCGTGCTGCCCGGGGGATCCCGGCGGGCCAGCACGGGGCTGTCGCTGGCTGCAGGGAGCGAGATCGGCCCCCTCACCCTGCTCCGCCAACCCGCCAGGGAGCCAGGGCCGCCCGGGGCGCGGCGCGGTCCCGCCGGCAGCAGCGCTCCAGGAGCGCCGGGACCCGCGCCGGGGCTGGGGAGCGGTCGGGCGGCCCCTCCGGAGAGGCAGCCGGGCCCCGCTACGGGGCTGCGCCGCCCGTAGGGCTCCCCGTCCCATCCCGTCCCATCCCCTGCCGTGCCGCGGGCAGCGCCGGCGTTACCTCCTCCTCTCCGTGCCGCTGCCGCCGCCAGTCGCGCCTGCTCTGCCGAGGCAGCGAAGCGCCGCCCCCGGGCGGGCGGGAGGCGCCTGGCGCGGGCTGGGCCCAGGGCGGCGCGCGGGGTGAGGGCGGTGAGCGCCGGGGCGGCCCGACCGACCGACCTCCCTCGCTCCCTCCCTCCCTTCCCTCGCTTCCCGTCCCCTTTGCCGGCACCCGGCCCGGCAGCGGCTGCCGGCGGGGGCCGCCCCGTTCCCGTGGCAACGCCCGTTCCCGGGCGGCGGCCATGGGCGGCTGGGCCGCGGCGCCATGGCGGCTTGGTGGCTGCAGCGGGCGCGGCGGCCTCCGCGGCGCTGCGTGGCGGTGGGGCAGCTCCCGCCCCGGCGCTGGGGACCGGGCGGCGACCCTGAGCGACCTCCTGCAGAGCTCGGTGGAGGCCGAGGAGCCGGGCGCGGCGGCGGCGAGGCGGGAGTGGCGGTGCCCCCGGGAGGGCACGGTGCTGCTCTTCCCCGGGCAGGGCAGCCAGTTCGTGGGGATGTGCCGCGGGCTGCAGCGCTATCCCGGCGTGCGGGACATGTACCGCCTGGCCGAGAAGGTGCTGGGCTACGACCTGCTCTCCCTCTGCCTGGAGGGGCCGCGGGACGCGCTGGACCGCACCCAGCACTGCCAGCCCGCCGTGTTCGTCGCCTCCCTGGCCGCCGTGGAGAAGCTCAACCACCAGCAGCCTGAAGTGAGCGGGCGGGCCGGTCGGGGCGGTGGGGTGGCGGCGCCTCGGGCCTGCCCCGCGCTGCGGCTGAGGCGCCGCTCGGCTCTGTCCCCGCAGGTCGTGGAGCGCTGCGTGGCGGCCGCCGGCTACAGCGTGGGGGAGTTCGCGGCGCTGGTCTTCGCTGGAGCCCTGGGCTTTGCCGAAGGTGCCTGGGGGACGTGCGGAACTGCCTGCTAGCATCTCCCACCGCGGGCCCATGCTGTTTCCAAAGCGTTGCCTGTTATCACTGTGTCCCTCACGCCCCTTTTTTCTTTTTCTCCCCGAGGAAGAATTTTACTTCCCCTGTTCGCTTTAACATGTGTAATCCAGCATTAAAGGCATTGACGTTTCGCAAGAGTGAACAACTGCCCTTTCTTGCGCAGCATTCACGCAGCATCTCTGTTTCTCTCCGTAGCGCTGTACGCGGTGAAAGTGCGCGCCGAAGCCATGCAAAAGGCGTCGGAAGCTGTCCCCAGTGGAATGCTCTCGGTTATCGGTCGGCGAGAGGCAAATTACAAATTTGCCTGCCTGGAAGCCCGTAAACACTGTGAATCGCTGGGGATAGAGAACCCCGTGTGCACAGTTTCAAACTATTTGTTTCCAGACAGCAGAGTCATTGCAGGACACTTACAGGTATTGCTTCAGAATAACTATTCCTTCAGTTGAACTGAGCGTTTCACTTTTTTAAAACTTTTCCTTTGCACTTTTGTGTGGGTGATAAGTACAGTCTTACTTTGTCCAAGCAAAAGTATTTTATCTGTGGGGTTTTTTTTTCCAGCATGTGTTCAGTTGTTGGGTAGGGAAGGGAATCCCTTTATCGAAGTAAGTCTGATGAAGTGATTCTTATGGGGTGGCTGAGAAAACCTTTCTTGTGCAAGACTCACTTCTCTCTCTCTTTTATAGGCTTTGGAGTTTTTGCAGGAGAATGCCCGAAAATATTATTTTAAACGTACAAAAATGCTCCCAGTCAGTGGGGCTTTTCATACCACACTTATGGAACCAGCAGTGGAGCCTTTGGCTGAAGTCCTAAAATCGATTGAGATTCAGAAACCACTGCTCTGTGTGTATTCCAATGTTGATGGCAAAAAGTACATGCACTCACAGCACATTCAGAAGCTGTTAGTGAAGCAGGTGGTGTCACCTGTTCTGTGGGAACAGACCATGCACTCAGTGTACGAAAGAAAGCAAGGAACAGAATTTCCTTACACGTATGAAGTGGGGCCTGGGAATCAACTGGGAGCCATTCTCAAACAATGTAATTTAAAGGCCTGGAAACAATATAAACATGTAAATGCTCTGGAAGATGAGGAAGCAGCAGAGACTTAAGTAACGTGTTGAGAAAAATCCACAAGACTTGTTTTTTTCTGATTTAAAACTTTGTGCTCCCAAAAGAGGAGGTCTTAAACATTCTTGGCTTCTCAGGACATAAAGAGCACTATGTGCATAATTGCAATGAACATTTTCTTTTGAGTTCCTCAGGTGTGGAAGGGGAGAGCAAAGTTTGGCTCTTCTAACTGTGTTGGGACTGCAAAGTTATCAACAAACAGGCCAAGTAGCACTGTTTGGCCTCAATCCTGCAAGCAGCCTTCCCTCTCTGGTTTTTTGGTTTGGTGGTTTTTTTGGGGGGTGTTTTTTGGGTGTGGATTCAAGTTACAGTTGGTAGCCTCGGCTGTGTGGTGCAGGGATCTTCTCTAGGAATGCAGGGGTAGAATGAGGCTGTTGGCTCCAAGTTGTGGAGGGCTCTGTTCTGGGATTGAGGGTGCATTTGGAGGAGCCATTTGTTGGTACGGCTTTCAGTGTGTTGGTGTTCTGTTTTCTAATTCAGCTGACTTATGGGATGTTCATCTATGTAAAATTCTCTTATTTTGTGTCCTTAATTGCCTGGTAGCAGCTGAGTAAGGCAGAAGATGTTGCTAGAAAAATTATTTTCTTAAGGTTAAACTATAAATAAACTATGAAGCTTTTCATGCTGTTTTTTGGGGTGCATCATTATTGGCTCTGTCTACATGGGGATGGAGGTAACTTTCACTCCAGTTGTCCAGTGCCACACTGTTTGTGCTAAGTTACACAAGAAATGTTCACTGGGAAAAAAAAAGCTTAACAAAAATATTATGTATATTTCCTGGCAGCAGGAAATTATGATCTGGAGGAGCAGCACGTTGCTCCTCCTGGAAAGAGCTTCCAGTTCTGTTTGTGTTTTTTATTTTGGTATTCTAATGCTATATTTAACAGATATATAGGGAAAATATAGGAAATATTACTCAAATCAAAGGTCTGACCATGCCTTCAATAATGTATTATGAAATGCAGGGGAACTTCCAATTACAGTACCAATCATTCTGTAATTTCGCATTTATGAAAGGGAGAGTGAATTAAAAACACTCCCTTGGTTATAATTGCTAAGTGGACTGTATTATTAAACATTTCTTCTGTGGACTGCAACTGGCAGCTGTGCCTGCTCTTGCAGTACAAATTCCACTTTTAGCATGTGTAAACATTAACAATTAGTAAAATACTGAGGAACTTGTCAGCTTCACCATTGGACTGTTAGAGGCTGATGATTAAGCGTTGGAATTACTGTAAAGAAAATTATTTTGGTGAAGGTTCCTGTGTCCCAGATAAGGTGTTAATTATTCAGTAAAGCATACCAAAGTCTTCAGTTAGAATATTGCAACTAAATGCCATTCATATTATTAAACACTGGATTGTGATGTGTTAAAAGTTTCTGAGCACATCTTGTAAAACCAAACGCAATGTTACTGACTTTCAAACCTGCTTTTATGTTAGCTGGAGCTGAGCATGGTATGTTGGAGGCACTAATTTTAGTGCTTTAAAATTTCTGGACTTCCTTTTTAATTATTTTACTTTTCTGAGGAAATGTGTTTTCTATTTGTAGTGTTCCTAACATAATTTTTTTCTTTCCCCCCTGCCACATTTCACTTTGTTGTACACTTTGTTCAGAATTAAAGCTCTTCGGGAAGACCATGCTAGAAATCTTTTGTTTGCAAACCATTAGATAACCTTTGCACCTTTGTGAGCTGCTGAATGCTGAAGGGAAGTCTGTATCCTAAAAGCATTCCAATCTCGTGGGCTTTATTTAATTAGTGGGAAGAAGGACCTGTCACCACTGTTGGTTATTTGCTTTACTTCTGTGCAGTGTCTGAGTCCAGATGAGCCGAGGCTGCTCCAAAATCTGGAGAACTTTGTGTCTCCAAAATCAGAAGCCAAAGGGTATCATGCTCTTGTGCTGATGTTGCAATTTCTAGGAGCAGAGAAAGTGTGATGAAGGCCTTTGTACCTCTGCATTGAGAGTGTTCAGGGGTTGATTTCGTGTGGTGCCTGTCAGCACAAGCTCACCTCGCATGCGCTGTAACACTTGCCTGTGGCTGGGCAGAGAGTGGCCAGTAATTCATCCTGGATCTCCACACATTTCTTTTATGTGTTTGCTCATTTATCCCTTCTGCTTCTGAAAACTGAATGTTCAAGATGTGAGAAACCAGCATGGCTCCTTCACCTATGAACAGGCAGAAACAGGATGTGGAAGAAAATCAAGTGCCGTAAATGCTGTCATATGAGGAAGTGTGCGGTAAAAAAAAAACAGAATTGACTTTGGGTCTTCTGAGTCAGACTGTGGGGCTGTGACTAAAGGATTAACTAACTCTGCTCCACAGGTGAGAGAGGAGCCTGGCACTGCTCTCTGGTACTCCAGTTAGTGCTGATTGGTGTTGCTTTGGATGCTGTTTGCTTTGTGTTTTATGTGTTTCTTTGGTGTGATTGAATTTTATATTCCTTGAGACTGTGTTTCGCTCCATTCATGCTGGATGATGAAATTCCCCTCTTGTGATTCAAAGCCTTACAAGAGTAGAAAACACTCTTGTAGCAGTCACCCCACACAGTTCTTGGATGAAATAGGCAGTGCATCAGTCTCCTGCCCATCACTGCTCCCCTGTGCCTGAAGATTATTTATCTAGGTAGTGTTTAATTGATTCTGCTGGGAAGAGTAAATTTTTGTAACTGGTACTTCTATTACACATGCACATTTATTAGATCTTCCTGATGTTAAATTTTACCCTTCAGTAAATAATAACTTTAACATATTTCTCACACTGCTATTATGGAGCTAAACAGAGCAGTCAATTCACGGATAAAACTTTGGTCTGGTTTTTTGGCTACGTGGGCCAGCTTCTGGCCTGTGTGTGACTACAGTTCCAGGTGTGCTAACTCTGCTTTTGTAGAAAAAATTGTCTACCTCCTGCTGAAGGGTACATCAGCTTGAGAGCATTTTGATAAAAGGTGACACTGGAATATGTGCTGCTGCTGCTTGAACTTCTGGGGTGCACTGGAGCCATCTCCCTTTACATTCCTTCTTTGCATGCTTCCCTTTTGCCCTGCATTTCAAGTTGTTCAAAGGTATTTCATGAAATGGTCAAACGAAATATAGTCTAGTGGAGCTTAATTTTCTGTTCTCCCAGAAAAGTTTTCTGAGATGGGCAGTTAGGATCCTAATGGGATGTAGGTACCTTTCATTAAAGGGAGGAAGCATGTTCCTAAACACATTTTGATTTGATTGGATTGGATTTGGCATTTGTCTTCACTGAAGACAAGAGGGGCTTAAATTCCTTGTCTGCTTTAAAGCAGAGACTTGAATTTGAAACTCCCAACTTCTCCTATGCGTGCTTAGATCACAAATCCATTGAGTATTGCATTTTCCTGTTTCAAAAATAGGCAAAGGGTAGTAGTTGCTTGTCTGGGCAAGAAGCAGGCATCCCCTGTGCTGAGGGGAATACCCAAACCACAGAGATGCACTTTCGTTTTCTCTCACTCAGAGAGTCTACAGCTGGATACTGTGAAAACCAACTTCAACAGCAAAGAGGAGGGGAGATACACCCAGATAGAGAATAATTGGACAGGACTGGGAGGTGGTGTTGAGAGAGGAAAAACCCAACTGCGTGCTAATGGCCACCCGTGGAGGGTGACACCTCGACCATCTTGATCCTATAAGCTGTGCTCATGTTCCCCTTAAGCTTCTATTTTCCCCAAGCACATGGCTTGCAAAAAGACATGCATCCTCTAAGAAAATCCCTTCTCAGAATTCCATCAAATTCTTGGTGTTTTCTGCTGGGCAGCTCATAGTTTTACTGTGAAAAGGGGCAGAAGATGTTGCCATTAATGTGTGATAGCAGTCTTGGAAAATGAAGCAGACAACACTGTGAAAGGTTTGAAGCAATTTAATTTTAAAAAAGTATCGTGGTTTTAATCTTTACTATTGCTTTGCCAGTGTTAAAATTTCAAGGATGTCCAGCATGCCTTCAGTGTTCCTCACATCCAGAATCTCTTTAACAAACTCATTTATAGGAAATAGACACTTTATATCGCATTAAAATAAAAACAAAAAAGACAGACTTTCTAATCGCCTGGAGTCACATTTCAAAACTAGCTAGTCAGGCAGTTATCCAGCAACAACCTCCTTATTTTAAATGTTTTTTCTTAAAAAAAAAGATAAGAAACAGCAGTGACCCAGCACTAGCCTAGTTTTAAATATTAAAGAGATTTTTATCAGTGTAAATTTGAAAAACAAACCAGCTGCCACCACTGGGGTGTTAATGATGTCGGTCAGTGTCCAGCAATGACCTCCTCTTGTAATTCTGTGTGTTAATTCTACAGTCCATAATTCATGGCCCACCAAAAGGCAGCAACAAGGAAGGCTGCAGGCACCAGCTTCTGGCAGAGGCACCTGAAAGGAAGCCTGCAAGCCTGTGGGAAGAAAGGAAATGGCAATTAGAAATAACGAAAGCCAAAAGATGGTTCGAGAAAACTAAAAGGGTGCCTGTGTGGGAGGTCAGTGTGGGCTCGAGAGCATGGTCAGGTTCTGCTGCAGAAATGCAGAGGGGGTCAGTTTTGCTGGTGGTTATTGAGACTGCAGCGGTGGCAGGGTCAGATCCAGCCACTGAACCCTCCTCTCTTCTCTGGGTAAACTCTGCTGGCAGCAGCTCTGCTCATCTCCCCAGGGAGACTTTTCCAGCCTTTGATAGTGGCAGATGCCTCCCCTCTGGATGGAGCCCTGTGAGTTATGTGGCGTTTGGACAGCAGCCTGTCTTTCAATGAGAAATGTCAGCCTAAAGGGAAAAAAACAGGGCACTGAGGGGGCACCAACAAATTAAGGGATAAACCCCAACCTAAAGCCACCTTACATGCTTCACTCACTGACATTACAAGGGAGTCAGGTGTTACTGTTGCCTACTTGCCAGCAAAAAGGTGGGAGAAAAGGGAGAGAGCATACCCAGCCTCCATGGCCAAGGATCCGCTTTGTCCAGTTATTGTTCAAAACATTTCCAAAGCTTCTTATAACACTTTTAATAACATTCCACGTCTGGAAAACACTGATAGCAACCCTGATGATTTAAACAAAACAAAACAAAGCATGAGGACAGAAAATTTATTCTAAAGAGTGGCAAATAAAATACAGAAGTTTAGGAAACTAGTTTAGTATATTCCTTTATGTTTAGTATATTCCTTCCTGAAAGTGTATGTGTACCTGTATATTTCTCTAAATATTTAGGATGAAGACTTTGAAATCTAATTTAGTTTCTGAATTAAGTGATTATCTTTGCAGTTGTTTCAAACTTAGAAGAGCATGACCTGATGAGAGTCATTTATCTCTGATGAATCAGGACAGCAATACAGGACTGACACAGCAATGCCACAGGCTCTCTCCGGAGTGTGAATCCAGCTTTACTGAGGTAGAAGGTGTATATATGTTATGTCCATATATATATGTTCTGTTAAGTTACACAGCTGTAATTAACAATAAGGTAGAGTACCAGACACAGCTGAGCACCTCATGTTGGGACGCTGCTGCACGTCAGTTATTAACTATGCAGGACAACCCTCAGCTCACGGCAGATAAAAAGCAGTTCAAACTAGTCCAGCCATGTTTCTTTGTATGTGCATGGGTAGGTTACTGCACATGCAGAAACATGTTAATCCCACACCAGGCTGCAGGCCTCTCATCATTCAGTTGTGCTTAAAGTCATGTCTAAAGCTACTGTGCCTCTGAGGAATTCTAAATAGCAAGAAACTACTTAAGTCTTTTGACTTTAAACAGCTGTAGTCTGTGGAAACAATTTACTATTTACATTATTGCTTTTCCTTGTAAGCTTTTCCTTGTAAGACCATCTGTTTTGCTTTTCTAGTTTCTGTATAATGATGCAATAGTAGCAATACATTTTTTTATTTTGTGTACAGAAACGTTCTTGTTTATCTAACATGATTTTTAAAAGGATCTGCCAATAAGGTAACTTACACTCGTGCCAGGTGAAGCAGTGTTTCTTCTAATGTCCTGTGGAACCTCCTGTTAAATTCATCCCCAATCAGGGCCAGCTGATGGCCAACATGAGTAGCTGAGCTGCAAGGCAGTCAGGATGTGCACATTAGAGGAGAACCCTGCAACAGCAATTCCTTAAAAGCATTCTGCAAATGTCAGGTACTGTTATTCCCCCAACACTTGGGGTAAACTGGGCACATAAAAGGGAAATGTTACAGGGGTTTTGTTTCCTATTATTTATGGGTTTATTGATTACACATCTTATGCCCATACATAGGAAGTGTTTTGATGTTTTCATAAAAAGCTACATATTTGGCACCTTTGAGAAAGCATGTTGATTCTTTAGGTGTTTCATTTCATTATAAAAGACAATGGAATTCTGGTTTGGGTTTTTTGGTTATCCCACTCCCTCCCCATAAGTCAAAATATTGAAACAGCCCTCACTTCAAACCTTTCAAAATATTTCATCTTACAAAAATGTTGGCTTTGTCATCCAACAGATGTACTCCAGTGAGTTCCACTATGCAGTGTGGGTCTCCAGCTACTGGGTGGTGCCCGGGTACGAACTGACCAAAACCTTAAGACTTTTAGGGAGGTCCTGGGGCATACAGAAACTTGAACAACATCTGTGGCACATCTTAATGCCAAAAACTTGTTATGCTTTCCTGATGAAAATTTCCAATTTGATTTAGCTTCTCTTAGATATGTGTTTTTGTTTTGGCAGACAAATAATATGAATATACATTTTTATTTTACCTCACATTTCTGCTGAGATCTGTTTATGAGATCTGCTGAATAGCAAGTGGGCTTAAGAGCTTAATTCTAGAGTCTGCTTGAAAAAAAACTTGGGCTTGATTTGGTCAGTCCATCAACAAAAAAAAAGCCAAAAGACCCACAGAAAGGAATTTTCACAGATGGGGGAGAAAGGCAACCCCTGACTCTTGTACATAATGTATGTATGGGATTAAGAAAGACCCAAAGCAGCACTGCTAGTTTGTTGTAAGTGGCGCCTAGAGAATTATGTAAAAATGGCTTCTTCAGCTGCTTGCTGTAACAGGTGGGTCTCTAATGAAGAGCCATATCTGTGTCCCTGTGCAAGACAAAAACTTACAGACATTTAATGCAGCATAATCTTGAACAGTCAGAGTTAAGCACTACAGGTTATCTACACTTGCATCTATTCCATTTCCAGTAGCATGCACTGTGATTATTTGGCTTAGCAGTTTTCTGGAAAGTCTGGCACTTTGTACTTGGGGAGGACAGAAGGAGTATTAATGTAGTGTGATACCTGATATCAAACTCCATTTGCTCTGTGGTGTCTGGAATTGTTTGGAGGTTACTGTAGGTTTCGTCTTCTGGTGCTCCATTGGGGTAGCTGGAGAGGACAAAATGCCTGGGGATTCTCCTTATTTCAGACATCTTACTCTGCAACAAGTTGTGAAAGACAACCTCATGGCTTCATGTTATGCAACGTTTTTTCAGTATAGATGAAAATTGTTTAAAGCACTCTTAAATTACTCATTTTACTTCTCCAGTCAGAACACGAGTGTTGCTAAGATAACTACTTTGAGAGTAGTCAAAGGAAAGTTTCAGTGACCCAACAGATGTCCAGCAATTCATACATGCAGCATTTTGATGGCAGCTATTTTATATTGGCTCAAAACAAGCTAGAAGTTGGAAAATCTCAATAAATCTAGTAAGTGTAGACAAGTATAGTTCCTCAGTAGTTCCACTTAGCACAAGATGCTTTCCTACATTGTTTGCAACAGCCTGCCTGGCATTAAATCACTCTAACCCATGGAGATCCCCAGGCAGCAAAGTATCTAAAACAAACTCGAACAGATTTTCCTAAGTCTTTAATTCAGGTCCAAGTTTATACATTTTCTTCAGCTGGAGGCCACCACCAGGGAAATTACAAGCAACTCACCACAGAAATAGAATGTAACAAACATTTAAACCCATTAATAGCTTTCCACATGGAAGAGCAAACAGTAGAAACCACAAAAATCAGCAGAGTTGCTTACTTGTACAATGGGAAAGTTATTCACAACCAGTACCCAGGCTCTGCTCCATATGCACCTCCTAGGAGGGGATTGTCTTCTCCATGAAATAAATGGCAAAATGTAACAGGTTTCAGCACATGTGGCTTGTGTCTAATATTGCAAGCATTTGGAAAACACAGAGAGCAGTGTTTGGAGAGCAGAGCTGATGTTTTCATAGTCATTAGGATTGTTTTATTTGGTTTATCAAGGGAAACAACATCAGAGCTGTGGATGGGGATTATTCCAAACTACGCATGCCCTTGGGCAGGTAACACTTCTGGCCCTTGGACATTTGCTGCAGTGGAAGGCACTCCCTGATGTTGAACTTAATTACAGCTTTCTGGAGATGCTCTGGTTTTATCTGGCATTGGTTTTGGCCAGCTTTTTTGTGGTTTCTTTGCTTCCTGGCTCCATCACTGAAAAACTGATCCCTCTTTTTGATGGAATGATCCTGGACAGCAACGAAGGGGAGTTCTGCTGGCTGGATTTCTTTCTTATTTTAAACACACACTCAGCAGGTCAAATGAATAGAACTCAAATAAAATATTCTCAGAAATTAAACTAAACCAAGCAAAAGATAATATCATAATGCTGCTTGGTGTGAACTTGATTTGCCACATTGCTGCATTCTTGTAAACATTATTAATTTTACACTTGGGATGAGGTTAGGGCCTTTGTGATCTTTCAGTATTTAGATGAAGTTTGTATTTTCCACAAAGCAAAATTATCCATAACTAATGTGTATACATTACTGCATAAGCAAACTCACAAAAATGTGATACTAAATAAATGAAAATATACTTAAAGAAGTGTAGGATCTTCTTCCTGTTTAATGTGGCTGGGGAAAAGCATGCTGCAGATATGTAGATATTATGTGTTACACAGTTTGTAGTTTCATCTTCTGTATTTTTTCCTTCTATTTGGAGCATTTCTGCTCTTCTTACAAAGATGTTTGTAATCTAGGATTTTAAATATATCCAGAGTTCTGAAGAGCTGTGTAGTTTAGTAGTGACAAAGAGAAGCTGGGATCAGGTCTTCTGAATTTTATTGCAACAACTGTGAGGGGAGTTTTGTGACCCAAATCTCTTTCTGAGGGGAAATACTGCAAAGGAACACCTATCTGAACATATTTTACAGGTGAGTTAAAAGGCTCATTTATTTCAGATAGTATTTTTTTTAAAAGAGCCGGGAGTTTTAGGTGCTATATTTGCTTCAAAAGCTGCCCTGTCCTGTTTTAAATGCTTCCCTTATGTATTGCTGTGTGTCTCCTCCATCTGAAAAAATCAGGAACAAAAAGGGCGATGTCCGTAGAGGAACTTTGTGCATTCCAGCACCCTACCTGATTTCCAGATACCCAGTCACCCCAAGGACTTTGTAGCTCTGAATCAGGTGCCAGGGCTTCATCCACACACCGGAGTGAAGCTGCATCCCTTTAAATCAATCCATATTCACTGAAGCAGACACTTGAACGACTCTTCCATTTCCCAGGGGAACATCTAGACCAGTGGGTTACTGGGCGTGGTGGTGGCCAAGGGCTGATCACATTCCCACAAGTGCATCCCTGTCCCTTTTTGGTGCAAAGTCCAATGTGACACTACTGCAGTACGCACTGGGTGACCCAGGGCAGCTCCTGGTTTGAGAACTTCACCAGAGCTCAGGCAGGAGCTCCAAGGCGTCCTGTAGATCCATGAATGAGAAACTGGGAATGGCAGAGCAACGTTTGGAGGATCCCAGGGATGCTGAAGTACTCCCTTGGACATTTAAACTGTCAATTCTCTGGATGCAGTTAATCTCAGTAGGCTGCATAGAGAAACAGTCAAAGCACGCAGTGCTGGACTTTTGGAGGTTAAACAACCCAATTGTTGGGCTCACACGCACAAAGTAAACATCTAGGGATGTAGTGGTGTACTTCTGTAGCCTGTGGGTACCAATGGAAATGTATTAATTGTGTTTCTTCACACCTTAGAAACTTGTTAGAAGTTATCGAGTAAAACAAGTACTATAGTAGATAAAATGTAGTAGGACCAAGTATGAAAAGTCAGCTGCCTCCTGCACATGTATTACTAACTATTTTTAGCTCTCACAATGACATAGTGAGGGAAAAAAATACTAAAAAAAGGTATGTTCTTTTTCTCATTTTTCTTCTTCTTCATTTCTAGACTTGATGCTAGTTTCACATTCATGGGGCCATACAACGGAAATGTCTATATCTGGGTAAGATGAAAACTGTGTCCTGAAAAAGACCTATAATAAGTCAAGGCAGTACAGAACTCAGACATGTAAACAAACCATACAATACCACAACAAAAGCCTAAACTGCAACATATGCTACCTCACACCTGTTACCATGATAATACCTTCCTCCCACAGCCTAAAAAAGACACTGTCGTAGTTGTTGGGTCATGCTCTCCACAGCTCAGCTGCAGCCTCATGTATTGGCTTTGCCCACCAAATTGTCTCAATGCAATGCCCATCCAACAAGGAAGGGCATTATAATGTATTTTACAGGATGGACAGTACTGAGGCAAATGCAGTCTGCTAGGGCCATTGTCTTGGAGATGTACAGGATGGGTCTAATTTAGTTGCAAAGCAAGGCTTAGCAATTATCTTCTTGAGAATTACTTATCTTGAGGCCATTTACTGATTCCTGTCATAGTTTTTAAAATCTGGGTGTATAGATATAATATAGAAATGCACATAAAAGCTACATTAATATGGACCTGTTTTGTTCCTCAGGTTTGGATCTGTGCAGAGCTGGTCAAGAGGAACACACATGACACTCCACAGGCCCTTCTGGTTCTCCACAGCAGGACATGGTAATCTTCTACCATCTCAGCCTTTCCTTCTTTCCCCCATTTATACAGAAAGAAAAGGTAAACTGATTTTGGTTTACAGAAACCAAAGAGGCTGTATGTGTTTGGGAGTAATTGCTGATGATTCAGAGAGTAAATGACCACAACTGAATCCTCCCATCAGCTCTGAGGAGGCATTGGCAGGACCCCATGTCAGCAACAGAGATCATTTCTAAACTAGCAACCAGATCAAAAAAGCTCAAGCTTCCCTGTAAAGCTTTGACTGAGCATGCTTAAAGCTTAGTTTCAATGGTGAAATGCCTTCAGCAGAATAAATAATGTATTTCAACTCAAATACAATACTTAATGTTCTGATGAAAAGACGCCTAGATCCAAATTTTAAAAAACAGCTCTCCAAATGCCTAATTATATGATGGAAATTATGGCAACACAAGTATGATTGAATAATGAAGCATCTTCAGTAGAAAGATTATGTTGACACTATCTTTACTTTGCATAGTCAGGTTGGTTTTATTTGTGAGGGAGTTTTTTAACCCAGCCAAAGAGAACAGAAAATCTTCTTGAAAAAGGAACATTGCTAGACCAGGAAGGCCAGCAGGTGAGCTGGGGAAAACAAAAGGATCTGATATTTGCTAGGAGTCAGTTCAATTAG
The DNA here is from genome assembly GCF_008360975.1 of Lichenostomus cassidix. NCBI lineage: Eukaryota > Metazoa > Chordata > Aves > Passeriformes > Meliphagidae > Lichenostomus > Lichenostomus cassidix. Next base: position 53,331,412 of record NC_139480.1, read on the forward strand.
ATTTGCTGTGTTAACAGATTTTAAGACAGGCACAATAATACTTCAGTATAATGCACTGAATGCATTAGTTTATATAATACATCCTTATGTATTTTATAACTTATCTATGTAGTTTTTAAGCACTTTATGTCTTACACATCCAGTCTTACATATTTTATGCAGACGTGACATAGTAAAGCTATAAATAATAACAATATACAATTTACTATGTTTTAAAGCTGGTTATGAAAACAGAAAACCACTATAGATAATCTAATTCCAGTGTTCAGGCTCAAAACTCCCAGAGCCCACCTACATAAATATGGATAGTCAGACAGGATCCCCGTCCTTCACCCCCCATGGTATCAAAGCCTATCTCAAACTGTTTCAGATTCTACCAGCTGCCCATGCAAACTAAATTTAAATGAAAAACAAACAGAGGCTTGGTTGTTTGCATATATATCTCCAATCCATAGCCACCTCTTTCAAAACATGACATCATCCTCACTGCTGTGAGCACAAATCTCTGTGCTATTTTACAAGGACAAGTCTTGGACAAAATGACTACGGATTAAGAGCTAGTTAAGGTTTCAGAGAAACAGAAATATTTGGCATGCAGGAAGGATACACTCGAAAATCCTAGGCATTTTTTGGTTTTGTTTTCTTTAGGTTTTGGGCTCTTCTATGACCTCTGTCAGATGAGCAGCAGTTGCCCGTGACTTCTGGCCCTCTTCCCTTGAAGGTCAGATGCTGTGAGCCACGGGCAGCACACAGCCTGTGGGCACCAGCACATCCCTGCCCCTCCCCTCACAGGGACACCTGCCTTTGGAACCACCACAGCTCGAGGCAAAGTGCTGCAAGGTAACCGTCAGCAACCCGAGTTTCTCTGAGAAAGATGAGAGGTTAAGTCATCCTTACTCATTTTGGCACAGCGCAGGTAAGTTAACCCAGGGTGCAAGGCAAACTCTTAAACCAGTACCAGGTCCAGGAGCAAAGATAAATTAATTCTTTGTCTCCTATCATGTTCTCAGATAGCTTACCATCAGTGACCTTGGAGACTGTTTACACAAAACACTTCTTAATATTGCCTCAAACAGCCATTAAAGGACACTTTGTAAATCTGCAAAATACACACTCTACTTCTTACATTTTACTTCATTTATGCTTTTATGATCAGTAAGTTAGTATGATAATATGCCTCCTCTGTGAATTTAACAGAGGTTCTCTTACGTCAAAACAGGATAGGAATTAAGCATTTGATTATATTTAAACCTAAAAATGTGTTCTTAAGCAAGTTCTGTAAGCTTGGTAGCAAAAGAAATGCATACAGCAGACTTTAAATGGAGGAAACCTTTTAAAGAACAGATATTTTGTATTTCAGTCTCTGCTGAAAATGTTTAAGGGGCTCTGACTGGGTCAAGACTTCAAGAATCTCAAAATTTTTATGTATCATCAGCATTTGCATGTTGTCTGTTAGAGCACTCAGAGAGCACCAGTTCTAACTGTGACTGTAGAGAACAAGAGATTTCCATCCTAAAAAGTTACTTCTGCAGTAAAATATAAAGTATCATTTTCCTTAAAGAGTCTACTGAATACTTCAGTGCTCACAAACCTATTTCAATAGCTTCTAAACTGACACAAGAAACATCAGGTGTCTGCTTTTACCAAAATTAAAACATTAAATTCCCAAGAGGTTCCATGGGAAGAACTAAAAACATCGAAGAGAAAAATATATTGATACCACACTGAAACTATTTCTATTAAAAAAACCCAACTCACACACACATTCTGCCACACTTAGGTTGTTGGTTTTTTGTGATAGCATCACCTATCTCAGGGATATTGCCTCTGCTCTACTTGTTTATAAAGAGTTAAGGTTTAGATTAAGTTGGAAAGATTCTGTTCTAATATTAACATTTCCTTTTCAAAGCATCTTTTGCTCTTTGTACTCTTCTGTCTCACCAACAGGTCAAGATTCTTATACAATAAATAAGAATCTGATTACAATTGTTACTTGAATTGCACAGCCAAGTTGTACGAGGTAAGTATGACAATATATATAGTTCAATAATCTATGAATGAACCATAAAGCTATGGAAAAATGTTTCTTTGTTCACATTTTTTACATTTATTCTAAAATTTTGACTTTTTGAAAGCTCCTAAAATAAATGATGCAGACAAAAAAGTTGGTGGTGGTGTTTAGAAAAGTTTGTGCAATGCTCCTAATTATTAATTACATAGTAAAATTTGAATCCTTTCAATCTAATTGAAAAAAATAAAAATCTGATGTACTTAAGAGACCTTGTTCAACCACCCCATCCACTTGAAGGCTGAAGTACTTGCAGTGAACCTGCTGGCATCCTCAGCAAGCAGATTACAGGATTCATGCCTTGATATTAAATGTAAAATTCAAGGATGCTGGTCACTAAGGTCATAACCTATAAAAATACTGGGGCTGATGCCGAGCTTCAACAGACAAAATAACATTTTCAATTTAAACCTAATAATTCTTATTATTAAAAAGCTGGCACACTTGGGGTAGCTAGGGGCTGCATTTTCCCTCATCTCATCTCATCTCCATAGCACTGCATAGCACAGCAGCCTCACTGTCACCTTGCACCTTCAGCCTGTCCCATTTAGCAGGGACATTTTATTGGACTTGTGGTCAGAAAACTCATCATCATCTACGACCTTTGGTGGTCATCTTCTACAGATGCCTCTGAAATCCCAGTTATTGCTGCCACATTGGGAAGGTGAGAGAAACTGTTGATACCCAAGAACAGTGTAAGTTCCATCTAAGAACTCAAATTTAACTCACTATTTATGCTGTCCTTGTTCTGCACATCAGTATAGAGAGTTAAAATGCCACACTCTTCACAGTTTTACTTAGGCTTCCTGTATTGGATCAAGATCACAGCTCCTGTTCTACTCCCACCAGCTCTTGTTTGCCCATCAGGCTGTTACCCTGCAGAAGTTGAGTGCATTCAATTTTTCTTAGTCTGCCCTGAATGGTCTTATGGTCAATGGCCTAGTGATACAGAAATCATTGAAAATAACTACCACAGACACCTACCAAACAGGTAAAACAGGCAATTTTGTTAAACTTCCTTCAGAGAGATAGAGTCTCTACAGAGATGACACTTTGACCTCAGAAGATATCGAACACCTTGAATAAACATTGATTTTCTTCTTCATTACACTCAGTGCTAACTCATTCAACTGACACGCATTACATGAAAAAAAAAGTTAATGTACCCACAATACGTTCATTCAAAATAACTTTGTTCATGTAACTGTGGCAGAAAATGACAATGGAATCTACTCTGTCTTCTTGTTACACACGTGTCTTTCTGCTACAGCCTTGAGAAGCAATCTCAGGCTAATACTTTCCACCCAAACACCTAGAAATCTGTTTAGTCACAGAACTCTGCATGCTGCTGAAATCACTCCTCGTGAAATGACTTATACATTACAGAGTATACACTGCTTACAGATTTCTGTATCCATCTCTGCTATTGGAGATCATTCCCATTATCAACAGCATCGTTGTAAATGTACACATATAGTAAACGACTTATTCGGGAATATTTTTGTAAGTTTAACACTGGTATATTTTGCTGTATATCTTGGACTTATTTTGAGGGCTTATTTCCTGCTTTGCTAGGAGTGAAAGTACACGCACTCGGCTCCTCATTTGCTTAGAACACCGTAGTTGAGTATCAGGCGCATGGGTGCTCACAGCATCCTTTGGAAGGCACTCTGTCCCTGCCGAGCCGAGCGGCCGAGGCCGGGCGCTCCCCCCGCCCGCGGGCACGGCGGCTCCGGCCGCTCGCTCCGCTGCCGGCGTCCACCCCCGCCCGCCGCGTTTGTTAAATGACATCGATCCCTCCTCCCGAACCGAAGATGCTGTGAGCACCCAGGCGGAGGTGCTACCCGTGGAAACGTCCCGGGACGCGGCGCGGGGCGCGCTGGTGAAGCGGCGGGTCCCGGCACCGCCGGCAGCCCTCGGCGCTCCGCGGCGCTCCGGGACAGCAGCCCGGGTCTGCCCGGAGCGCCCGGCAGCTTCTCCCCGCTCCCCCCGCGGAAAGGCGCAGCCCGCGTCCCGCCGGGACCCCGCCGCTCACCTCGGCCCGGAGTCCCCGCCGCGCCGCGGGCACACAGCAGGCGTCAGCAGAGGGGGCTCCCCGCGCCCCCCGCGCCGGCCACTCACGGCGGCGACACTGCCCGACTGCCCCTTTTGTCCGCCCGCGCCCCGCCCCGGCCCTGCCCCGCCCCGCCGGGGACACCGCCGCTCCGCCAGCCCGCCCGGCCGCTGCCGGCGCCACGGGAAGCGCGGCGGGGGGAGCGGGGCTGGCGGCGCTGTGCGCACCCGCGGGGAGCCGCTGGGCCGGGATGGCCCTGCCACGCTCCGCCCCTCGGTGGGACAGCGGCCGCGGGACCCTGTCCCGTGGGATGGACCCCTGCCCGGCCGCGGGACGCCACTGCTCCCTGGCCATCCCGGCTTGCACGAGCCTTGCGCTCGCACCGATTGAGATGCCAGGTGGTGTGAGCAGGCGCTGCGGACCCCTTTGGCCGAAGGAGCCCCGTTCCAAATGGCTGCCCTTGTCTCTAAGTGGACCCGTGTGGTTTTTTTCCAGCACTGAGCGTGCTGGAGCCCGCGCTGGGCTTTGGTTTGGAAATGCAGTGGTGGTGTTCACTTTTAAACAGGGAGGAGCAGGGTTTCCTCTTAGTTAAGTTTAGCAGAAACGACTAAGGCACCTGCATCCCCAACTCTCTCGAGGGTACGTGAGGAAAAAGGGTGTGGGGCAGGAGAAGCCCTGGCAGCACAGCCAGAGTTACCGAGGTTAAAGAGAGAGAGATCTGAAACGGTACTGACGCCTTGCCCAAAAGGTTTAGTGAGGTCATGGGACTTTCGGTGTTTTTCTTTTGTGCTGGTGATAACAGTGTTGTGATTAAGTCAGTATCACCCATCACGCAGAGCCCAGTGTACTGCAAAAGAGCTTTAAAGAACCAAACCCCCTATTGCTCCACGCTTTATTGTCATGTCAAACAGGAGACTTTACCAGTTAATGTTTGAGAGTGGACTTTGCCCCTCTATTTATAGTATGATTTCATCTCTCTAAGTGAAGGTAAACACCAGGAGAAGCCGAACAGCAGCATAGATACAGCACTCCACCTGGAGCTGGGGTGTCCTTAAGACTTTCATGGCTAAGTTTTTAAAGGTACAAAAGTGTGTGCATAAAAGTGTGTGCGTGCATGTGTGTGTGTGTGTGTTATGCAAACCACTTCTTTCAGCACTGTGCAGTACAAGCCCCCTTGTCTCATCTTCGAGCTCCGTACAAGAGGTTTACTCATCTGTAAAATGAACATGACAGAGCTTATCTTCCAGCTCATGCCAAGGATTGTGCTGTGTTTACATTTGCACAGCACAAAAAAAATTGCCTCGAAGGTACAGTATAATAAAAGGGAAATTAACCTCTTACTATCACTTCTTGCCATGACTCTCTTCTATTTAGTTCTTTCAATTTTTGTATTTACTTTTCTTCAAGTCAGTAATAGTTCCCCTCCTGAAACCAGGCTGACTTTTACACATACAGGTAACCTTGTGAGTTGCCTCAAGCTTAAAATAAAATACCCAAATGTCATCATAGGAGTCATTTCTGTCACAGAGATAGCACACCCGTGCTGCCACAGCATTTCCTGATACAATAATAGTAAGCATCACTGAGCTGCTCTCAAATTACCCCCACTTCCTGTGTTTTAACAATGATGTTACAAAGTGAAGATTCCTTAATACTGAAAACTACAACATCTATTATTAGCTGTGATGTAATACTGTGAATGTAAATTTCAAAGAGCAAAACAACAGCTTTTCATACTATGGAACTGTAACATCAATCAAGGATGCCAAATTAAGCTAAAAGACTCTTATATTAAAAAAACAAAACCCAAAACCAAAACCAAACAAATAAAAAACCCAAACCGTTTCTGTCCCTTAATGAAATAAAACATTTAAAAAGTGGTATTTCTTTTCAGCTTTCCTCTGAGGTATGATGGATGCAGGAACAAAAAAGGATTGACAGCAAGGAGAAGATTCAGGTTCACTTTTCTTGCTGTCAGCTGCCACGGCAGATGTAGCTTCTCAATCGAAAGAAGGCTAAGAAGGCTGCTCTCTTCTGCTGCCAGAGGTATTGTTGTGCTAGGAAATTTCCACTGCACGTGGCCATGCACGTGACACTGCATTTTGCAGCTGCTTTCATAGCTAAACTAGGGAATATTTAATAACCCCAGTAATATTAATTATTAAATTTAACTCTTTCCTTGTAGTTGCGTCCTTGAAACAGCCTATTACCATAGCATGACCTGGCAAATCATAAAACCTATTTATTCTATTCAGATTATTTGGGGAATTAAGGCTCTTAGGAAATATAGATCTTATATAGTATCAGAGTTATTTGCTCTACTCCCAACACATTGCAAAGTGCTTATTTCAGCAACTGTCTTAATGTATCTATTTTTTAGTGAGTAATTTGTCTTACAGAGGCAAATTAAGTATTATATGTAATTTGTCTTACCCAGTCTCCCCCAAAGACTCTCCAGATCTCTGGAGTCCACTATGTAATCCCTTATTGGTTTGTATTGAGCCTGTCACAAAATGTCTGTGACCTTAACATACGGCAGGTGTCTTAACATCATCTCTTTTTGGAAGGAATTTTGCATGTGTACATCTGGCTCCTCTGCACAGGAGCTAACCCTCTAACTTCTTACGTGCTATTTTTCTCACCGCGCTTTCACTGTGAATTACAATTGTTGCTCATGTTGTCATGAGCGCAGGGTGCCCAGAGAAGCTGTACCTCCCCCATCCCTGCAGGTATCCAAGGCCAGGCTGGACAGAGCTTGGAGCAACCTGGGATAGTGGAAGGTGTCCCTGCCCGTGGCACGGGGTGGGACTGGATGGGTTTTCAGGTCCCTTTCAACCCCAGCCAGCTTGGGGTTCTGTGATGGAATTTTTGGGTGAAAATGTGCATGCTTCCTCTGAGCAGTATCTGTACAAAAGGAGCTATTCCTAAGCTGTACGGCCATGAACATTTTAACACCTGACAGGCTCAAACACCAACTTGAGCTTTGGCATCGGAGTGTCCCCGGGGGTTTTGCATTCTGATAACATCTAAGAAGGTTTTGTCGAGCGATGGCCTTCGACAAACCGCCGTTAGTCATGAAGTGATGTTTGTTAGGGACTTGTTTCCTGATGATGGGGCAGGCCGAGGCCGCGGAGGCCTAGCATCACAACGTCTCCAGGCAGTAGGGACAAGGCGGAGGTGGCCGGGCGGGTTTCGGGGCTTTCCCGTCAGAGCTGCAGCACGTCCCTATCCCTTGGGGGAGCAGCAGCGCCGGCCTCGCCAGGCTCCCCGGCCACACCCGCGTCCGTCACCGCCCGGCCCGCCCGCACAACATGGCCGGTGCCCCTCAGCCCCGCCCCGGGCGGTGCCGGAACGGGCGGGGCCATGGCGGCGGCGGGCGGGCACGGCCGGGCCTGAGGGGAGCGGCGGCCGCGCTCCGCCGGCAGGTGAGCGCAGGGCGCGGGGCGGGTCGTGGGTGGCCGTAATGCCCCGGCAGCCCCTCCACGCACCCATAGCCCCTCCACACACCCGCAGCCCCTCCACACACCCGCAGCCCCTCCGTACACCCGCAGCCCCTCCATGCACCCATAGCCCCTCCATGCACCCATAGCCCCTCCATACACCCGCAGGCCCTCCATACACGCACAGCCCCTCTGCACACCCACAGCCCCTCCATACACCCGCAGGCCCTCCGCACACATCCCCAGTCCCATCCCCTTCCTCCACACCCGCACACGCCCATAGCTGTCCCACATGCATCCCCTCATACACACGTACACCGCACACAGACATACACACACTCTACACCCACACCCACACACCCCACACAAACCCCTGCTCACACATACACATCCCTCCTCCCCTCCCCAAACATCCCCCACCGCCCAGCACACACAGCCGTGTGTCTGTTTCACTCTTTAGCTCCTTTTCGCCCCTGACACTTTGGGAATCTTGCAGCAAACCCTCCCGGCCTCCTCCGATGGCATATGCGCATCAGCCGAACTGGATTTTTCAGTAATAAACTTAATGGTATTGTATTAATAATGAAGCACAGTTACATTTTGTGCTGTTAGAAGGAAGCAGGGCTCGCTGGGTCAGGTGCTGCCGGCGTGGCTTCAGGGGTGTTTTGCGGTATGAAAAATCTGCCATCAGCACCGCTGGCTGCTTGTGGTAGTGATACCAACCTGGCTGCTTTTGGATCTCAGCGCATGAATTTGTGCCGGGGCAAGAGGCCTCACCTTGGGTTAGGCTGCTGCCAGGCTTTGTTACATTTCCTTGCTGCCTCTGGGAGCAGTTTGGGCGAGGAAGGCAGTGTTTTGGAGAAGTGGCAGGCCTGCTGTGCCTCTGTCACATACCTACTGTCTCTTGAGTAGGAGCTCTGGTGTTCTGTGAAGGATTTGACTTACTACAAATATGTGGGCTAGGGCTGTGTTGGGCCTTCTTTGATGTTTTGTGAAGCTAGGGATCTCAGCTGACCAGAAGTTTGAATGTGTAGTTATTTTGTGCAATCTCATCAGGTTATCTAGAATACCGATTTACAGGTTAGAGGATTCCTGTAGAAAACGATACTGTATTAAAATGATATTTTTGAAAGTAAGAAAGTTTTTGGTACAGCCTAGTGTTTGTGGGTTTCAGTAATCAAGTTATGCAAAATTGGAATTTTCTGTTTACTGGCCGCTTAAACATCATCTGAGATAATCAAACTGTCTGCAGAAACCAAGGAAGAATTTTCAGTCTGCTATCCTTTTTTCAGTATTTTCAGTATTGCTATCCTTTCAATCCTCCTGTAGCAGGAGGGATCTGTAAGGCCTCAAGTTCCCAAAAGAGGAAAAGAAGTGCACTCTTGTAATTTTTCTTTTTATTTCTGGTAGAAGCTATTTTCAGTAGAAGTGTTAGAAGTGTTAGAAGGTAGAAGTGTTTAGCTTTGGTTTAGTTTTAACTCACCTTCCTCTGTGTGAACCGATCAAGGAGTCAGGTACCAGAGAAATGGCTATAGTGTTGGGGCTGAATTTTGGTGAACCTCATGGGGTAGTTTGGAGATGTGAAGAACATTGTTTTAAAGCCTTTTGAAAAGTTTACGTATTGGTTGGTTAATACTATTGTAGCCTTTCATGCATTTCCTTTTCAGGGGACAATTGTATTGCAAGCAGACTAATCCCTGACCTTTTAAAACCATAACAAGGTGGTGTGTGGTATTAGTGAGTCATTGATGGTGAGTCATGCAAACTTCAATACAAATAAATTAATGGCTTTATTTACTTTTGTTCTGGTAATATCTGGATGGCCCAGAGAAAGATCATGACCTTGTAGAAATCGGTGTTGTATAAAAGCACACGCATGCAGACAGTCCTGAGCCTTCATATACTCTTTTCTGTCTGTCTCTGTTTAAGCTTGATCTCAGATTGGTTTACCAACATAAATAAAAATAAGTGTGTCTTAAACTTTTTTAAATTGCAGTTTAATAGTAAACATTTCTGCCTTGTAGGATTTGACAGGATAAATTGTCTGTGTGGGATTATATGGGTTGTATCTCCCAGAAAGAAACAGCAGGGGCCTGAGCTTGGTGGCAGATGTACATCTCCATAGATAGTCCTGGAAAATGAAGACCCCTTGAATTCCAGTCCAACATGTTACATGCAGAAATTGCATTAACTACATTCATTAATTACAGTACTACATTTAGTAAAGGTGATTTTATGTTTTTATTTACCTTTCAATGGAAAAATGTGTGTAGAAGGGGCAGTAGATGGTGTTAAATGTGTATGTGTGATAACCCAGCTCTCTTCCACTCCTTTGCATGGTGAGTTTTGTTCTTGGGAGAGTAATGTAAGTAATAATAACAAATGTAGGGGAAATAATAATGTTAATAAAAGTATAGAGGAAAACCCCCCCATCGGGTCAGTCAGGTTGTGAGATGGGATGCCCAGAGAAGCTGTGCTATCTCCATCTTTGGGGTTTTCATAAAATAGGTGGGTAAAGCTCTGAGCAAACTGACCAGACCTCATAGCTAACCCTGCTGGACTTGCTGAGGTCCCTTCCAGCTGAAATGGTCAAGTGACCCTAAAAAAAGGCTGACGTGGGCAAGTGAGAGGTCTAATGTAGAAAGTGGCATCTGCTGTCAGGAGCTGAAGTGCAGTTTATAAGCGCTCTTCTAATGACCTGAGATTTGGGGAAATCCTCCTGTAAGGGTTTGATGATATCAGTTGCAAGGTCAATCACCTTACTGTAGTTCCCTTCCTTGGGGTACTGCAAATCTTAATTCTTGATAGAGCTCTTGGAATCATGGTTTCTTATTCTACAGTCTCCAAGTGATCCATATGAGCATTCCTACTTCAAAACAAAGCAAAAATGTATGTTCCTGAGTAAAAACAGTAAAATGTCTATGCTCCATGCTTGGTTCTTCAAAGATTACCCAGTATACAATAGGGGTTTCTGTCAGTAGTGTATTTAAGGGAAGACATTTGTTGTGTGTCTGTTTATAAAAGGTAGGCTGGCTGAGGAGTGTGAAAAGTCCCTGTAACCAGTGTCCTTGTGTGCAGTTGTCCAGCTGAGAAATTTGGGGTTTCAGTCTGAGCCTAGATGTTATTTTCCTTGATTTTTAAATTAATGTATTTATGTGAAAGGACTTTCTAGGTGCTACTTTTCTTCTGCTTTAACTTTCATGTATCCTCCCCTATTTTCAACCTCACATCTCTAAACTTTCCTTTGCTAACAGGTTGATTCCGCTTTAGGATCATGGCAGGAAAAGTAAAGTGGGTAACTGACATAGAAAAATCTGTTCTAATAAACAACTTTGAAAAAAGAGGATGGATTCAGGTGGCAGAAAATGAAGACTGGAATTTTTATTGGTAAGTATGCTACAATTACCAATTTCTTTAATCAATGTTGTGGAGGCTTGCCCTATTATCAGTGTCCAGACTTCTGTAATAAACTTTACTTTCCTTCTCCTTCATGATAACAATTTATATTCAGGCTAATTATTCAACATTTCAATACTGAGAGTGAATGTGAAATGAGATCAAGATTGTGTATGGTGAAAGGAGGAGAGTAAATAATCTAGCTTCTCATTTGATATTTGTGTTACGTAAGACCATGAAATGCTGTCCTAGAATGCAGTAATCCATTAACAGGCAGCAACAGTTCTCTTGAAATAAACCAAACAATTTATGATGTTCCTTTCAAATTCACCAGAATGGCAGTTTGTGCTGCCAAATGTACCCTCTGTGAACCAATTATTTAAATGGGCAGGAATCTAGTAATCTGCTCATGATCTTGGAATGCAGTTGGGAGAGTGGGGAAATACTCATGGAAATTGCTGTGTGACTGCTTGTATTGTTTTGGGTTTGTTGGTTTTTTTTCTTCCTGAAATAATAACGTAGCAGACTGGGGGCATTCAGGAAATATTCTTAAATTTTTACAGCGAGACATGTAATGTGGAAAATTCTTTGCATCTGTGTCCCTGCTCTTATCTTCTGTGAAAAATATAGTTGATAACTGATTTGATGACTCTGTCACTGCAGCGCTTTCATCTGGTATATAACTAAAGATCACAGGTCTTTTCATTAAGATCTCTTGACCAGTTTTCAAGCCATGTGTTTGAATTCCTTTATAGTCCAAATAGCAAGGCGGCAGCCAGTAGGAGGTTGGGTTTGTGGCTTTTTTGAACAGGAAAGGTGAGTTTCAAGAGTGTGGAGTAACAGATTTAGAAAGATGATTCTGTAGCATTTGGGTGCACTTCAGTAAGTTTTTGGCCCTGCTGGGGGTTGACCTGACTATCAACAAGCCAGAGTCCAGTGGGACCAATTTGTCACCTTCCTGTCCTCACTTCCTGCACCAATTTCAGTAGTGGTGGAGGGACTGATTAAACCTTCTGCAGGATCTCATTTGCTTTGTTAATAGGAGTTCAGGATATGTTGGATTGTCACCACAGCAAAATATTAAATATAAAAGAAATGAGAGAGAGAAAAGATGAAGGAATTGGAGTGAGAAGATTTCTAATTTGTCCTTCTGAAGTGTGTTTCTTGAGAGGAATCATTCGATGTTTGTCTTTGGTTTCAGGATGAGTGTCCAAACAATCAGAAATGTTTTCAGTGTGGAAACTGGTTACCGCCTCTCTGATGACCAAATTGTCAATCATTTCCCAAACCACTATGAACTGACCAGAAAAGATTTGATGGTAAAGAATATCAAGCGATACAGAAAAGAACTTGAGAAAGAAGGAAGTCCTCTTGCAGAAAAGGATGAGAATGGGAAATATATTTATTTGGGTATGTTGCTCTTATTATCAGCATTCAGCTTTTTTCTTAGGTAGTCAATAACCCAGAATTGAACCAGGTTTTTTGTGCATGAAATATTGAACCTCTAGAGTGTTATGACATTAAAGTGGCTACCTTGAAATGCTCTGTTCCTCTGTTGGGTTTGATTCATTTGGGGTTTCTTAAAAATTATTTTGGAGAGGGAAAATTGTGAGGTTAAAGCAGTTTGCCATTAGATTAGTGGTGAAACCAAAGGGCTCTGGTACTTCATATGAGAGAGGGTTGCAGTTTCTTTAATTCAGAGGTGAAAATCCATTGTCTTAATATCTTACACTGGAGCAAAAGCTAAAATAAAGTTTTGCAGAAAGGCTCTGGACAGAGCTGAATGAACAAACACTTCAGAGGAGAAATTTGGGAGAAGTTGGAGAACAAATAATGACTGCTAGAAAATAAAATAAAAAGAAAACCAGACCAAAAAAAAAAAAAGAAAAAACCCAAAACAAACTAACCCACCAAAAAAAAGAGACAAAAAAACAAACCCACAAAAAACCCCAACCCCCAAAACCAAACACAGAATAGGTCAGGAATGAGGAAAGTAGAGATGATTTGGAGGTCAGAAAGCATCAAAGTGAAACAGAATGCGGATATGTGGAGTTGAGTTACATCTTGGAAAAGTGAAATGAAAACACTTCATCCGTGTAAGAAAGCAGTTCTGTAAAGCTGGAGGAGAAGATAATCTAATAGCAAAAAGTGAAAAACGCTTTTCTTTAGGTTTCAGTAATCATCATAAAACTGAGTGTGGGAGCAAAGAATAGTAAGAGGTCACAATAAGATACAATAAATAAGAATAATGGGGCTTACATGGAAGTAAGAATTATACATCCAAAGGGGATTTTTGCCTGCACAGAGTACGATAAGGCCTGGTGAAAGTTGACATAGGAAATTGAGAAAAATTTTGATTGTTAAGTTGGAATGGTATCCAATACTCTAATTTCACAGCATATAAATGGAAGAAAAAAATCTATTCACATTATTTAGACTCTATTAATATGAAGTTAGCGTCATGCAACAATTTGCAGTTGTTTAAGTGAAAAACAGAATTTAAATGAGATAAAAAGCAACATGAGTCTTAATGATGGTGGATCATGCCAGACTGGAAAACTGAAAATACAGGATTTTTCTTTTTCAGTCTCTGTATGTCAATAGCTTTATCAGATACAGTGTCTCTAATTGTGGACCATTTTTTTCCCCCTTAACCCAGACTTTGTTCCTGTGACTTTTATGCTTCCTGCCGACTATAATCTCTTTGTTGAAGAATTCAGAAAGAATCCCTCCAGCACTTGGATTATGAAACCTTGTGGCAAAGCTCAAGGAAAAGGAATATTTTTAATCAATAAACTCTCCCAAATTAAGAAATGGTCTCGAGACAGCAAAACGTCATCGTGAGTTCTTAAAACCTAACCCTTTACTGTACTTTCTGTAATCAGGTGATCTCCATCAACATGCTAATTGTCTGATGCATGGGAAAAATATTCCATCATTATTATTGCTTTGTCATTTTATAGTTAGGTTTGCATTTAATCTCAGGTGTTATCTGGCTTCCTCCCTCAACAGGTTATAATACGACTTTTTTGGTGTGAGGAGGTGCACAGAGCTGTTCAGTTAATATTCTTTGTAAAAACACCTTCAGTGTTGTTGGGGAAAAACTTGCATAGAAAGAAAATGTTCTGCTTCACAGTATTAAATAACGAGAGGCAAGAGAAAAATCTTCCCCTCAGCAATTTCAATAATAGCTTCGTCTATATTAAATAACTTTTTAAATTAGTACAAAGAAAGAATGCATTTATATGAAATAAATGCATTTTCCTTTTGGAACACAGAGTAATACATGCCATGTTTATGAGCTCCTTCCAAATAGATGAAACAGGTTATCAATCTGTGATTTTCTCTGACCAGAAGTTTTGATGACACAACTAATGTTAAGTTTTTCCCTGTGATCACGTGACTGGCTGAATATCACTTGAGTATTTTTCCCCCCATTTGACTTGTAATCCAAAGAATGTCACAATTTGAAACTTATATTAACTTTTCACAGTGGTTTGCAATTGTGCACCAAACACAAATGCAAATATTCCAGCAGTACAAGACCTTGAATAAGGAAGGAAATGCACTACGTATTTTTTTTGCTTGTCTGACCCTTGCCAAGCTCTAAATCCTCTTGAAGGAAAAAAAGGCTGGCTGGCAGAGATGCATTCTTGCTCAGTGGCTTGCTCAGCTGCTGTGTGAATTTAAATGGTTAATTGATCTTGGTCATCTGTACAGTATTTTCAACTTTTTTTTGGTATGTAAAGCCTGATGTCAAGTGTTTATTATTAACCACCACAACCTTATACATTGTCTAAAAGACACAAGATTTCAGTCAATTCAAAATTTACAGAACGCTTCTAAAGAAGAAAAAGACTTCAGGGATTGTATTGTTGCAATTGTCATATTGTGAGATGTGATTTGTGTTTTTCAGGTTTGTGTCTCAGTCTTCCAAAGAAGCCTATGTGATTTCACTCTACATCAACAATCCCTTACTGATTGGTGGAAAGAAATTTGATCTTCGTCTGTATGTTTTGGTGTCTACCTATCGTCCCCTGAGATGTTACATGTAAGATTGTGTGTATTTATATTTTGTTTTGATGTGGTCAAAATAATGTTGTGCATGTTGCACAAAGAAGTTTAACCTGTACATGGTATCCTAGGATTCCCACTTTTTTATAGGGTTTTAACACATTTTATGTCCTTTCTTTTTTTTTGCATTTAAGGTATAAACTTGGATTTTGCCGCTTTTGCACAGTCAAATATACACCAAGTACAAGTGAACTGGATAACATGTTTGTGCATCTTACAAATGTTGCCATTCAGAAACATGGGGTAAGTGTACTGAGCTCTTAGATGCTCTTTTGTAGCAAGACTGATTTTCTTAAATTGTCCCAAAAACTCAGAAGAAAAGGGTTTTGTCATACTCTTCATCATCTCACAATTAAAATACTTCAACTTTCACTTACAAATAAAAAAAATGCAGAATTTAGAAATTTTAGAAAACCACAGATCAAAAGTGTGCAAGGTAATGAGTTGCAGCTCTCTAGCAGAGTGTGATATTTTCAGTATTGACTTATGGAAGCTAAGAGCAGGGGAGTTCCTCAAGTCTCATTTAAAGACCAATAAACTCACCTAGGAATTGAGCAGTGCAATTAATGAGCTTGGATCATGTGGGTATGTACTTTATAATAGTGGCTTAATAGCTCCTTCCTTGTCTCCCCTTCCCTCTCTCTTTCTGACATGTAGTTAATTCAGTTTCTTATTTCCAGCACTTAATCATCACAAGACTTTCCAGCTTCTTCCAGTGTTTCCCCAACATCCTGTCCCTGCCTTCCTTCTGTGGAAAAGAAAGGGAATGTGCAGTTGCCAGCTTGAGATAAATAAGTGCTGCCTGGCCATCTGGTGGCTTCCTCTTGCATGGACAAAGATGGAGCTCTGCCTGCAGAACAGCTCTGTCTTGTAATTTGCTGGTGATACTCATGTGGAAATATGAGGGCCTTGACAGCACTTCCTTAGGTCAAAGTAGGCTGAAGTTTGGCAGTGAGGAGGGAAGGTTAGTGGGGCAGGGGTGACAGGGACAGCTGGGGATAAGCTGCCACTGCCCAAGCCGTGTTCCTTCAGGGAAGACACTTGATAGTGATTGTCCTTTTGGTGTTTTTAACGGATGTCTCTGATGTACAAACCATGCCTCTGGTACAGTAATTAAAACTCTATTGTTGCACTCCCCAATGCCATAAGTTTTATCTTAATGGTATGGAAAATAAGTATGTAAGGACATAAACACACAGGCGCTCCTGATTATATTTATATGAATATACATATGCACTCATACACAAGGTATATGCAATATATCTTAAACTGCAACCTTGCTTGATGTGCCTTCTCTGCTACTTTTCCATAAGATGTGCAGTGTAGCAGAACTGTTCTTATCTGGATGTTGCTGTACCAAGAATGTGAATGATAATGTTGGTAGTTATAAACCAGGGTAAGTGTTCAAATATGGTCTTTTTCACTGTTACAAACATTTTATTGCTCAGGTGCTGACATGTCAAGTTCTTTACACACATTATGACAGTGTACACTTAGAATTACTTATGGTGAAAGCAGGTCACATACAAGTTGGAGAATAAATACTGGTGCTGTTGCCAGTGGCAGTGAAGATGTGAGGCATGTGGTACATTGCTGGTCTGGTTATTATTCACATATTCTCTACCAGTAAAAGAATGGCCTTCAAGATTTTTCCCAAATAAGAGAAGTGAACGTGGTGGTGAAGTCACTTAGAATAAAGGACAACAGAAATGGATATAGAAGTAGCAGCCTAAAAATGTGGAATCATTACTAGAATATTTGAAAAGCTTTTTATAAATGGTAAACCACTGATACCTGTTCAGTTTTGCAGAAGGGCATAAGAGAAGTTAAATGTAAAGCTATGCTATCCATCCTATTTGTTCTCCTGTTTTAGATGTGCCTGTAACTTTGGAGGCATTTAGACTACAGTTTTAGTCTTCTAAAACTGTACCTAATTTGAGCTGTCAATAATTTATAAAAATTATGATTAGATGCTAGAAAATACAGTTCTAAGCCATTATTCACTACGCTGTAATACAAACAAAACAATAATACTTAGTTATTTTCACTTTGTTCTAATATCTTTAATTAAAAAACAACTGTGGCTGTGTAAAGCTCTACCCAGTACAATCTGTTTTGATTTGAGTACTCGTTCTGAAGGGCAAAGAGGGTTGAAACTTTGATCTCTATCCCCTTGCTGGAATCTGGTCTCAAGACATTTTTTCCATGGAGCAAATCCCGGAAACCATGTTTCAGGTCTTTATTTGTACAGTCCAGTTTTCCAAATTTACTAATGGGGGAGCTGTAGGAAAAAGCGTAATGATAAGGTAGATAACATCTCTGACCTTGTCCTAGAGGATGACAGAATTTTTTCTTCTGATAAACTTTTTCTGCTCTATACATCCTGTGTTTTATAATTTAGCAGGCATACAATTATTAATTCTCAGAAATGCTCTGAGGAGAATCTTTATAAAGGGACAAAGCATTTGTCCTAAGTTTTACTTGAGGGCTGAACATGTGCTTTTCCATCAGTATGAACTACCCTTGCTTTGCTCTTTCCATTTAAAGAGAAATAACACAGAGCCTTGATAGCCTTTGAAAAGACAGCATAAGGTAACCTCCTGTTTTCCCCTGCTCAGTTTCAGTAACACTTAGTGGGTTTTTGTACTGAATTACTTGCAAAATTTAATTTTTAAAAACAATTCAGGTGTCATTTCACTGTGTTCTTGAATGTAACTGTTACCAGTAGCACTATTAAAAAGATACTGGGGAGCAGACAAGTTGTATTTTAAATGAATAAACACAGACAAGCCCTTTCAAGCGCTGCATTTTACAGCAGCTAACTTCAGTGAAATTCTGCTATTGCTCATTAATTGTCTTTTCCTTATCCCCAGAGGAGGAAAACATTCAGTTCTTTCCTTTCACATTTTAAAACTTGTATTTCCAAACCACAGCTCATTTGCTATAAAGCTGTCGAAGTACTCATTTTTTTCTTGTAAGAAAGATTGATTACTTGATTTACAGTGTGTGGTGCAAGCATATTACAGCTATAATAAAAGCAGTTCTCTATGTAGAGGGCAGTTAAAAGCTGAAGTCCTCATAAAGCTGCAAGAACAATTAGCCAGCTTTGTTTTTAGAGCAGTACTTGTACGTATAAGGGGACTTTTGTGGGAATGAAAAAAGCCTGCTGAACAACTTCAAAATCTTAGACTGAGTGAACTCCTTTAACTCTTCAGGATGATTACAACCACATCCATGGAGGCAAGTGGACAGTGAGTAACTTACGCCTGTATCTAGAGAGCACCCGTGGAAAGGAAGTCACCAACAAATTATTTGATGAAATCCACTGGATAATTGTGCAGTCTCTGAAGGCTGTTGCGGTGAGTACTGTTCCTGGAATGCTGCCAGCGATAGCATTCCAGCTGCAGGCTTCCCCTAACCATGGAAGTGAGCTTGCCATTAAAACCCATACATCTGTTTTCTGCTCTTTGAGTGGTGGTGTTGATGCTGATTTCTACAGTTCTGTTATCCCTTTATTTCTTTGAGATGAGGGAACTGAATCTTGGGTGGGTGAGTGGGTTGAGTTATCTGTGGATATTTGAAGGAGTGAATAAATCTCTTGAGGGCTTTGTGAACTATTTAATATGACTTGATACTGCCCTTGTGAATAGTATTAAGTTCTGCCAAAATGTATGATGTCATTCCAGCAATAACAAGTGTGTCAAAGAAAAAGTAATCTCTAGAGGACAATTTATCAAACAAAACCTAAGGCTCATCAGAGTTACATAATGTACTTTCACCTCTTTTATACACAAGTCAAGGAGTTATCTGCAGCAGCCAGTCCGCTGCTTGAGTGACTTTTCAGTGTTTGGGTGATAGGCCATGAGCCCATCACAGGGCAGGTATCACTGTGTGGGTCAGCTGGGGTAACTGAAGGAGCTCCTGTTGCCAAGGACTCTCCTGGTCCCAAGTACATCATCTTGTCATCTCTTTTGGGCTGGTCCTGGCACCATTTAGAGCTGAATCAGCTCACTTGTGAACTGACAATTACTACCTTGCTGTATTGATGGCTTAGTGTTCTGCCAGGGAGATAAGCTGAGTCATTGAAGGACCAGATGAACACCAGAATCAGCATGAGACAGGGACAAGGTCATGCAGCTAGGATTAGGAGGAGATGGGGAAGCATGGCTTAACCTGGCCTCTGCTGTGCAATTGTATTTGAAAATAGCTGGGAGAGAGAAGGGGTATAATCAAATGTTAGCAGAACCTTAAAAAAGGAAAAGTGTTGAGAATGATTGAGCATGAAATTTGTTTTTTCTCTTTCTGACAATGGCACATGTAATGAGATTCTTGCTCCTGCTTCCCTCTTTCAGTCGCTGAAGAAATGAAGAGCTTTCCTTATTAGTCCAGGAGAAAACATCTTACAAACCTTTTACAAAGTTTTCTCTAAAAGATCTAATGAGATTCACATAGAAGAAAAGTCTTCCCATGCCCATGCATACTTGCAAATGTTTAGCAGATGCTGGAAAGCTACTGGTTCTCTAGAGAAAGTGCATCTAAGCACAACTTGATTTTTGGTCTCTCTTGGTTCTGGGGTTATAGTTACCTTGAGCTAATTATAATGAAAAAAATATATCTTGTAATTGTTTGGCCTAAGATTTCTGCATAGTTACAGCAGCAGAATAAAAGAAACGTCTTTGAATAAGTCTGGTTTTTCCAAAGTTTAAAGAATTCACAATTATGTGAAGCTGTAAATTTTCAAAATTTTGTTTTCTCCTTTAAATACTGCTGTTACTTTTGCAAAGTATGAAAACACTTATTTTCACACAGGAAACGTAATGGGAAATTAGTGTAACTTAATACTTGGCATGAGTGCAATTATTAGTCCTGAAATACTTACATAAAACTTGGAAAAAAAGAGGCAATCCTGAACCTGCTAGTTACCAAACTTATATTTGAGTTGAAACACTGGAAGGTGTTGTAGAAGATTCATAATGTCATCACATATGATTTCTGGCAAAGAAAGTGTGTATTTAGGTCATTTACTGAATAGTTGATTTTAATACGTATTACTGTCTTCTTTCTTTTTTTTTTATTTTTTTCCCAGCCTGTAATGAATAACGATAAACACTGCTTTGAGTGTTACGGATATGACATTATCATTGATGACAAGCTTAAGCCCTGGCTGATTGAGGTAAAGTTATATAAAATAAAGGAAAAAACTTCCTTCTCATTTCGCAGAATGAAACGAAGTAGATTTCAATGCAGTCTTTCCTCCTTTTAAACAATGTTTTTTGTTTATGGGGTAAGTGGATTAAGAAAAATGTTGGAAAGTAAGAGAGGTCGTGTGATAACCAGGCTAGCACGTGCTTTTCTTTCCTATTTGTTTGCTGTTTCTATTTGTTTGTGGCTTTCTGCTTTGTCTCCTAAATCCAGTGAATCCATACAATTGCACTTCAGGGCAGTCTGAATGTTAGCATCCCTGTTAAACACTGTATCAGTAGCTGGAAAATGGGGATTGACTTGACGGAGGATAACATCAAATTTAACTTTTAAATGCTGCCATGGCCTTAATTTTATAGGTTGAGAGGAAACAAAAGGGGGAACACAAAGCATAATTTGGATATTTGGAAAGCTTTTTTATTTTTTACCTAAATATCTCTTTAGGGTATTAACTTTAGATCTGTACCTTCACTATAAATTTTATCTGTCCCTCTTCCTTCTCAATCAAATTAAAAGTGTACTTCATTAAAAAAAATCTTGTTTTTTGTTCTGATACCACTTCTCCAAAATAAATGTGGAACAAAGATATGTTAAGTGAATCCCACATTTAATTAAAACAAGGTACAATGTAGTGCTTTGAATAGACAGCACTCTCCAGCTCTCAATTTAACAGGGGAGAGCTCAGAAAAGAACTTAAATAAAACTTGTTTACCTAGAAGAGAGCCCCAGATTTCTGTGTATAACAGCTGTTCATGGAAACTGGGCAAATTTTAAGCACTCAAATGTGCATGTAAACAGCAAATTAACCAAAAATTCTGTCTTGTCTGATTCACCCTGGTGAATCTCATCTCAACAAAAATCTTCAGGCTGACACTGCAGACACTTAACTGTATGGTACTTTCCTGTCTAAGTAAAAAGAAAAATGCCCAGTGGGGAATTCCTTCTAGTGCCTGAGGAACTGAAAGATGTGCTTTGAGACAACAAGTCTCAATTTCCCTTGTGGTACACACAGTCATCACTCATGCTGTATGGAGAACTATACACCACTCCAAAACCTGACTCTGACTGTTTTTTCCTTTTGTAGGTTAATGCTTCCCCTTCTCTTACTTCCAGCACTGCTAATGATCGCATCTTGAAGTATAATCTTATTAATGACACACTCAACATTGCTGTGCCTAATGGGGAAATCCCCGACTGCAAATGGAATAAATCTCCACCAAAAGAGGTTCTGGGCAATTATGAAGTCTTGTAAGTATTAGAAATGGTTTAGATAAAGGCACCTGTTTTTCTGTCACCTCATTTTTTGATGTGTAATGTAGACCAAAAAGATAAGGTGAACTTCATTCTGATGTGAAAAAGGGGCACAAAGTGCCACTTCATTTCTTTGGAGCTGCAATAGCAACATTGGAGGTGGGAGTGCATTAAAGCAGAGTTCTCTTGCCTCATGTCCAGAGAGAATGTTGTCTGATAAGCCCCTGCTTGCACCTCCTGATCTTGCAGCAGCTAGAATTGAGGGACAGAGCCAAAGAGAATGTTTGTCTTCTACACGTGCAGAACTTTAATTACATTTAGGGCGATATATAGATGGTACTTAAACCATTAAAATAGTTAGTTCTGGTTTAAAAGTTATTTGATACAAAATTTCAGTTCATAGAAATAATGCCTCTTGAGTCCTGTAATTCATGAATGTAATAATAAATAAATAAATAATGAAGTTGTCAGATATTTTTAAATTCCTTGGTCTGTATTATGAGGAGATAAGTGAAGGAAGCTGAGATTTTTATACTGGAGTGTCTGCAAGATTTATCTAGGATTGATTGGTCTTAGGCAGAAGAACACTGATTTAAATACCTTGTTGCCAATACAGTTTCTCATCTTTTTTGAGAAAATTTTTGGATCGGTTCTCTAGCACTGGTGGTGCAATTGCTCAGTATGTCAGAAATGCACTTTATGTACATAGCTGATCCACTAGTTCATACTAATTTGAAATACTCTTTCTATATACTAATATACTCAGTTGAATATAAGTGGTCTGAGCTAGGATTTAAGTTTTAATGAATGTTACATACATGGTAGCTGTGAACACCTATGAGACAGTATGACTAAGTATATATTATGATTGTTCTACAAAATACTATAGCATTATCTTTTGTTAATTATAATTACCTATCTACAGCCAAATTGTGCTTGGAATTTGCCTAATAGCTGAAAGGTCAATATATACTGAGGTTATCTGAGGCTATAATGGATTTAGATATTTACAGAACTACTCATCACTGTGGTTAAGTGTTACCAAATACGTGTCATCAAATGCATTTTATTTGATCACATGGCTGTTTAGTTCATTCTTTCCCTTCTCACTCTCTGATGCAACAGTAGAGTTTTAGCACTGCAGCTAACAATCCTCTCTTTGAAGCAACAGCTCAGGAGTTATTTAAACTGGCAGCAGTCTGATGTTCTGCTTAACCACAGACCTGCATAAGTACAGGGGAAATTTCCCAAGCATGAAATTTCACAAACTCAGGAGTTTAACTAAAGCTGCCAGATGACTTGTTTCTTTCAAACAGTGGCTGAAGGTATTTCAGATGATCTGTATTGTAAAATCACACATATTTCACAGGATCACAGCTGCATGTCATACTATGCATGCATACAGCTGTGTGTAGAACAGCTTGTATTAAACTCCAGTTCTAGACAGTAAGCAAAACAGAATAGACAACTAGAATCTAGAGGACCCACTGTAGTTTGTGTAGCAGGATGAGGCACTGAAGGCATTTTCTCGTCTCCAGGTACGATGAGGAGATGGCGCAGAGCGATGGGCCTGATCGTGAGCTGCGGGGTCGTCCTGGGCAATCCACTGGGGTCAAAGGAAGTCGTGCAAGAGATTCAGGAAAGCCTGTACTGACCACCTGGAAGTGATGACAGAAAAAACAGCTGCACTCTTGGTAGGAAGACATCAAGAATAACTTGCAGTTTTAGGACAAATTGCTATGTTTTGCTATGTTGCATGTAGGAAATACTAAAGAACACAATACAACCTTTGAAAAGTGAAACAAACACTCAAAACCTAGGAACTGGACTGGGCGTATACTGACCTGATTATTATTACAACAATACATACAGAGTGTGTATGTATATACAATTATGTTTATATAATTTGTATAAATACTGTCTCAATAATTATTAAGAACTTTCTTTGTAAAGGTGACAACTCAAAATACGCATTCTGAACGAAAATCCTTGCTGTTCTGGATAGTATTTATTTCCTATAGTAGCCTGTCCTTTCCTGCCTATAATAAATGAGCTGTGGTTTCTGTAAAAGGGTGATAGAGGTAAGTGTTAATATTTTCACAATGATGGTTCAGATTCTTGTAGTAAAAGAAGAGCAACTGGAAAAAAACTAGCAGTACATGTACTTGAGGCTGTTGTCAGTTAATGCAGCTAATGATTTATAACCAGGATTAACAAATTGAAAAGCAAGTCTTTATATGCTGAGGGTTGGGGTGTTTTTATTTCCTTTAAGTGTTCTGAGCTGCTAACACTTTAAAGGTAGGAAGCTTGATGGACTGAGGGAGTGTTTCAATGGTATATTGATGGACTATTTCACTAGCCATTAATTTTTATTTTGAGAGAGTGCACATCTGTGGAAATCAGACAGAACAGCCAGATACTGTGATAAATCTCATTGCTTGAAGCTGATGATAAATCTTTATTTGCACCAGAATCTCTCAGTGTATTTATGCATGTATATAAGTCAAATCTCTGTATATTTTTGTATATTTTATGTACACTTTAAGAAAAATACTGTTGCACATGGCAAGCTATTTCTGGTAGCTATGATAACAACAGTTGTGATGATTAGCTACCAAAACATATAGAGCAAAAGATAAAAATGGGTTTTTCAATCTTCTAACAGCATAGCATATAAATAAACTAGTTGGGTCTGTGATTGGCTGTTGTTTCCACTTGACTTTCCACCAGATATTGGGTGGTTATTTATAAACAGTAATGTGCACTGGTTGGTTTTATTCTCCTTCTCTCTCCCTCCCTCCTTTTTTTTTTTTAAATTTTTTTAGTAAAGTTAAACTCTCCCAAAAGTTTAGTTTCTTGAACACCTAAACAAGACCATCTGCAACTGCACCACTTTGCCTGCTTTGGAAGGTCCTTGTAGAAGAGGGCAGCAAACTGGTCTTTGGGACAGTTGAACACTGTCTGGCAAGAGCAGCTTGTGTTGAGGAGGGAGGGCAGATGTGGGCTGGGCTGATCAATATCCTTACACAGAATCTGAGTTTTATCTTTGCAATAAGGAATGAAATGTGTAGATTGAGTCGTAATCTTCATTAATCTTATATAATTTTGTTAAAATCTAACTGATTCTCTCTTCATCAGGCTTGAATCTTCTCCCTGGCCTCCACAAAAGCATATTCTAGTTGGCTCTTGAAATAAGTAAGGCTAAGTCAAGATGATCACTGCAGGACAGTAAAGCTCACCTAAATTCTGGGTCTCATATTTTGGAGTTGGGGTTTTCTGTTTGGGCTTTTTTGTTTGTTTTTTTGGTGTGGGGTTTGGTGGTAGTGGGGTTTTTTTTGTTTTTTCAGTTCCTAGCTGTGAATCTTGCTTGTATATTTGAGTCTTGACAGGTCAGCTGCTCTTAAGTAGATGTGTAGTCAGATGTGTTAATCATCAGTAGTGTTGTTTTAATTATGTGGTATTTAGTGGGCAGATGTTTCCGGTTTTACCCCCAACTGCCTGTCAGGGATAAAGTGGGAAGTAGTAACAGCCATAGGGACTGTGGGCCTGTTGTAAATAGTATTTTGTAGTATGATTATATTTTTAAGAGACAGGTAACATAACAAGGAGACTCTGATAGAAGGAAAATGGGGCTTTCTCTCCCTGCTTATGATTAATTTCTGTAGTGGCTCAGACAGAGGGTGTGTTGCTGTGGTGTTCTTCTATTGCAACAGTAGCTCTCCTTTTTGGGAAGGCTCAACATGACAGCAAAACCAGGTCTGGGTTATTAGGATTTATGGCTGTGGAAGGCTTTGGAGATGGAATCCGGGGGATACTTGTAGCTGTAGTTTCACAATGACCCAGTACTGATAACAGCATCTAAATAATCTTGTTTTTCCGAACTAGCTTGTTGGTGGTACTCTGTTGTTGGCATTGGTGTTATTACAGGTAGGCAGTGAGGTGAATCGTGGCCTCCAGAACATAGACATTAACAATACAAAATATTAATGGCACTGCTTGTAATATTACTAATACTGAAAATTCTTATTTAATTGTTTAGGGGGTTTCTGTTTGTTTGGAAAGAGTCAACTCATTTGCATCCTTAGTATGCAATAGTTCAGATGTCAGGACTGGAAGTCTTGTTGTTGCTTTCAAAGAATAAAGATTTCTGTCCCAGTGTATAGCAGATACATTAAGTAAAATACAGTATTTATGAAGCAGTATTTTATATGGAAAATGTTTTTGTAACAGGCCTATCAAATCTAAACATGCAAATCCTTCTCTCTGACCCAGTGTAGTAGTGAGAAAGTACATTTCAAACCCTTGAGGATGAAACATCTTTGTGAAATATCTAGCAAACTATCATTACTACCTCAAAATAAAAACATCAAAATATTACTAACTGAGGGAAAAAAAGAAAAAAAACCCAAAACTGATAGGAATCTTTGACTATGTGGTATATAACCTTAGAACTGGAGTTAAGATTTCAAATGGTGATACCACATTTTACAATTATATCTCCAACCAATGTATTACTAGTAATTTATCTTGCTGACCCACACATGAATTTAATCACACAATGTTCTCTTTAAAGACCAAGAATTCAAAGACACTACAAATGCAGTGACCCTCTCTTCCTGATCTCATTCAATTTTTTTTTTTTTAAACAATAGGCTAGTGATTATATACATCAGACTGCTTTCTCCTCATTTCATTTTCTGACAGGCTTTTTGCAGAGGTTGAAGTTTGAAATCCTAATTATATTTTCATTTCTAATGTATGAAAAACCTATGTATGTAAAGGGAGTTTTAAGGAACAAAACTGAAATTATACTGAATTCTAACATACTAAGATTGGTTTTCTGATTATCAGTACTAAACTGTCCTGGTTTCAACTGGGATAGAGTTAATTTCTTCTCAGTAGCTATTGCTGTGCTTTTGGATTTGGATCAAGAATGATGTCACTAACACACTGATGTTTTGGGTTTTTGCTAAGTCGTGTTTATCCTAAGTCCAGGACTATTTGCTTGTCTTGTCTCATGCTCTGCCAGTGAGGAAGTGCACTAAAGAAATGGAGAAGGAGCATAGCTGGGACAGGTGAGCTGAACTGACCAGACCAGGATATTCCACACCATGGAATATAAACTGGGGGACTTACTCACCAGGGCCAATCTGGGTCTGAGGGGTGAGGTCTGCAGGTGGTGAGCAATTGAATTGTGCATCACTTGTGATTTTTTCCCCATTATTATTATTAACCATTATTATTGTAGTTTATCTTATTTCTAATTATTAAACTCTTCTTATCTCTACATACAAGTTCTACTTCAATTCTCCTCCCCATTCCACCAGGGTGGGGGGGAAGAGAGGGAGCTGAGCGAGTGACTGGATGGTGTTTCATCTCCAGCTGGGCTTAAAACCACAACACAAACCCAGGAACAAAATCTGTGAGCAAGAAGCAATTCTTCCTTTTCTGTGCAGAACTTGAGGCCTTGTGTACGTCAGCAGAATGTTCTTGAGAAACTCAAAATTAGGAAGCTCTGTTGCTACGTAATGTCTTTTTTCAAGTCTTGGTGAAAAACAGTCATTCTCTGAAGGAATTCGAGTAAGGAAAGAGTCTGTGTTAGCTGGAATGACAGTGCATAAAGCAGCTTGGCTGCAGACTTGGAGAATGACAAGGAAACAAACGCAGTCATAGCTAATAGTTCTGTGGGGGGAGGAAGAGGGTGGTATGTGGATATCACACTGTGAGATGCTAGTTTGTACCTGGTCTTGAAAGGTAAAGGTGAAAATCGACTTAGGAGGAACAGTAACTGGAAATGAAAACTTTAATTGCTTACTCAGAGATAAAATCTTCAACTTTTCACTTCTGCATCTTTAACTAAATCTCTTGCTGTAATAGGACAGAACTAATGGTACCAAGTGGTGCCCAGGCAGGTAAGAGCCTGGGGCATGCTCTGCTATCAGCTGGAACTGAGGTGATTTGGGAGATGTGTACTTCACTTGAGGCACCTCTCTGCTGCAGGAGGTAAGGGGAATTGACTACAGGAGTGATGCTGACACATGTAATGAAAGATGATAATCGTCGTGTGGATGCTCTCATTCACATGTTTGGTGGCTCTTTTTGCTGGAGTCTAATTCTCCAAGAGGTTAAAGACTGTTTTACCTCTGACTGAGAGGGCTTAAATCTGAGTGACTGCAAGCAGACAAGCTCTTAGTTCTTAGTAACTAACTGTGGCCTTGTGCCAGTCATCCTACAAATGTATCTAACAAAGAAATTATTTTGGCTTTCAGGAGAGCAAAATAAATCGGAAATAACAGTTCTCAAAAGTTCTGACTTTGGCTAGTATAATAACTTGCCAGGCAGAGCTGATATAAATGTGTGTCTCAGTCCTAAAATTCTGTTCTTCCTATGCTCCAGTGATCATTGGCATAAGGACAGTATTGTATGAAGAATTAAATAGACGAGTTCTAAACAGCTACAGGAATTGTTATAATGGCATCAGTGTAGAAGGAGTTTATTGTTAAAGTTGAATAGTGGGGCTTGCTTCCTGGGCTCTAACCTTTCTCCCTATTAATTCTTTGACATGGAAGGAATTAATAAGATTCCCACAGAATAGCTTCTGTACATGGCTTGAGGAACTTAATTAGTATAAAAGAAGCAGTATTATTCCTAAAGTTACTTCATTACTGTTGGCTTTACAATAGGACTTCTGCCTAAAATGTCCCTGTCTCCTGATTCACTTCCTGCTATAAACTTAGCAAAACAATAGACATTTCACAGAAGATATATAGCTCTGCATTTCATCAGCAGAACATGTCAGGCAGAGCTCATTTATCTGCAGTAAAGGAAGGGTGCTGTTTCTCTCAAGTAGTTGCTGTTCAGTTGACTTAGAATGAAGATTAGAGAAGGGAGTTGATGTTCCATGCCTGCTTTATGACAAGACTTCACTCCAGCCTTTGGGTCAGTAGGATGGACTGTGTTCCCTGTGGTGCAAAGGTATCCAAATGGAACACTAGTGTCTATAGCAACAATCTATAGCTGCTGACCTGCAGGGCTTCCTAACAAAAAAAACCCACAAACACACACATAAAGCACAAAAAAAAACCCAAACAGAAACTTTATTCCTCTCTTCTTTGCAGAAAACAAGTGTGTATAACTGGGTAAAGCTGACTTAAGCCACAATTTTAACATTCGACGATTGAGAGGAAACAGGAACATAAATGAGTATCTTGGAAAAATTGGTTGTTTTTACTGGATAGTAGGAAGTTGTGTGTGCTAGACTGCATGTTTTTCCACCTTTTCTAAGTTGCCATCAAAGCCTAGGCAAGCTCTCCATACTCGAACTTTCCCAATTATGATGACATAGGTACCTTTACTAGTGACAGAAAGTCTTCTAGGCCTTAGTTATTCCTAATTATTAAAAGCAAATCATTCACATCTGAGGTAGTAATAGATAATTATTGTAAAATAGAAAAGTTTGGACAGTATGAAACAGTAATTAAAACCGTCATGAAAAATGAGACAAAAAATATTTCAGGCAAGAACATGGCTTTTATTGGAAAGGTTCTTTCGCAGTGAAAGTTGGGCAGTGAAACAGTGAAATTGATTGATTTGAGTGGAATTAAATTTAATAATTTGCAATTCTTTGTCATTGGTTGGCATATATAGTCCCTAACGGCATTACATTTGCAATCAAAATATGCTTCAGGATTTAAATTTACATTTAAAGTGTAAATAAAGATGTATAACACATGGACTTCCTTAGCAAGAGAGAGTTTGAAGAGAGTGCTGAAATATTCTTGCAGCAGTCAAGAAACACAAAATTTGTTTTGAGTGAAGCCACGAGACAGAATTTCTTTACAGAGAAAGTACTAGTGCTTAAAAGGACACATGGAATTTCTGAGGACAGCAGAAGAAACAAGAAGCATATTTAAAAATAGATTGTGTTAAAAGTAAAAATAACCG
Source organism: Lichenostomus cassidix (assembly GCF_008360975.1). Taxonomy (NCBI): domain Eukaryota; kingdom Metazoa; phylum Chordata; class Aves; order Passeriformes; family Meliphagidae; genus Lichenostomus; species Lichenostomus cassidix. Next base: position 53,360,840 of record NC_139480.1, read on the forward strand.
TGGGATACTTAACTAAAATGAAAGGATTTTTTTTTCCCTACAAACTTCCTGTCCTGTTCCTAACAGTCTGAATCAAATGCTCACCAGTGGGGCTGGACTGACTGTCAGCTGTTCTTCTAAGGAAAAAGATCAAGGTAATCTTTCACTGGATGTCACATTTTTAATATAACTGAAAATGTTCAGAGAACATCTGCATTTTAATACTTAGGAAAAATACCAAAATACTAAAATAAAAATTACTAATATGCTAAAGTGTGATTCTCTACATGAGTAAACTATTTATGGAATCATCACGCTGGGATCCTGCATCACTGATGATAGATATAATTAGACCACTAATCTCTTTTAATTCACTAGAAGAAAAACATAATGATTGAATATACATAAAACTAATTTACATTTTATAAGTTAAAAAAATGGTGCTTTATTAACTACTGGGGTATATTTCCCCAGGCAGTTTTTTGAGTGCATATATGTATGTATTTATTCAGTGTGTGTAGCCTTAAGCCCTGTATATATTTATACATACCTTAAACTGTCTTACTATAAGTAATGAAGTCAAATTACTGTACCTGCATGTGTGTTAATGCCAGTGCAGACAAATTCTGCTTTCTTCACAGAAAGAGCAAGAGTGTTGATTCAAGAAGTACACTAAGGTGACTCTAATAATGTTGCTTCCAAATGGTTTCAAGTGGTATACTTAGAAAGGAGCAAATACTCAACAGTTAAAAATGTGTTTTTAAAACTCTTGTAACAGTTACTGTCTTACTGGCTTCCAAAGGTGTCCAAGCATTTTTCATCTAAGTGTCAAAAGGATAAAAAACATTTTGCAAGCAGAAAAGAATATTCAGCAGCTTGAAAATATTATTCCCTAATGTAGTGCCTTGAGAAACCTCCAAATATTAAATTAAGATGTTCATAAAAATTGCCTTTTGGTAAGCTTTCTTTTTTCCAACTAATAGTCCTTACTAATTTACCTTTTTATCTTCAAAATTATAGTTTCATAGCATTTATAATTATGTTTCATAGCTCTTATAAAGGTGCTAGTGGAATTATAAAGATGTTTAAGTGAAAAATTGGAAAACACAGTTGTTATTTTGCAAGTTGTACTAAAATCTGAATCCAGCTGTTTGTACAAAAATGTTTGTAAATTCCAAATTACTGATCACTCTCTATTCCCTTGGAAGGCAGAACCAGTTCAAGTTCCATATGAAGACAAGTCCCAAAATAACACACTGCCTTTACACTATGACACAAGGGCTAAATGTACTGTACCTGTATGTATGTGTATATATATATGTAATATATATGTATAATATATAAAAAGTATAGTAAAGGTATATATGTAAGTACCGTAAACTATATGTAAATAGAGTTATAAATCGTATACTATTTCCATGTGCATATTGTAATATATATAATTACATGTTTTGTATATATAAAATGTATAAGCAGTACATCAGCCAACAAAGTCAATGTGTGGGAATAACTGATTTGAAGAATATTTTCTTAATTGTTAAAAGGCTGTCTGATAGTTTGTGCCACCAGACTGGGGACTTGAAGATACATTTCTTGCTCCTTTTACAGTAATTGTCCCCGAAGTGGCCTAATATCAGAACATGGGCCCTGATTGTCACAGGCAGTAGCATAGAAGAAACCAGCATGGTGTTTGTGCACAGTGAAGTGATTTTTGGGGCACAAGGTGGTGGTATTCAACCAAGTCTGTATGAAATAGTTGGGGATTTTCTGTGTCAGTGCACCCCAGGCTGCAGGTTCTGTCCTCTGCCAAACTGGAATTCCCTTTCATCGCAGAATGAACTCGGTTCTTCCAGAGAGTGCTATGATTTATGTTGAATTCCTGTTCTGTTTCTTCCATCTTTGAACAAGTTTGAGCATTATTTGACCAAACAAAGAGATGAATGACTGTTTTGATGTTAGGTTGAAGAAAGTCTAAGTATTCTGGCACAGAGAATTTCCAGCTTTGACAATGCTCTAGGCAAAACGGAAGCTTAATTCTTTACAGAAAGAGCTGTGTTTGTGGTTGTTTGTGTCCCTTGTAGTGTCCTGTAAAGGAAGCTTGATCTCACATTTAATGAGACTGTAGAAAATTAAATTGCAGCTCTAGTTGTAAGTGTAAGAAACCATAAATCACAAAATTTTGCAAACATGAACTGTTAACTTTCAACATAGGATGTAGAAGAAAATGAGACGAGGGAAGGGGAGAAATCATGTTTGATCTTAGAAAAGCTTACCAACCTGACCAAATTTCACAGTAATGTTAATTGCAATTAATTCGAGTCCATTTTTCAAGGGCATTCAGAAGATAAAATTTATCCCAGTGCTATGGTCTCACAATCCTAGTGAACTAACCTAAGTGAACTTAAGTTTTAAGTTAATGAGTCACAGACTGAGTGAAAGAGTACAGGAAGACTTGGCGTCTATCTGATTATATGTGGGCTTGCATAAGAACCATGGCCAAGAGGAAAGTACTCTTAGGACTGTTTTGCAGCCCTACCCAGTGATCCAGAGATCTTGCTGTCCTCAAACCAGGCTGTCCCCAGGGACCGCGCTGGAGGCAGAGCAGTGATGAGAAGGGCAGATGGGAGGGAAATGCAGAAACTAGTGGCAGAGAAGGCAAAGGCTGAAGGGACGAAATAAGGTCACCGTCGTGGCTGCTGCTTGGAACTTGAAGTAGTCCTCTGTCTAAAACAAATAAATCCGAAAGATAGGCGAAGTCGGGAGTAACAGTTCTGATACTGGGCTAGTACTGCGCAGCTCCGCGGGCAGCGGTGCCACCGAAGCAGCGGCGCCGTGTCAGAGGTGGCCCTGTCCTTGAGCCCGTGCCCGGGGCAGCTGCCAGCCCAGCCCAGCCCAGCCCCGAGCGGGCGCTCCCCGTGCCGCAGTGCCGCCGGAGCGCGATCACCGCCCGCACCGCTGCCGGGCGCGGAAAAGTCCCCGCCACTGCCCGGGAACTGTCGCCCGGCTCACATCTCGCTTCGGGGAACAACATCTGCTTATTCACGGTGCCCCGCAGTGGAAACGGGACACGGACACCGTGCTGTCCCCGCCGCGCCCTGCCACGTTCCGCAGTGCTCCTGTCACGGTTTCCTACACTCGTACACCTGGCTAACGCTGCTGCCGGGCGGGCCGGGCAGCCACCGCCCCCGCGGGGTCGGAGCTCCCGGGGTGACCCGGGCCGGGGGAGGTCGGAGCCCCCGGGGTGACCCGGGCCGGTCGGAGCCCCCCGGGATGACCCGGGCCGGGGGAGGTCGGAGCTCCCAGGGTGACCCGGGCCGGTCGGAGCCCCCGGGGTGACCCGGGCCGGGGGAGGTTGGAGCTCCCGGGATGACCCGGGCCGGGGGAGGTCGGAGCTCCCAGGGTGACCCGGGCCGGGGCGGGAGGGGGCGGGGCCGCGCGCCTGGCCCTCAGTGTCCCCGACGGCGCCCGGGGAGCGCGCGGGGGCCGCGGGCGCGCGCGCCGTCCCTCACCGCCCCCGACGACAAAACGGCATTGATTGGCAGTCGCGGAGAGCCAATGGACGGTAGAAGGGCGGGAGCTCACTGGAGGTCTCAGCCAATGGGGAGGCGGCTGGGCGGGCGCCAGGGGGCGGGCGGGGGCGGTGGCCGCACGGCGGCGCCGAGCGGAGCGGAGCGCAGGGTCGGGTCGGTTCCGCCGCGCTCTCGCCGTCTCGTCACCCTCACGCCCGCCGGGCACAGGCGACGGGCAGGTCCCGGCGCTGCAGGTGAGGGCCGCGCCGCGCTCCGGGGCCCCGCCTTCGGGAGAGGCTCGAGCCGGAGGCCGGGTTGGGATCCCCGTCGGAGCCGTTGGGCAATGGCGGGCGGTGGGTCCGGGCGGGGGGAGCCGCTGGTGCCGCTGCCGCAGCCGGGCCGGCGGCGCTGCCCGTGCTGGGGCCGGGCCGGGCCGGGCCGGGGGATGACTCCCGCGGACCGCGCTGGGTGTGGGCCGTCGACCCTGCGGCCGCGACGGGGCTGCTGCTGCGGAGGGCGCGGGGAAGGTGAAGCTCTCCTTGCACGGCGCCAGGCGGGGAAGGGCAGGGCTGGGGCTTGCGAGGGATGACGACACTGGCTCGGTTCCTGTAGGAGGGGAGAGCTCCCTGCTCGGGGAAGTTTAGTGACCCACTGGGTGGTGGCGGCGACTTTGGTTTGGGGACGGGAGGAGAAGAAGGCGAGGATGGGAGTCCTTAACTTGAGCAGCTGGGTTTTTCCTGCCGGCTTTGAAATCGCGGCGCCGCGGATGATGGCAGGTAACGCTGCTGGTTTGGTGGGAGGAGGTGTTTCTACGGGGGAGAGTGAGGTTTTAAACAGCTTGGGGCCTCCTGCGTACCCGTAATGACCCAGCTGAGTAAAGCTGCTTGGTCTTGCCTTTGCCGCCTTCTATCTTGACTTTCCCTTTTTTGGCTTGTGGAAAGAATCTTCTCATCTCCCAGACCGAAACCTCTGCGTTAGAGACAAACATCTCTTTATGTGCATTGGGGCTACCTGGTTAGGGGAGGACAGGATGTGTACAGTGTCTGCCTGGCTTGCTGTGTCTGTCTTTCTCAGCTGTCTCTGCTTGGAGTGACTCAGAAGCTGATAAATTCAGTCTTCTGAGCTGTCATCCTTTTGCCTGGGCAGTGAAGGAAGCCAGAAAGATGCAGGTGACATATGCTGTCCTTTGTAAACTGAACAGTTTGAAAACTGTTGCAATCTTGCAGTTTTAAACGCTTGGGTTACTTGATTAAAATCATAGATTAGCTGGGATAATTTAAAACTAGTACACCACTGCTCATGTTTCCTGTACCTGTTTGTGTAAGTTTGGTCATTTGACCCAGACTGGGGTAAAAAATGAGCCTTGGATGGGCTAGGCATTTTTGTTTCTGTTGTGCTCCCCGACCTCCAAAAGACTGCTTAAAAGGCTGCCATGAGACTGTTTTCTCTTGCTGTTGGGGAGAACATGAGGGATTCCCTTCTGCTGATTTGGATTTAATGCCAGCATTTCTTCAGCTCTTCTTTAAAAGCAAAAACCTTTCCCCTTCTTTTAAAATTTAAAACAATAGTAGTGCATTATTATAAAAGCCATAGGGAAGACTGCGTTATGTAATCAACTGAGTTTTCATTCTGATTATAGTGCAACAAAAGGATCATTCTCGTATGTCTGTGACAAGACAGACCAGTGCAAAAGCACTGCTTCGTTGGTTTCTTGGGCAGGGTGGACACACATGACATTATGGCTTGTGTTTCTGCTTAAAGGTGAGCAGTAACTAAAAGAGTTTGCCAGCTGTATTTCAGATTGTCAAAACTTCTTGATTGCATTCTTTACTATTAAGGTTATTAGCACTGAGGGCTAATGTGCTGGCACTTTTATACCTGTACCTGCCTGAAATTATATTTTGTCAAACTTGCAATTTGCCTTCAAAGATAGTAGTTATATTCTGTCAATTATGACTGATTCAGCTTAAGCAGGAACATTTATTAGCATATGGAGCATTTCTGTTTAGCACAGTGCAGCATCATTTCAGAGATCCCTGATCTCTGATACACCACAGCTGCAGTGTGGTGAGCAGGAGAGGTGTGCAGGTGTCACCTTGCCATGGCTGTTCTGTGCTCAAGTGTTCCAAACTCCCTTGGGTAAGTAGTTTGCAAATCTGGATCTAACTTTTCTTTCTTATGCCTTTGAAATACTGTCATAAGAGCATGGCTTTCTGGACTGTGGTCCAGATCATTGTGATCTATGAATGTTTTTAAACAGTGCCTTCAGAAAATATCTAGATGATATATCTTTCCAGAGGGTAGATGTCTACTTTCTTTTCTTGTGACAAGCCACTTGACTGTTTGTCTGAAAATCAGTATTGTGAACCTGTTATTTTTACCAGGTGACATGTTTGGATGATTTAGTGTTAGGCATGGGAGGTTTTGTTCTTGTGGTCTGTCTGTGGAGCATATGGGTAGCTTTTCCTGCTCTAGAGCTGAGTGAGCTATGTGCTTAAAGATGTCCATATGTCAATTCTGTGCTTCCTTGATTGTGGTTAAAATGAGCCTGAAGTTAACTGTGAATTTAATTGGTAGCCTATAAATGCAGGACAAGAAAATTCTGTACTTATTGCAGGAATTGGATGAAATGCTTAGCAGCGCTGCTGGTCAAAAGTTGCCTGTGTTGTAACATAAAGTAGCTGAAAGGTAGCTTTCTGTTTCTGAGTCGGTGTGTAGTTTTCATAGTGTGTCAGGTCCGGGAGAACCGGCATCTTCTCATACAATAAACCAGGAGAACAGTAGATGCAGATTGAAGGTGACTGGGGGGGGTGTTGTTTTTCTGTGGGGTTTTTGTTTTTTTGGGAGTTTGTTTGTTTTTTGTTTGTTTTTTAATATATATTTTTAAGCATCCATATAAAGTAATACATGAGTGCCTTTTTGGTTCTTGGAAACTCTGCTTTTTAAAAAAAATACTAGGATTTAATGATTTTCTTGTTGCCTGAAACCTGGAATGAAATCTCTAATGCTTGAATTGAAGACTAGTCTGTGAGACTAACAACTTCTTTGTAACATAGGATTTAATTCAAACTCTGTCGTAATCCCCAGAACTTCAAGAAGTGACATTGCCCCTTTCAACTAAACCCAGTTACTGATTTTTGACTTAATGTAAAGATGAATTATTCCCAGGAGGTGAAAAGGAAGAAGTAGGAAATAAAACAGTGATGTAACTGTACTGAGACATACTGAGCTAAGCGTTCGGAGTCTGTGACTGAATAGAATGCTGTATTTAATATGAATGTTACCTGGCTAGTAGGCTGAGAAGAATAACCTGGAGCTGACAGTAAAACACCTGTTGTTATTCTGGGGTTGGTTCATAGTCAAATTTGTCACAAGACTTGAATGTTGTTCCTTTATGTGTTATCCTCAAGGTGCCTTACTTAGGGGAGGGGAACAATCCAAATTTCTCTGATGATGTCGGTCTAGAATCTGCCTTGATGAGTGCTGCTTGGAGTGTGAGGGATTCTGCTTGAGCCACTGGGGCGCTTGGTTAGAATCCTGTGGATCTCAGTGGACAGGATGTGTCAATATTTGAGGAGGTACCCAGCCCTAATTAGTAAATAGGGGTAAAACTAACATGGCTATTGTAACTCTGCACAGTAATGAGCTCCAAGGCAAAAAGAAAATGTCTCTCAGGCTTTAAGTAAGGTGGTTTAGTTCAAATTTTTAGAATATGCAAATATTTAAAAACCATTCTGGCTTACACAAGGTACTGTAAATATTTTGATAGTATTGGAAACGTGTATCTTGAATGGCTTTGGGCCAGTGCATATTGTTAACCCTTTTTGCTTATGTAGGACTCTGCTTTAAGAACTAATTCCAAGACATCTATAGGCCAAAAATTTTAAACACCCTTTTTTGCCTTTTATCACATACTCTAGACCAGTGAACGACAAACCATGCCACGATATAAAAGCAGAAATGCTGAGAATGAGAACTCTGTATGGTATTATTAAATATTTCTTTCAAGAGTTTTCCTGAAACCAAAAAGGCTGTACTTCATGTAATCTTTTGACATAAACTTATGGATGTAACATAGTATATGCCCTGCAAATGGGTGCCACTCAGACTTTGACATTGTGAACTCAGAGGAGTTCACAAGTGTGTTCTAAGTATCTTCTCATGTCTGTTGTGATTTATATTCCACAGAATCATGATGTGCTTGTAAGCTCTTAGCTTCTGATATAAAGTAGTAAGCTGTTTGCTACTATAAAAACTGGCTGACCTTGGTGTTGCTGTACTGTTCATCACGAAGTGTCTTGTTGCAGAAGTGTGATATTCTTTCTGCCCTATTTTATTGTGTCTTTGTGCATGAGTAGCCCAAATAGGGCTCATAAATCTGACTTTCATGTATAATTGTACATTAATCTCTCCCACATACCAGGTGAATGTATTGCCAGCTGGTGATTATAGCAACAAAATGTTGTCAACTGGGCTCTGAAAGGACTAGCAGAGTTCTTGTAGCTGGCATCTCATACTCTGCTTTCTGAGCACAGCCAGGGGTTTGGGTTACAAAACCAACTTGCACAGAACTACTTACCTGGCATAGTAATAGTAGCTGAATACTGAAATAAGAATGTTGTTTGTTGTTGTTGTCAATAGCAGATGCACAGCCATACTTGATTAATTTTAAAATAATATAACAAAGAATATTATTCTATATTGTATGTTTTTCTAATGTATTCTATATTGTATATTAATAAGAATGTTATTCTATATTATATGGGTTTTTTCCTAATTTCTGACTTAATAGGCTAAATAAAAGGTGCAAGGTGAATATGCTTAATGTGCCCTTTTAAAAAGAAGTGAAGTATAGATTTCAATAAATAATCTGCCATGAGTCATAGGACAAATGGACATATTTTTGGTTTGACTTACGCCTTTCATCCTGTCCCTTAATTGAGTCTTTTCTTGGCAATTTGACAGATACCTAGCTCCCTACTGAGTTGAACAATGCTGCTTTCGTTTTGGGAGAAATGATAAATTGATAATAAACAAGTATAGCTCTGTTAAATGAACTCTCTGTATTTAATGGAACCTGCTGTATACAACATCAACTTGTAGACATGCTTACTTTCACAGTCCTTGAATAACATTCTTAAAAACATTTTTTCCAAAGTATTTAGTTTCTCTCTGTCCCTTAATAGTTAGAGGTAAAACCTTCAAAACTCTGATTTTTTATTTACCTGGAATAATCAAACCACTCTAAGTTACCTGATACCTTGTCAACATACAATTGTGCTTAACTTGTAGGAGCTGTTGAACAGCTTGCTTTAAGCTCTAGAGAGATCTTAACTGAAGTTAGTTATTCCAAAGTTATTGCTGCGTTGAGGTCACAGTTCCATTCCAAAATGTGGGCACTTTGTGTTACTTATGAGAAACTGGATAACCATTTCCTTTACACAACTTTCCTTTAGTTTTTTTCTGTGTTAGGAGAGAGCTTCATATAAAGAATGCTGTTAGTCTAGTGTCATTCAAATACAGTGAGAAATAAATTGAGTGGTTAGCTCTTCCTCTTCTGGGCAATTAAATTTCTTAGAAACTCTTACACCCACACCTGGGAGTATTGCCATCTCACTGATTGTTATTTTAGGGCTCTGAGAACTGAGGTTTTTGTTGTTTTTGAAAGCTGTTTCAATTGAAAGCAGGAACAACCAGCGCCTATGGATAAAGTATGATCAACCAATAACCCATGATTCATGGTGCCACTTTCCAAAGCACACTTGCAGGCTGTCTTAAGCAAACAGACTCCTAAACAGAAAGATAAGTGAAAAGAAATTTTATTCTGTTACTGTCTCATTGATGGCCTACAGTGAGTTGACCATGGTTGGATGCCAGCTGCTCACCAAGCAATTCTGTCACTCTCCTCAACTGGACAGGGGAGAAAAACTGTAAAAAAAGACCCACAAGTTGAGATAAGGACAGGAGAGATCACTCACTAGTTACGTTGCTGGGCAAAACATACTTGACTCAGGGAAATTAATTTAAACTATTGCCAATCAAGTCAGAGTAGGGTAGTCAGAAATGAAACCAAATCTTAAAATGCTTTTGACCAACCCCTCCCTTTTTTACAGGCTCAACTTCACTCTTGATTTTTCTCTTGTCTCCTCCCCCTGGGTGGCACAGGGGGACAAGGAATGGGAGTTGCAGTCAGTTCCTCACGTGTTTCTCAGCTTCTCTTTCCTCCTCACACTCTTTCTCTGCTCTAGCATGGAGTCCCTCCCCCAGGAGACAGCTCTCCACAAGCTTCTCCAACATGCATCCTTCCCTCAGGCTGCAGTTCTTCACAAACTGCTCCAGTGTGGCTCCTTTCCAGGGTGCCCATCCATCAGGAGCAGCCTGCTCCAGCCTGGGTTCCTCTCTCCATGGGGTCACAGGTCCTGCCAGGAGCCTGCTCCAGCCTGGGCTTCCCAAGGTGTCTCAGTCTCCCTTGGGCTTTCACAGCTCCTCCATGGAGTCCTCCATGCGCTGCAGATGTGGCTAGATCCTCAGGAGCATGTGTGGGAGATGGCTTTAATGAATAGGCAATTTTTGGTATGTGCATCATGCATTAACATTCTGTAGACATTGAAAGATATTATCATTTGATTAGACAGATTTTAATTGCTGCTGCTGCTCCTAAAATATTTAAGTAGATTGATTATCTAGCTGCTAATAGTGTGCAGTAGAAATGTAAAAAAAAAAATTATTAGATTTAAATTCAGGGAAGAACTATTTGTAATCATCTGGTCTTTTCTGAAAAAGACCATCTCTAGGACTTGTGTGAATGGATCCCTGTTGGAATTTGATATAGCCACAAAGAAAACTTCCCATTTTGAAAAAATGGATTTAGAGTCTACCCACAACCATGTTAGTTGCTCAGTTAGCTAATTAGTTCTGCTGTCTCTAACAGGGTAACCTCTCTGATGTATAATCAGATAATATGTACTTCTAGCTGCCTACTCCCGGCACTTTTTTGATATCCTACAATTCATTGAACATGTTCTCCCGAATATTCTGCTCAATTTCAGCATTCCTCAAACTTGATGCTTAAAATATTTTTTCATCTGTATGAGATAGGGAAATTAAACTTTGTCTTGGTACAGCCCAATGCTTATTTCAAATCAGCATCTTTAACTTGTGCTCATTTCAGCAAACAGTGCAGATAGGTTTATCAGCACTGGTTTCTGTCTTATCTGCTATTTCCTCAGGCTTCTTTTAGAATTGGCTAGGCAGTAATCAGTCATGATTCCTGATCTTTTACCAGGTCACTAATAATAACTGTAAATAGATTAGCAGTAGCTCAGTGAACACATCCAGCTTTGTGATATTTCTTGACTCTCTCTTTTCCGAGTTTAAAATAAATGTAATATCAGACTGAGCTTGTATTATTCTGTATCTTGATCAGAACAGCTTGGGAAAGCAAGTTCAGTGCTGTGTTGTAACTTAGGTCCTCAGCGTAGTCACTATCACTCAGGATGGTGTCCTCATAAAAAGAAAATGATGCTAAGAAATTGGTTGTATTGTATTTTTCTTTTTACTGTGTAATAATAATTACCAGGTTAGTATGCTCAGGTGGAATCTTACTTGTTCTGTATTAATTGACTTGTCCTGGTTCTGGCCAGGACAAGGTTAATTTTTGCAGGAGGCAGGAGTGGCCTGGCCAGGACAGGGAGGTTATTCTGTATCACCTCATTTTCCAGGGATGGTGGAAAAGCTCCCATTGGGAGTGTGGGAGAGGGAGTGCCTGGGCATTGTCAGGGTTCTTCTGTGTGCTGAGTGAGCTAGAGCATCCCAAATGATATTTTAGAATTCCTGAACAAAAGCAGATTTGGGCTCCTACGTCCTTTTAATTTCTAATTTGAGGGCTAATAATCATATCACTCAAGATTATTTGTCAGCATTCATAGATCTTCTGCCTCTGTTACTACATTAAAGTGAGTGACTGCATTGTTGCTAAGGTCATTACAGTAAAGATAATAAAGGAGCTTTAAATATATTTGCTGTCTACCAGTAGAACTCTTTCTGTGTTCATTCTGCTATCTTTTGTAATTTCTAGCTTTTGTTACATTTGTTACTTTGAACTTTCCCTCTTTTCCACTTCACATAGAGGTATTTCTGTAGGTAATGTGGTTTTCTTCTTCTAATGTGGCTTTGGGGACAGTTGTTAAAAAGTCTTGCGTGATATAGTGATAAAATAATACTGAAGTAATATTTTATCAGCTTGCCAAAACTGAGCTTCTTAGGACACATAGTCACTTCTAGTTCTGTCATCTGTTCTCTTCTGAGGTATGGATGCATAGAGTTCTTTCTTGTTGAACACAATGTGCTGTTTTAGTCAGGACAGTGTCACCATAATATACCATTATAAATCACATACAAATTTTGGAGTTGGGAAAGCAAAACGTGGAACATACGTGGGTGCCACGATAATGTGGCATTCTCCTTCCCCCAGCAGCAGCTCCTTGCAGAAGGAGCTGTGTGTGCTGTTGTTCAGTGTGCATGGGTGGCCTCTGGTAGATACCAGTTAGTGCTCGTGTGGTGAAGAATGTCTGTGGAGTGGTAGTTCTTTCAAGTTACTAATATTTCAAAAGAATAATGACTATTATTGCAGAAGTGCCACCATTCCTTTTTTGACCACTTGGTCCTCTCTCCCTACATAACCACATCCAAGCTCTTCAGTCATGTGACATGCACAATGTTTCAGTGTTATTAAATGGGCTTGATATATGTTCCCAAACGCAAAAATATAATCTCTTACTTGTATGCCTACTGCTTACACATAAGCAAGGAAAATATCTTTTTGCCTTTGTTCCAGGGTGTCAGACTTTTTCTGAAGGTTACCTTGTGTGTGGTCTGTGTACTTGCCTATTCTTTGTGTTAACAGAACATCTTGTAGCTTGTTAAACTGACTCCAAAGTTTGTTGATGCTTCTACTCACAACGATAAGTAACTTCAAAACCAGTGATAGTCTGTGTTGTGACTAAAACAGGAAATCAGGGTTTTTCACTGGTGCCCAGCTGTTTGTTCTTGCTACGTGCTCTGTGGTGCTTGTGTTGATCTGGCTGTGCTGTGTCTGGGTCTGATTCTCTGGTTCAGCAAGAAACTTTTTGTTTTTGCAGAGTCATTTTCAGCTGCATAAAGCTCAGCAGCTGACTTCCCAAACAGAATCAGTGGCGTAGGGATGGGTTAAGAGGGATAACTGGAATGTGGCACAAACGAGATCAGTCTCTATCCGTGGAATTAATTTATGCTGTAACAAAGTGATCAGGCTGCATACGGAGATATGTAGTGCAGTGAATAATTTCTACAAAGTTGAGCTGTAAAGTGAGCATTGAATGCAAACAAGTTTTTGTATAAGTTTTTCTATAATTAGATGTATGCCAGAGATGGTCAGGTGTAATAAAGTAAGGAAAATGGAGTGCATATAAATGCAAGATTGTTGTTCAGCCTGGCAGGTGAAGCTGTGCTACGTGAGCTGCTGGAATACAACTGAGAAAGGTGTAACACTTCTTCACTCAGACTCTACCCTTACACTCTCTGTAGTTAAGGGAATTGGAGATATGCTTAAACTTGTTTCTTAATTTTGACTAATTTTAAATGCATGGGTGAATCGATAATAAATATGAAATTAATAAATTTTAAGGTAAACTTGCTGGTTTTTTCTTGAATTTTTGCTTAAAATATTTTGGTGTGGAAGTACTAGAAGACAATTGAAATACTTTTTGAAGTTAAACTAGTTCCAAGTAGAAAGGAGCCAAAAGTCCTTGCCTTTTTACTTTTAGAATATTTACTTATAAATAATGTAGATGTTTCTAAGGTGTAATGCTGATATTTTATTCTTATGTAATGAAATACTGTATTTACAGAAAAAAAAGGGAATGCTAAATAATTGTTTTGAAACTCCTAGCAGATGATTTAGATTATTCTGTTAGCACATCATTGTTAACCCAAGTTTTGAAGAAGTAGCTTTAAATTTCAATTCAATACTTAATTTCCAAGACTGACACATTTTGTGGAAAGAATCAAATGTATTTTTATATTAGTGTCTTCTTTCCTTTTTTTTTTTTCTCCCAGGGTAAAATCTAGGTGTATAAAAAACCCATGCTGTTGCTGTCATTTCCTGAACTGGAAAAGAAAACTGCTTCCCTACCTGATTGTAACCTATTTGTGTTTGGTTTTGTGGGTGTTTGTGGTTCTTTTTTTTTTTTTTCTTTCCTCAGAATTATTAGAATTCAAGAAGTAGAATTAGTTGGATTCTTTTGTTACTTTTGTTCTGTGATACTGTCCAAATTGCTTTCTTGGCTATTCTGAGTGAACTGCTATTCCACTGGATTAATTTTTTTTTTCAAGCAGGTGTTCAGATTGGCTTCAGAAAACATCTTAGAACAACATTGAAGAACATTTTGTGGTTTTCTTTGTTTAATTGTCTGCACTGGGAAGGGTGCTTGGGATATCATGAATGTCTTGTGTGTTCATTGAGCTAGGACCAAATTTATTATTTATGTTCATACACACAAATTTGAGGAGATTAAAGGACAATCCATATAGCTTTAAAGGGTCTGTAGGTGAACCTTAGAAGTTATTTGAAATGAGATTTGATCTTAAAATTCGTTTGAATTTGGCTAAGAAATCCTTTGTCCAAACTAGCTTTGGCTTGTAGTATCCCTGTATCAGAGAGCAACATGTGGGTTTAATCTGTATCAAATTACTGCATTTTTAGCACTTGGTTTAACCTAGGCTATTCCATAGTTTCTGGAAGATGTAAATCCTGTGAGTGGTATGGATGTCATGAGTAAAACGCGTGCTATGCAATGTTAATCATTGTCAGGCCACTACCAAACAGTTCCGTAACTGATAACCGCAAATAGATAAAACAAATATCATACAATGATTCTGAACTTATTTGGGGTTGTGCAAGATAACATATAGGTTCTTTGCTTTAGACTTTGATCAGTCTGATAAAATATGATGTTGTTTCTCTTTCTACAGAGATCCACTTAGCTGGGGTTTTTTGCTAGCCCTGTACAGAAACTAAAACTGTGATTGGAGGTTTCCCCTTTATCCCTCCTCCCCTTTTTTTGCAATAGAGGCTGGATAGAGGAAGCACCTTTGTTTCTACTTGTTAGGTATTGCAGAAATGCTTTGTGTAATTAAGGAGAAGTAGTGCTAAATTTAGCATGTAATTAATGTGTTGCTGAATAAAATTACTAGTTTTACAATAATAATTTTAGTACTTTAAATTTAGTACTTTAAATTTATGCCACTGCAAAGATATTGCACAGCAGGAAAATACGAGAAGAGATGAACAGGTTTTGATGTTTTCAAGTACATCTGGAGGTATTTTCATTGTTCACTTTTTATGGTGTTAGGGTTTTTTGCACTTGTATTTATTTCACATATGGATTATTTCATACATATAGATGAAATACTGCATTTTTTGAGTGAATAATGCTGTTCCAGTATAATATCTTCTGATCTGATTTTTCTGAGTTGTGAATTATCATATTTCAGTTTTGAAGTTTATAATGTGTTTATGATTTTTTAATTTTCAGGGATGTGTAAAGTGTCTAATTTAGCTAGCTTACTCACTGGAATGCAATTTATTAGGTATGAAAAATACCATAAAAATCTGTTGTACAAATTCTCTCTTTAAAGCTGAAGATTTTATAAACCTGCTTTTCAAAATATGTTTTGAATTTGCCAAGGAAAAAGATATCACATGAATCCTTCAGTTTTTTTAGTGCAGTGAATAATTAGAGAACAAGGTTATGTAATCTCATTTCAGAAAAAAAAGCTTTTATGAAAATCTTGTGAAACACTCTTTGTAATGCAATAGCAATTAACTTGTGCAGTGTTCAACCCTGCAAATGGAGAGAAATAAGCAATGTGAAACTCACAGCTCCTGTTAAATTGCTTTGTCAACTGTTGTTCCAATCCTCCAGGAATCTGCATTGCTTCCCAGAATGAATTAAATTGGAGCTACTTTCTCTAGTTATGCAGCTGAAGCAACTCGTGAGAATTATGGGAATGTGCAAAGAACAGCACCTAGGCTTTTACATTAGAATTTATGTTGCTGTGAATACTGGAAGGGCTGCTGGAAATCCAGCTACATAAGCTTAAAAAGATACTTTTACATCTTGTTTCTCAGTTGTTCATCTGTCCTAAGGAAAAGAAAAATCATCACCTCAGGTGGAAGATGAGTAGAAGTAGGAATTGGACATATATATGTCAAATGTATAAAATGAAAATGCAGCAGTTGAAGTTTTGTCTAAAGCTAGCCTACTGAAACTTAAATATTCAAGCAAGAAGTTATGTATTTGAAAAGTCATTTAATAGTTTGTTATTTGATTTCTTCCGGTTTTGTCTAGAATTTAAAACTTGATACAGAATTACTGGTTATCTGTGTTAAGCTGAATAAGCCTTACGCTAGTGACTTGCCTCCAAATCCTGAAACCACTGAATATATTCTGGAATATTGCTGTTGAAGTGCCCTAACTAGAGGACAGCAAAATATGATTTTAGAAATTTTTGGAGTTTAGATAAGCTTTCAGTGCCTTTATTTTATAGGCAAAAGCACTGGCTTTGTACTTTGATCTACTGTATCCCTTGAGCCAGAGGTGGTTTTGCATAGCTGAAAGAACCCTTTCTGTATCATTGTATTGTGATTACTTTGTATCAGTGACATTAAGAGAACCCTTTTTCCACCGATTTATGTTGGTCCTGTCTTCCATTGACTTTCACCTCTCCAGACACAAGAAAATGGACACTGGTGATGTGTTTTGATTGTCTGTCAGTTGGAACCATGGGGCGTTAGTAAAACTAATTTCAGTGTTAATTTTGCTAGGACTTAGTCAAAGCTGTGAGCCAGCGCTAAACCTGTTCGAATGGCCTTCTTTATTGCTGCACTGGTTTTAGGTTGAAAAGGCAATCTTTAGAAACTTCTTTATTTGGTGAACATTGCAGGGATATAGTTCATATATTCTCATACCAGCATCCAGGGAGAACTCTGAAAAAACCTTAGGACTCTTCTGATATTACATAACACGCTGCAGTTCTAAATTGTTCCACTTAGTACCAAGCATTGTTTTTGAGAGCCTCAGAATGAAGACCAGCAGAAGATTTGTGTGGCAGCTACTGTACCTTCTTTTACATAAAGCTCTTAAAGCTGAACTACAGGTGGATGTTAGTTCTAACAAAATGTCGGCTAGACTGGTGTCACTAGAATTCTTCAATTTGTGTATCAATGAGAACAGACACAAATATTTCTGAAAGAAGAGCTGCCTTCCTTTGAAGGGAGTTTTAGCTGCCAATAGTAGAAATACAAGACTGAAATATTTTTGATTTAGAGCTTCATCTCATGCCAGTAGATGTTACAGTAAAAATATGTTCATATGATAAGAAACAGATAGTTATACCAGGAGGTGACATGCCCGGGACAAAGACAAGTTGTTGAGTGTGTGTGTATCAAATTAGTGTTTTTTCAAGCTTAGTTACTTGAGTATCTGCAATTTATGTCCTACAAATTGGACCATATTGAAAAACCTGTATCATTACATGAATTAAGTATAATGTGAACTTTCTGGATTGTACCAGTACCATGAAATTTTTCTTCAGATATTAGAATTTATAGTTAAAGGATTAGTTAATGGCTTTGGCTCCAAGGTGCAACTGTGTAGCCTTCTAGTTCAGCAAAAGAAAAAAAAAAAGAAAAATGGACTAGAACTGTCTGTGTGCAGAGTGTAAAGAAGCAAATTAAATGTAACTGGCCATGAGAATGGCACTCTAGTTTTTATCTTTCTGAGGTTGAATGATGTCTTGTGAATTGATAGATAATTGATTGTAGAGTCCCCATCACTGGAGACATTCGAGCTGTGACTGGACAGGGTGCTAGATAATCTCAACAAGGCTCCCTATTCCATGAAAGATCCGACTAGAAAGGTCAGGCTGTTGCATGGCTCTGTGATCATTGTAACTTGACAAACACTCAGCTGAAGTATTTCTTGTGGGAACTGATTACTGTAGCAAAGTGTGGCTGTTGAACACTCTTTGAAGTCATCTTGAGTAGTCCAGCCTCATCTGCTCCAAGGACTTGTTTCCAGGATTCTGTGATCCTCATTGTAATCCTCATCTTTTGCCAATTTAATCAGTTATTGTGGTGACTTCTCAATTAAAATCTGGCATTGAAAATGCAGACAGATGTACATTTATCTTCTGAAAAGTACTGGATTTTTCCCTGGTGAAAACATAGTCTGGTGGACTGTCTTATGTCACAGTTAACTAGATCATCAATTGTCAGACTCAAATGAGCAGAGTTTCCAATGGTAAAGTGTCACTGGTCCATGACAGGATCAATAACCATTAGCCTTCTTTGGTTTGAAATTGGCATTTTCAGCTGGAATTGTGGCTACAGGCTTTTTAAGATAGTATAACAAATATAAAGTAGGTTAAAAAGTGTTTTCCTATGAAATATATTGAATATTCAAATTCTTCATAGCTCTTGTAAGGGGAAAAGGTAGACAAATTGTTGGAAGGTGCCAAGGCTGAATGTTTCATTTCAGTTTCATAAATCAAGAGGTAGAGAATAAATGCATGTCTAGGGAATCAACCTAAGGTTGTTAAGCTCTTGAATACTCTACATAGCACATTCTTTACTAATGCTATTTTTTAGATGTGGTAAAATCTAACTGTTTTTTAAGTGTATTGTCTGGCTTTATGATTTTGGGTAACTCTGATGCATCAGTTAGATATTTTGCCTTGGTGAAGCAGCTATTTTAATTTTCAGCTATGGACAGTTGTACAAGTTTTTTCAGTATGAGCTGAATTTCAAGTTAAACACAAAAGGAAAGAGAGAAACTGCTATAGGAGTATACGTGTAGATACCCTTAAGATACTTTTACCAGAGTTAATAATATTTAATGACAAGAAAAACCTTACAGCTGGACTCATCATCTCTTTTGTGCTTTTAGTATTCTCTGTTTAAATTATACATATGCCTTAAACATGACTTTGACTGTTCTGACACAACCTTAGTAAACACTCCAAAGTATTTTTTGAAAATATTTTTGAAAATTGTTCTTTCACGTGCCCTGTACCCTTAAGCTTTAGGAGTAAGGATAGTGGATTGCTCTTTAAAACAGCTGTAGCCTGAAACCTGACTTGATTGTGTGAAGGTTAGTTGTGACCCTGACTCTTCAGCTGTTGAGCTGCCTTTATTAGAAACAGGTGTTCCTGAGCTCATGGCTGCAGTTACTGGAGGGATTCTCTTTGTGAGTTAGAGAAACTTCTGGCCTTCTCCAAAAAACTTAAAATGACTGAGGAGTTACCATGGGTATGGTTTAATACTAGAGCTCACATTAGCTTTGTGGGTTTAGGAGATTTTCTAGAGGCAGGCCTACTTTTTCCTCATGATGTTTATATTAATGCTTTAAGCCTTCAGAAGCAGAAATGAAAAATGTCTGTAGTTAAGTTTCACAAGTGTTCTCAGCTGAAACGTTCTTGATTTGAACTGTGATGTTAAAGAGTATGATTATGAAAAGTATCATATATGTTGCTTGTAAAATATTATAAATAGTATCTTTGTGTGGAATTTCTGTCATGTAATCTTCATTGTCTTTGTATGGTTTTTTCTGCAGTATTTCAAAATCTTATATATCTTGTTCTTCCCACTACCATATGATAAAGGTAGTTAAATGTGAAATTTATTACTCATTGATTAGGCACATGACTTGCTTTTCTTATTCTTTGGGGAAATAGAAATCTTATTTTCAGTTAAACTTTTAAGGTATTTTTGCATAATTGAAACTTCCATTTTGCAGCTATTTCAGCTGTTGAACCATTTAATCCTTTTCCTTTTTGATTCCTTTGCTGCTCAGGCTCTTAACTGCTGAGCCATATGGAGACAGGGCTTTATAATGGCAGTCCTGTGTAGACAGGTGACTCATTTCAGTAACCACGGAGTATTGTAGAGCATTGGCTGGGACATTAGCGTGAGCAGGGACACAGAGCCCTGCCTCCAGTGGCATGGTGCACTTGTGTGTGTGTTCATTGTCACCCCGCCCTGGCCTTGGACAGGAGTGTGGGGATATCCCAGCTGTCAGCTCAAATACAGCACCTTCAAACCTTGCGGGACAAATGGGGGGTGGAATCTGCTGCGGCATTCAAGCTGAACTCAGAAACACCAGATCACTTGCTAGTTAGTGAAATTCCCCTTGGAGGTGGGCCCTGGTAGTGCCTTTTATAAGACAGCTGAAAATCTCAATGTGTTAAACATAGCTCTAGGCTAAAACTCTCATGGCTGGGTTTGTGTGTTTGGGTGCATACAGACCATAATGTATATGGTTTATGCACAAAGTACATGTTAGAAATCCAGCTCAAGCTGTTCCTTTTGAGTGTGTGCAAGTTTGATGTTGTAATTCCAGAATGATTACATGATACTAGCTTTCTTCTATTCAGATTACTTCATGTTATTATGCATCGTGAAAAAATACCGATTTAATTCTGTTTTCATTTAAAAGATGGTGGTGCATTTGAATGTAATGACTCCAGACTTTCTGGAGTCTCAACATTTTGCAGTTTTTCAGTTTGATGGTCATGTGTAGAATGATTTGCAGTAAGCTAAGAAGCTTAAGAAATTTGATCACTTTATTCTGAAGCTATTTGTGCCTGCTTTTCTCAGCTGTTATGACTATCATACTGCTATTTTGTGACTGTAGAGGTTACTGACATATGAATTAAGTTAAATTCAAAAAGAAAAACCGTATATTATTGTACTTGTAGTAGCAGTTGTTTCTGGTTTTGAGAATCCTGTGTAACCATTTAAAATGCTGAAGTTACTCAGCAGCATATATGATGAAAAAAGGCAGTTGTGCAATTCATGCTTTTACTAAGACTTTGCTTCTATACTGTGATTGAGTCTGGTCTTATTTGATATAGTCTTGCATACTTAAATTTTCAACAGTAGTGTTTTTCAGACTCAAATCTTGAGAGAGCACTAAATTGAACTTGCTTGAGATTATCTACCTTTCTTTTTTTCTGTCTTCTGATTGTTCCAATGTGCAGGTTATGTGCTGCTGTTCAAATGCTGCACAGTGATGGCACAACTTTATTAAATGCAAAAGCACAATGGTAATGATGAGTGCAAGAACTGTCAGCTAATGGGGCCTCTTGTCCCACTTTGCTTGAACTTCAGTCCAATTTAGGTTACAGAGTAGATGGCTGACCTACTTGTACTTTGGTCTATCATTAATTTAAAATGACATAAAAAGCTTTCCTTTTCCTTAAAAGTGGTAGAAGGGTAGAAAAGACTACTCTTTCTGAGGTTAGTTGACCAAAGTAAACATTCATTTCACATTATTACATTTAGGGATTCTGCATTTGAGGGATTTGTGTGTTTGAGAGCTATGTAAGGTCACATAACATGTATCCAGATTGCTGAAAATTATGAGGAAGTCTGGCTGCTCTGCTGTGCTTTCTTTTCTAAACCCTTAATAAGATTAGTGAAACCTTGGCGAACCAAAGAAAAACTTTCACCTTCTCCCTTGCCTAACCTGGATCTCCTATGCCTCTTTTAAAGCAGCATGTTGTTTTGCACACTGAAAACTCTTGGTTTTTCATTTGCACTGAGGTTAAAGTAGGTTTAAGTGTACTGTATATGTTTAAAAAAAGACACTAAACAAACTAAAACCAACAACCCCCCCACTTCTGCCTTTGCTTGTCAAATGATGGGTACAAGGAAGGCCAGAAAATATGATCTCTGACTTTATTATTTAGGAGTGGTACTTCAGGTATCACTGAATTAGACCAATCAGTTTAGTTCATAGTAAGGAGCCAGTTCATTATATGTATTACAAAAAATAACTGCATGTTTTTAGGGAATATTTAATTCTACTAAGTCAGCAGCCCATGTTGTGTAGATTACTAAATTGTAAGTAGAAGTCTTCTGACCTTGTTGCAGTAATTACCATTTCAGGACCAGAAAACTAAATTGCCTAGAAGCATGAAAAGTCCTGGCTAAAGTTTGCCTCAGACTCACTGAGTTGAAAATCCGTTTAAACAGAATTCAAGAGTTTCTTTTTTTAGGGCCATGTTAATGAAACTAAGTATTGAGTAACCTTCTCTCCAACTTTAACATGAGCAAACAAATTCTCTTAATAGTTCTTTAGAAGCTGCATTCAGTTTGCTTTAAAATCTGAACTAATCTTATTTAATCTGAAATATGAAATACAGTCACATGCCCTTTTGTACTGTTACAGTATAGCATTGATTTTGAAACACTTGAACAGTTCTTTTATTGTTCCTAAATGAATAATTGCTTATTTAACATAGTGTAAAGAAGGGTAGTTGAAGTTAAGTGTGCCTGTGGATGGGTTTTTTTCTACATTTATGAATTTTATTCTGCAGGGCTCTATATGTTTTGCATCAGTTCCAGAAATGAAACTGATGAAAGGGATGAAGTTTATCTGATGGCTGTCACATCTGAAAATGTTGCTTTAAAGTTGTAAGCCTATCTTCCTTAGCAATTTTTCATTGATAGTGTTTTCCCCAAGTATTAAACTACCCTTTAATGTATTTTGAGAGTCAAGGAATGTTGCATGATGATTTGACCCACTTTTTGTCATCAGGGCAATGACAGTGAGGGGATAATCACTGCAGAAAGAAGGGGTAAAAATGGAAACTACTGTTCAGAGCTTTTTCACAGCTTTGATCTAAGCCAACAATTATGGAAACAGTAATTTAATTTCTGCTTTAGGGTACAGGTCCTTTGGTACAGTTCTCTGCTAGCTTTGGCTATCCCTTGAGCAAAAGCTATACTAGCAAATAATTTCTGATGCTGTGGGATAGGCATGTCACTGTACTTGTGCTGAGGAGCTATCCTAGAAAATTGCTGGGTTTACCTAGTAGAGAGCAATCGCACATTGTGGTCTGTTATTTCACTGGGTCTGGGAGTCTTTATCTCCTTCAGCAATGTCCTTCTGAGACACTATATATGAAGAAAGTCTGTTATTCTTTGTGCTTTCTTTTACTTTATCCATGGTAAGAAAATCATCACTTCTTTTCCTTTAATTTGTATCTCCAAAAAGTGACAGAAAAATTCACTAATACTTGAAGAGTGCACAGATTTTCCTGGGTTCACCCATGCAGCTTCCCCTGCCCCAGTCACCCTTCCTAGCTTTTGGCAAGTTTAGTCATCTCTATCTAAGATAAGCAGAAGGTAGAGTAGTTGTTAATGCAGATGTTGTTAATGCAGAGATTCAGTTCCTAACAGTGATTTTAGCTTTGGAAACACGTATGTGTTAAAGACCAGGCTGACTTTGGTTCAAATGAGTTATCTGAATTGGTTCTCTCCTGAGGTAAAGAATAGTAGTTCCTCCGTGTGACCTTCAAATTCAGGAAGACTACCCTGTTTCACCTTAATTTAAGGGTTTGGATACACTTCTGTTCAATGCACGTCAGTGTTTCATTAATTAATTTTACGGTCCCATATTTCCTGAGATGGAAAAATACAGCTTTTAGCTGAAACACCGGAACAACACATCTGTTTCCTAAGTGACGCATCTGCAGAGTGTGCCTACGTGTTTCACTGAGATATTTAAAAACACTCCTCTCCACTGAGGTATGATTAAAAATACCTTTCTTTAAAATGGGCTACCTGTGGTCTTTCCTAAAGATTATAGTAAACCAAATATTCAACTTTGCAGCTATGCAGAACCGTATTATGACTGAAAACCCTGTGTTGTTTTGAGTGCTGCAGTGTGGAGGGGGAAAAAAAAGACATTAGCTTGAGCTACAAAGTTATCATCAGCCCACAGGAAGTGAAAAAGTATACACTGATGAGAGAATTGTGTCTGTGGAAATGGAGGTCAGGCAGTGCTGTGCAGGTGCTGTGGTTATCCGTGCAGTTATGCTGCCAAACTCCATCGCTGGAAAAAATGCAAGTGAATTAAAGCATGTCTTTTCAGGTAAATAGTTCATAAACAGAAGGTGGAATGACTTTCCAAACAACTGCCATTGTTCTTTCCTAATGTACTATATGTGTGTTTTTCCCCGAAATGTACTATACTGTGTTACAGCTGATATGAAAGTGTTTTTGGCTGAGTGTGATATTTTGCACTGTTTGTTTGAATGTAAAAGAGTGTTTATCATGTTTGAAATTATATTAATGGCTCTGGGCTCATACAGCCTCCTACAGCCACATGTGTTGCTAGAATGGTTATTGTATTGCTTTTTATTTATGTACTTTTGTGGGTTTTCTGTATTGAAGTAGAGCAGTGTTCATGCTGGGTGGTCACATAAGTTTTGGTGTCTGAGGCAGTGCTTCTTGTAGTGTTCTATTTTGCTTCTTAATAATATGCCATTTTAGAACAGCTGTATACATGTCACTTCTCTCTGTAACTGTTTTGTCAGTGCAGCTGTCAATGCTGCTTCATGGTTTCTCTCCTGGAGAATCCATCAATATCACTCTTCACTGTCCTTGTTTTTGCACTGTTGTAAAATTCTACTTAAACTAAATATTGTGTATTCTTTAGATGTTTCCCTTGACATTTTACTAAAATAAGTTTTCCTTAGGAGTGTATATAACTAGCCATCTAATTCCACTAGGTAAAGGGTCAATTGTTTATTTTTAAAGTATCTGGACAATTAGAAATTTCTTGCTAACTAAATGTGTAACAGGTATAATTTGCAAGTTGAAGACATGGTCTTTTCCCCCTTCATGCTTTTTTGAAACGAACCGAAAAGCATATTTATCTCAATTTTATTTATTTAGGAAGGATGCCAAGATAATAAGGTTAATTTCATTTTAGGAGACTTTGACAGGACCGATGAATTAGTGTGTGATGTCACAGGCATTACAAAACTGAACATTTGAAAAGGGAAATGCTTGTAATTTAATTAAAGTTTTTCTTGCACTTTATCATTTTAATCACTCGATCCTAAACAATGGAAACCTTTGATTTGAAAAATCAAAGAGTATTTTTTAATATGATTTTAATTGACAAATAATCCTGAGTTCTTCAGCTGGTTTTCTGGCAAAATTTACTCAAAGCCAAATTTTGTATGCTTTTTTTTTTCCTGCAGTGAAGAAAATGTTAATGTGGATTTTTCCCTCATATCTCCAGATTAAAAAAAAATTGTAATGCAAATATGTTAAGGTTTGTTTTAAATATATGCAAATATTTTAAAGTTCCCCACATCACTTCATCGACTTTGCATTCTTAACGGGTATATCTATGTCATTTAAAGCATGTATTTTGCAGTCTTAACAATTTCTGTGGTCAGTGTGTATTTAACTTAAAATAGAAACCTCTGCAAAGCCTCTGAAGGCAATTAAGAACTTCCCTGGTTAGAACAAAAATTGCACAATTGAAATAACACACCTACACACATTGGCTTGTCAAGCTGAGAATAAAAAATAATTTTTCTCCGAAGTCAGTGTTCTGCTATTTAAAGTATCCCTCGGTTAGTTGAAAGGATGCAGAGGGAGGCTGTGCTGGCAGTGTGTAGGAGCTCAGAGGGATGGTTGGGTAATGAATGTGCAAAAAAACCAGCATGTGTAACAGCAACATGTCTAACCAGCACATCTGGCCACTAATTATGGGGAAGGAGGGCAGGAGATAAGAGCTGACAACTCCAGTGCTCTGCCAGTCTTCTTTAGAGTGTGAGAGTACTTGTACTTGTGAGAAACAAAATATGCAGGCTAAGAGTCTTCTGGACAGTGTTGGGTCATTGCCTCATGCTGGGGCTGTACTTGTGTGCTGTGTGTTATTCAAAAGCAAGCAAGCTTCATCTGTAATTTTAAGTTTCATTTATTTAATGAAATAATCGGACTGTAATGACCAAAATGGCTGTTCTTATTCTTTTTATTATGCTTTGTGGAATTTCTACGCTGCAAAATTGCATCACACAGTGTTATATGCCTGCAGAGTTTAATAGCAGAGACTGTCTCCTCACTGGAGTTGCGTGGGATTTTTTTACATGTGGTAATTATCATATAAGTTTAATCTCTTTAGTGATCTTCCAATATGTGCTGAAACTATGGCTTGAATGTGTGTTCATGGCTTGTGTATTTAGGGCAGTGAATTAGTGCTACTTTCCGTGTTTCACATACAGCATTTAACAAACACAGGCGTGGGTGAATATAATCCAGTAGTGAGGAGGTTGTTGTGGACCAAGTAACCTTGGCTCAGGGGGTTTCTGTAATTGACAGAAATGCAAAAAATCTCTTGTTACTCTTACTTAGGGTTATGAATGACTACAATGAACTAAGCTTTTTGTTGTTTAATGTCATTTTGTGTTATTTGCTAACTGAAAATCACCTAGATGGCAAATTACTCAGATATCCAAACTAGAAAATCTAACCATAAACATTGCTCCCAGTCTCCAAGGAGTGTGCCTGGTAGGAAATATGCTTGCACAGTCTGTAACTACATGCATTTCCTGGATTCCTTCCTTTAGTGCTCACGGTTCACCAAATAGGTTGCTGTCAACTTGTTTCCAAAAATCCATTTGGTGCATGGCTCTGCCAACTATAACATAGAGGCTGAATTCCCCAGGAAGCAGCGATGCAATTTCCTTTTACGGACTTTTCTCTGGTGTTTGTTGCTGTAGTTGTTTTCTTGATGGAGACTAAGGGATTGTCTTAAATCCCTGTGGAAGAGGGTGCTATTCTCCCTGTTTTATAGCTTGAAGAATAAGAACTAGGCCCAAGTCATTGATTTGAGACTCTGCCTTTGCAAATCTAGGGCCTAACTCCTGTTGATAAAATGCAGTCATTTCTACTGATTGCAATTAGAAGAATTCACGGCATGGAGTAGCAGTGTTTAATTGTGGTTTGAAGCATTTCTTCCCTGCACCCAGGGGCTGGAAATTTTTGGTGTCACATGAATGTGTAAACCAAAGAATTATTTTTTCCTATATTTAATTTCATAGTAATTTATGGACTTTGCAGTATCAGTAGCAGCTTTTGTTACATGATTTCACAATATTGCTAAAGAAATTATGTCCGTTTTTTTTGTATGTAAACAGTCAACAGATTTCAACTCTGAAGAAACTGGAAACTCCTATAGAGCAAGTTCTTTGGACAAGCTAGAAAAGGAAGTAGTGTCTAAATTGTTTTATTTAACTGGAGAATATGAGATTGACCATATTCATGGCAGGTGCACTTGGTACCAAACTACAGTAGTTGGCACTTAAAGCATAGGATGTATTTGTTTCTGTACAATGAAATCTTGTTTTCTTCCTATTCTGTGTGGAACACAACCTGAGACTTCAGTGAATAATAAGGAAAAATACTATCGCTGAAAGTTTTTAGGAGCAGCTAATCAAAGTTGAGTCATGTCCTTACACATAAGTAATTCACTCCTTAGTCATGAAACTTGGAATCCTGATGAGTCAGATCCATGATGACAAATCCCATCATTCCAAAAATAAGTTTAAAAGTTAATGTGACCAGGTGCTTCTCTCTTCCAGAAGCTGTTAGACTCTGTCTCAGCTTGCTTCTGTAGAGTCCTTGGAGACAATGAATGGCAACACCATGTGGTTTTCTAAATATGGATTAATGTTTTTCTTGTGTATCTCATCTTAAGGACAGTTAAACACTGGAATAGGTTGCACAGAGAGATTGTGCTGTCTCCATCCCTAGTGGTTTTCATGATCCATCAGTATAAAGCCTTGAGCAACCTGGGCTGATAGTGCTTGGAAGGTTCTGTCATTCTGTGATTCTGAGATCTTTCTCTGTTGTGGACCAGTTTGTCACCTAGAGCCATAGTTTAGTGATTGCCATGCTTTAGAGCAGCCCATTGTATATGGGACCATAATTAGATTTTTTTTTAAATGCTATCTTTTTGACTATAGTGAAGTATATGTCAAAATAAACATAATCTTCCAAAGGAGTTCAGAATGTTGAAGTCTTAACTTTCAACAACCCCCTACCTGTTTCACATTTAGGGTTCATCAAAGTTGTTACTAAAAACTTGAGGGGGTTTAACTGAAAGATTTCTTCAAAAGTTTTTCCCCCTCTTCCTGTTGAAAAATGCCTTAAGAGAAATTTTGGGATTCACTGGATTATTTTAGCTTCTTAACAGTCTGCATTTGTTGCCCAGAAAAAAGAAAAATCAAGTATTTCAACATGACCAAAGCAAGGTATTCTGCAAATTGCTTTCAAGGTAGTAATACCAAAATCAACTTCTTGAGAGCAGAGGCAGCATATTCTGTTCACCTGGTTTCGTGTGTGGTATCTAAATGTCTCCTTGCTCATTATTAGTTAATATTTTCTAAAATCCTCATGTGTTAAGCCTTCAGGATGTTTATAGCCTTTCTTTTCACGTAGTAGAGCACTAGCAGTGGGGAAGGAATTCAAGGTCTTTAGTATAAAGCATGGCTAGAATGTTCCCAGGAGGAAGCTTTAAAAAAAAATTTTAAAATCAATGTATCCTAATTTACAAGAATTGCTTAAAAGCCTGGGCCAAGAAACTTGAGCCTTGTTTGTTTGCATCATTTCCGCAGCTATTGCAGTATGTACTGTTTAGTATGGAGTTACTTTTTGCCGTTGGACTTTGTGGTTTATTTTTAGCCTATATAAGTTCTCGTGGCTAAAGTGTGCGTGTGACAAAAGGCAGCAGAGGGGCTCTGAACTGGTAAGGCTTTCCCTTTGCTGCTTTTTTTGGTGGCTGCAGCACTGTGCTACTGCTTGCTTAGCAGTTGGGGGACGAAAAACGGTGCTAAAGTCGTGGAATGGGAAAAAAAAGAGTGGATGAAGCCAAACTGTAGAGGGGATATAGGAAGTGGGTGTGTGCTCTGTGCTTTCCTATGGAATTACTGGTTCTGCCACAATCCAGCCAACCAAAGAACCCCCAGCTTTGTGAGATGTAGGTGATCATCTGCAGGGAATCTGTGCAGAACTTACCTTTCTTTCTGTATAAGTCTAGATTTTATAGATTTTACATGACAGCTGTAGTTGTTCATAGTTTTACTTTTATAGGGAAATGAAAGACCCTGCACACAAAAAAAAAAAAAAAGTGCTATGAACTTTCCTTGTGAAACCTCTGCAAATTCGCTTGGAGGATGGGAGGACCAAACCCTGACAAAAAATGTGCTAAAGGACTGGCTGCTGTAATAATTCTATTTTGTGAGGGTAGCATGACTCATACCACTTAATGTTCCTATCTCAGTATACAGTTTATTTTTAAGTAGGGCTGTAAAAATAGTGTTTTTCTGTACCAGTTGTTGCTATGACTTCACAATATTTTCCTAAATACGCTTGCTCATACTTTCTCACAGCATAGTATTTGGCAAATTAAAACCTTAATTCCATCAGTATTTCCTGAGTGCTGATCATTTTCATGCTTCTATGGAAAAAAAGGATAACTGTGTATTATGTAGTTCTAGTTGAGGAGGAATAAAAGGGTTTTTTTAAAAACCCAGTCACCACAACCTGTTCCCTCAGTTACGAAAATGTTCCTGTGTTTGAATTTTTTCAGTCTTTCCATGTAACTTTTCAGAGTAAATTTGCAGGAATGATACAGTTTAGGCTATTTTGTTAAAGGTAAGTGGACATTGTATTATTACTTCAGACCACTTTCATTGTCTTTTCTATTTGTAATTGGGGGGGGGAAAATAATGCTTGTATAGTGGGAGAGTGGGATGGATGACTTGCTGAAACTTTCCTTCAAGTTTATACTTTTGCATAAGGGTTTTTTTTCCAAAATGCTGAGCTCTACAGCTGTCTGCCAGATCTCTTCCAAATGGCAGTGAACACTTTGGTTGAAAGATCTTGGTGTATTAGAGAGAAACTGCCCTAACCCTTCCTGATGACCTTCAGAGCCTAATTCCTTCCCTGTTCTGCATGGTATGCTCAGCTGTTTAATTTTAAACTATTATGAATTTGTCCAGATAGTTGCAAGCTTAGCTCTCTGGTTTCCTCCTTATGCTGCTTGTAGCTGCCTGAAAAAGGACATGAGAAAATATATACACTTACAAATGTGATCATTGCTTACCTCTATGTATTGTAAAAAGTGGAAGGGACAAAATTTATCTGGAAAGAACACATTCTATGTAAAAGTGTGCTGCTAGAGAAACTGACAGTTGAATAGTTTTTTAACTTTTCTCTCTTGTCTCAGTAAAAGCACAGGTGGAAAAGCTGCCTTTTTAGTAATCACTAATAACATAATTTGACGATTATTACACTAACATGTAAAGATGATTTTCCTCTATATGACTTTCATTTCTAATTTGCCATTTTGTAGAACCCTTCTTATATTTTGGCTGTCTTTTAAAAGTAAAATTCTAACAATTGATGCTCCTGTTGTGGTTTTTAGTTCCATATTCAGCGTTACATAAGCTTTTTGTGAATTGCATTACAGAAATGAATTGGATGAAAAACTGATATGGAGAAAAAGCTTGTCTTCCCAGCCAGAATAATTCTATTATGTTTGTGCTGCAACTGTTCAGAGATCTGTTTTGTTTCAGTAGCTGCATTTTGTTATAAACAAGTGCCTACCCTTATGGCACAGTTATTGTCAGTGTATCCAAGAAATGCTAATTTAGTGTTGAATTCTCCTTGGCCTGGGAGGCTTTCAGTGCAGTTTCTCTTGGCAGCTTGTCATAACCACTGGACACCAAGGGCAGGTTTATAGACATTTTCCTTTTGAAGGGGCCATGGTACGTTAAGGGAAGCAAGATTTGTAGGGCAGAAAAAGAGAAGGAGCTTCAACTTACAGTCTGCTGACAAAAGTGTTCATCCCACAAGGGGTGGTAAAGTCTGTTTACCTGTGTGTATCCCTGGTAGTAGTTAGAGAGAAACTTGGCAGGAGACATCTAAACAGAAGAACTTGGTGAAGTATCTGTAGACATTGGACAGGGCTTTGCATGTGTGTTTTGGGAGGCAGCTGTTTCCTTTCTCTCCTACCTCTTGGGCTTCAGCCCTCAAACTGCGTTTGGGGATGCAAGTGACTGAATTTTTGTCTCAGTGATGTTTTTGATATTAATCATACATGTTAGCTTAGCATAACCCTAACTTTTTTTTATACACAGTGATTTATAAACAGTCATCTGCTTCAGTGAGGATAGATTGTATTTTTTCTTCCTTGCAGCTGCATCTATAAAAGTGAAAATACCTGAATTGTTAAAATAATGACTTGCTTATAATAAAGCCTAGAATTTGGAGCTGCTGGGTTTTCAGTTTGTTTGTTTTGCTAAAATAAAACAATGACACAGGGTATGGTAACACATCACAAATAAAATGCAGGAAAACTGTCAGAGTTTCAACTTTTAGGGAAAGTAATTGTCAGCTTCGGGGAGGCCTGCTGTCACGGAGCCTATAAGCTTTTACATGTGGGACAGATATGTGCATCATGCCATCATTTAGAATCTATCACCTGCTTCAAAATGCATGAGAGTGGGGCAAGAAAATATGTAGCTCAGGTGACCTGGGGCTGTCATAAACTGAGCTAAGGCTTCTGTGAGGGTGGTTGGTCTTGCCTCCTGTGTGTAACTTCTGTATGTGATGCTCTTCATGTTGCTTTTGCTTTCTGTTGTTACTGAGGAACCTCTGGTTTGCATTAGTGGATGCCTTTAGCTTTCAAGTAGATTATTTGAATCTAAAATTCTTATCGAAATAAGACTTTTTTGTTTTGAAAGGAAGACATTTACTTTTCTTTAAATCAACAAAGTTTGGCCTTAAATATTTCCAGTGACTTTCATTGTGTAACACAGATTTTCAGTGAAAAATTAGTAGGAATCAGTGAGGTTATTGTTGCAGAAGCAAAGGTCAGTTGGTTGTCTCATAGTAATGCTTTGAAAGTGGAGTAGTTAATGAGTAAGTGTCTTGCTGCTCAATCTTTTCTTTTGGTTGTAATAGGAGATTTTATGATTAAATAAACTCAAGAGTCTACTGAAATGTGATATATGCAGATGCATTGAAAGTTTTCTGGACAAACAATGTCGTGATAAGAGCCACAAACATCCTGCAGTAGAAGTTTTCTATTGCAAAATGCCCTGTGTGGCTACCTCTTGTTTTTATTTGGCATCCCTAGATATTGAAACACTGAATGAAGTTGCCTAACAGATTTTTTTGTTATCATAACTTCGTAACGCCTCTTCATTAATAATGTTCATAAATTGGTTTTTTTTCCCTGTTTTTACAGATTCTGAAGGTGTTTAAGATCTGAATACTTACAAGCTCTTCATACCTAGCAATGTCTGGCTCATATGATGATTCCGTTGGAGTAGAAGTTTCTAGTGATAGCTTCTGGGAGGTAATCCAAATGTTTTTTCAATATTTTGATTTTATTTTTTACTCCTATTATGAAAAATCTGATTTTTGTGCATTGTAAACTGTGGAGAGAGCTGCAATCCAAGACACCATTGGTTATTGTGATCTGCAGAAGTAGCCTTTAGGCTAGAAATTACCTTCTAGATTTTGACATGGTTCTGTCAAGGGTCTCAATGGGCACAAACCTGAGGATCCATTTGGGTAGGGTGTGGAATTCAGAACTGAACCATTGTCCATATTTATTTATATATCAAAGAAGGGAATGTGTGAGTAGCTTTTAAAATGGTCAATGTTAAATATAAAGTAACTCTTCCAGGTACTGTAAGTGCACATAAATCACAAATGTAAGATAATGTGTGGATGTACTGCCTGTCTCCTGTTTTTATCTGGATATAAGTATAAACTTTTTTGAGAGAAGTTTTGCTTATCTCAGTGTAAAAGCATACATGCAGAACAATAATATAAAGTGCTTTGTAATATCAGTAATTTGTGTTGCCCCAGTCTGATAGAGGCTTTCAGATGCTATGATAATTTAAGCTTTAAAGAAAGGAAACTTCATAAAGCAGAAAGCCTTTTACAAAAATAAGTCTTTTTCTTACAGTAAAAAGAAAGCCTTGACAGTGTCAATACTGACACAGTTGGAGGTAAGTAGGCTGTCCAAATTAGCTAATATCAGTAGGTCAAACTTCTGCTATTTGAGCGGGAGCTCTTTTGAGTTTGAACTATAGCAAACACAAAAATGGCTAGGGGGAACTTGTCTGAATATTTTTGTTACCAGAGACCAATGTAAGACAGCTTGATTTTGACCTGATACTGTATTTCCTTTTTAAAGGTAAGCTTTTCTCAACCACTAAACTGTGCTGTTTGTAGTAACAGCATATTACATTTTGATGCAGATCTCCCATGGTTTTTCAGTATATTATCTGAAAGACCTAATGCCAGTGGTGTTCTTGTTGAGTAGATGAGCACCGTTTTTTGAGGAGACATATTTGCTGTTATGTTAAATACGTCTGTCTGATTTATAAAGAAGTTCTTTAAAAATCACTGTATTCTAAGTGATTTTGTTGTAGGGGTACTCTGTAGTATGGCTGCAGAGAGGCTGTGAGACCTCTGCTCTTGGAGGGTGTGATCTATCAATCAATCAATCAATCAATCTGATCTATCACAGTTGCTTTGAAGGACACTCTCCAGAGGGTCCTTCCAACCTCAGTTACATTGTGTGTTTTGTTTTATGTTGAGGTGACTTCCTGAGCAGACTTTGTTGGTAGAAGTGTTTTCAGATAAAATAAGGGGGCAGTCAGGAAAATAGAATTCTGGACCAAAGGGGATATTTTGATGTGAGTTGAGCATGGTATACTTGGCAGCAGAACATGATTTCTGGCTGGCTTTTCTGCACCAAGCTGTTGTCTTCCATCAAATAATCATGTCTGGGAGCATAAAAGCTGAGTGAATAAGAATGTAAATTCTGTAAACTAGGATGATTATATTTGGACAAATTTGAACTCAAATAATTAAATCCAATAAAGGATGATCAGAAACAGAAATTGCCTTAAATTAGGACCTTCACAAAGGTTTGCTTAAATGTATTTGATGCTCATTATAGGTGGGTTAAAGGTGTTTGTGCCATTGATAACTTATTTGACATCATTTTGTAAACACTATTCTTAAGGCCATTTCTTTGGACTTTTCTATGTGTTCTTTCCAAAAGGTCAGGACTGCAGTGTGTTTCATAAGCAGCGTGAGTAGGCGAATGTATAATGCATGAGCATACCTTTATTTATCCTTGGATAACGAAAAGGTAGACTTCTGTATTGCAATCAGTTGGTTTCCTTACAGGGTTTTCCATGCTTTTTCTTTCTTTATGTATAACCACAAAGATTGTTCTTTGTTGTTAAAATGATATAGGTAAATGAATGTTAAAATGAGTCAGGTGAAATACCAGGTGACTGGAAAAAGTGAAATATTGTTTCCATCTTTAAAAAGGGTAGGAAGGAGGACCCTGGGAACTGCTGACCTGTCTGACTCACTTCTGTGCCTGGGAAGATAATGGGACAGACCCTCTCAGAAGCTCTGATAAGGCACAGGAGGGACAGGGAGGTGATTTGAGACAACCTAGGGCAAGTCCTGCTTGACCGACCTAGTGACCTCCAGTGGAGTGACTCCATCAGTGGAGAAGGGAAAGGATACAGGTGGAAAGGATACAGTCATTTGTGTCGACTTCTGTAAAGCCTTTGACATGGTCCCCCACAACATCCTCCTCTCTGAGGGGAGTCCTGGATTCAAGGGGTGGATTGCTGGATGGAAAAGGAATTACTTGGCCGACTGCATCCAGAGGGATGCAGTCAATGACTCAGAATCCCAGAATGGATATTGGTTAAAATTGGTGTCCCTCAGGGGTCCATATTGGGACCAGTGTTATTTAATATCTTTATAGGATTGAGGGCACCCTCAGCAGGTTTGCAGATGACACCAAGCTGAGGGTGCAGGGACAATCCAGAGGGACCTGGACAAGCTCGAGTAGTGGCCCATGGGTATTTCATGAGGTTCAACAAGACCAAGAGCTGGTGCTGCCCTTGTGTCAGGGCAACCCCTGGGATGGATCCAGGCTGGGGATGAGCAGATGGAGCAGCCCTGGGAGAAGGACTTGGGGCTGCTGTGGGTGAGAGCTGGGACCCAGAAGCCATCCTGTGCTGGGCTGAGCTACCAGCATGGGCAGCAGGGCAGGGGGGATTCTGCCCCTCTGCCCCTCTGCTGAGCCCCCCTGCAGGGCTGCATCCTGCCCTGGGGCCAGCACAGCAAGGACATGGAGCTGCTGGAGCCACAGCAGGGACACCAAGGGCATTCCTGGGATGGAGCAGCTCTGCTGGGAGGAAAGGCTGAGGGAATTGGAATTGTTCACCTGCAGAAGAGAGGCTTTGGGGTGACCTCACTGTAGCCTTCAAGTACCTGAAGGGGCTGAGAGGAAAGATGGAGAGAGACTTTTGACAAGGGCCTGGAGTGACAGGACAATGGGGAATGGCTTTACCCTGACAAGAGTATTGGTTTGGATATTAGAAAGAAATTGTTCTGTGAAGGTGGTGAGGCCTCAGAACAGGTTTCCCAGAGAAGATGTCACTGTTCCATCCCTGGAAATGTCCAAGGCCAGGCTGGATGGGGCTCTGAGAAATCTGGGATAGTGGAGGGTCTCCCTGCCCATGGCAAGGGGTTGGGACGAGATGATCTTTAAGATCCCTTCCAACCCAAGCCATTCCATAATTCCATAATATTTCTGATTTGGAGTGTTCTTTCCAACTAAATTTGGCTAATAGTTAGTCTAAAACCTGTCTTTTTCGTATATTCTGAATTGGTTGTTTTGCATCTGCAGATTGCAAATTTGAATTCTGGTCTTAATCTTTCTCAAAAGAGTTAAACAGCTTTGATCAATGTGTTTTGTTTGACTTGGTTAGAAAAGATGTGGTGCCTCTGGAATGCCAGATAAGTGCTTTATGCCTCAGGTCACAGGAAGTGAAGAACTCTTAATCAGTTTGAAAGTTGTTTTTTAACTACAGATTCAGTTGTTTACAATCTGTTGTTAGAGGTTTTTAAAGATTTTTGACACAGTAAGTTTTTTTTCTTAGTTTTTAAAGTCAGCTTGCAGTTTGTTAAAAGCCACCTTGCTATGTTTTACTGTCAGAGCTGAAAGAGTGAATGTATTCAAACTTGGCCATGGCACAGAAGTGACAGTCTGACAAGGTGAGCTTTTGAGTTTGTTCCCTCATACTCCGAAATAGCTTAGATTTATTTACCTTTGAAGTGTGCTGCAAAACCCATCTTTTTCTTGAAAGACATTTAGGAAAGAGTGAGGTGGCTGGCTGTGGGACCTAGCTGAAAAACTTACTGTGAAAGCTGGTTTTTGCTTACTGTATATCTATTTAAACTAAAACACTTCTAGTTGTTGAAGGCTGGTGTTCTGTTGAGCTGATGAGAACTGTGCCTAATAAAATGTTGATAAGTGAACTTCAAAGTTTTTGCCATTGCTGTTGACAGAAATTTCATTGTCTTTAGGGAATGAAACACTTTATTCTCTATCAGTTTGCCAGCTCTAGAAGACTTTGGTTTTCTTTTGGAGCTGTCACTGCCTTTGCTATGTTTTCTTACTGAAAAATGTGAATCTAGAGTTTTTGCATGCAGTAGATTTACTGCTCTAACCTTGTCTGATTGCATATGCTCAAACTGTCTGTGGAGCCATTCAATGCAGGTTACTTCATCTGTTAAGCTTTTTTTTACTAGGTTGCTATTTCAATACTGACCATGGAAACTTCCAGTTCTGGCACTGGGAGTTAAGTTCAGTGCTGGAAATACAATACAAATAGTAACTTGTTTCCTCTAAAGGTTAGTGTTTTTTATTGCAACACAGATATTGTTATCAGGTTCTGATTTGTGGTTGGGAAATTGTTGTCTTGTTGAAAGGGAATTGGAGAAGTTGCTGTTTGGACTTGTGTTCTTGGTGATGGCTTACTGTAGATCTGCCAGTGAAAAAATGTGGGTAGGACATGGCTTAGGCAGAAGTATCTTATAGCAGAACAGCTGATATGACTGAAAAAAACTAGGCTTTCAGAATTATGCATGTTTGTTTAGCATGCAATAGAAACAGCAGCAGCTTTAACAATTAAATTGAGTATTTTTCCTATTTGATTAACCCAAGATATTACTTAAACACTTTTTGTCTTCTAGCAGGATAATAAATCCATTTCAGGAGAACAAATGCTTTTCTTTTCCTCTAATTTTTCCAGGTGTTTAGTCAATAGTAGTACTTTAAGAGTCAGAATTTTGTACATGTTTTAATAAGGATTGCTTAGAGAACAAAGAATTGCAAAATACTAAGAAAATACTTTCTGAAAAGTAATTCCCACAGTAACAGTGGAGGATTTCATTGAAGTTTCAGTTGTAGTAATGTCTTAAATGACTTAAAAAATGGAAGTTTCTCTCTCCTAATTTATTTTTCTGTCAAGCCTCAATGTACCTTGCTATGTCTGGTTAAGCTCATAACTCTGTCTGGGTGCAGAAATCCTAATGACTGAGGAATCTTGTTGTTATGCTCCAAGGAAGAATTCCTTCATCTGTGGTAGTTAGCTGACAAGGATGACGTGCTTTGGATAATCAAAGGTTATTGCTGATAGTCTGAAGCAGGGTGGCAGCAAGTTTTCTAAGGGAAAGTGCAAAATGTACAATTTGAAAACGCTTCGTGTATCTTTCTTATCTGTCATATTTAGTCTAAGTATTTGCATGACTGTTACAAATGCATCTCAGCTTATCATAATAATTTATGGCACTTTCTGCATCCAAAAATGGACTGTGGCAAAACTGGTTAGTTCCAACCTTGTATTGCTTTAGTGAAACACAAGAAGCCAACCTATTGGCCTTGTCCTACTGAAGTAGTTTTGGAATGCTCAGGAAAGAATTCGGTGTATTAAGAACTAACGAAATGCATCATAAAATTTGCTTTCTGATTCTTAAGCTCCAGCCTTGTGCTTGGTAATCACTGTCAGGGACGTATTAAAAGAAAAATGCCTTGGGCAAAATGAGACCAATGCTCTTGTTCAGTTACATACCTGTGAAGGTAAGAAAGCCAATGAGTGAATGTTCCTAGAGATCAAAGTAGAAGTATATGCATATCTCTCAAGGTAAGACATCAAAAGGAGCAGCTGCCCTGCCTGTGGAAGCACTTATTTTAAATGAGCTGTAGATCCCTCGGAGCCTGTGTGCTCCTTATCCCCTCGGTGTGCTTCCTTATCTCCCTGACTTTCTGCTAACATCAGCAATAGAGCCCATTCATTGCAGGGGTGTTTGAAACACCTACTTACCCAAACAGAAATAGGCATTCTGAGCAGCTGCTAAACCTGCAGCTGGGATTATTTTAGTCCTGTGAGTGAGTCCCTTAGAGGACAGGACCTGCTGTGCGTTTTGAAGTGCTGAGCACATGGCTTGTGTTGCATTCTGAAGGATTTGCTGAGAATCCACTAACAATATAAGACTTTTAGTCTCAGAAAGTGGAAGTTGATTCCCTGTGTAGTATTGGTGAATCAAATTTGGCTGCTGTTTGCATTGCCATTGTCCGCTGTCCCCTTCTAACCACGTTAAAAACACACAAAAC
This sequence comes from Lichenostomus cassidix, assembly GCF_008360975.1. Taxonomy (NCBI): domain Eukaryota; kingdom Metazoa; phylum Chordata; class Aves; order Passeriformes; family Meliphagidae; genus Lichenostomus; species Lichenostomus cassidix. Next base: position 53,398,749 of record NC_139480.1, read on the forward strand.
AAACCACTAAAAAAACCCACCCTCCCCCAAAAAACCCCCCACCAACCAAGGCAAGGTCCAAATAGAACTCTCTAGATAAAAAAATATTTGAACTCTGCAGTAGTAGTTTCCTGTCACATACGTATTTTTTTAACATTGGAGCAACAGAACGTTTTTCATTTATATTGCCAGGTGTTTGCTTTACTGGTGTATTTAGCTTAAGGTTTTGTACATTTAAGAGCTTCCTCAGCATTTTTCTTGTACCCAGTAGTGAAATTATGTGCATAAACTGAAACTTACTCAGAGCTAGTGCTCATAGGTACTTGGACTATGTATATGCTAATTATACACTAAGATAATTATTTTTATTTATAAAAATCACACAGTGGTTATAGAAGTTAATGCTGGTTGAAATGTTTGGAAACCTCCCGTTTCACATAGCTGGAAAGAAATTTGGCTCATGGTTAAATGGAATGCTGGAAATAGTGGCCACTGGTACGTGTGGGTTTGACTGTGAACTTTAAAGCTTATTATTCTGTTATATGCCTAGGAGTACTAGCCCCTAAAAATACCCTTGTTGACTTTCTTTTGAATGGTTCCAGTTTCATAAGGGCTGACTTGTGAATAAGCTCTGCAAGTTTGGAAAAAGAGTTGACATCAAATCTATCTTGAGGCATTTGAAACTCCTGAAGTATTTGTGATTATAATAATTATCATGATATGCTGAAATTACCTAACAGGAATTTAGCAATAGCTGAATGTTTGCCGCTTTCTGGGCTGCTAACAAATGAAAATACTCTTCCTTTTTTTGTCTGAGTGTACCAGAAAAACCTGCGAAGTATGTTTAACACTCCAGGCTTTTATGCTGCTCTATGAATATGCCTTAAAAAAAGGCTAACACTTGAGGTCAAGGAGCCTACATAATTTAACTCTCCCTTTGTGTTTAGTGCTGTGAATTTGTAAAATAATGAGGTTGTAAACTCGTAGCTATTCCCGCTAAAGATCCTATCAGTGACAGGGCTTGGCTACCTTGGTATAAGGAGAGCTGCCTGTACTACCAACTATGGGATGATAAATGCCCCATCAGAGGTGCCTCTGTGTTTTTCTCTGGATTTTACAGATTCCCTAAGTCTTAGATTTGACAAAGGATTTGAGGTGACATTGCTGTGCTCATGCCTGAGACAAAATACCAAAATCAGAAGGAAATGCTTTCTTGATTAAGCTAAATGGAAACCTGAAGGTATCTGTAATGCCTGTAAGAGAGAAATGGGGCAAAATAGGGTCAACGGAGGCTTATTATTAGCAACACTCAGTAGTTTTGGCAATGGAAAAGGGGAAAACTGATGGTTAATTCAATTTAGAAAAGGTGGAGAGAGTGACACAAAACCATGAATTACAACTTTCACAGCATTAACTGATGGCATAAAAAAAGTGACCATTATAGTGGTATTTTTAAAAAAAAATTCTTGGAGTTATTTCCTTTTGAAGTATTTCTGACAACTAAAGGTAAACATCAACTGAATTTGATACTGTGTAATAGTAAACTATGTCTTGTATCAGTGTAGTAAACTATCACTTTCATATGGATGTAGTGTTCATGCTAAAATGAAAGTGGGATATAGTTTAAAAAAATCTAGTTTTCTTATTGAAATGGTAAGAAAGTTTGTAATTTTATGATTTACTTTCTGGAAACAAATGTTTTGTTTGTAGGACATGGAAGGTTGCAACTTCATGACTTAGTTGTCTGCTGTCTGTTTAAAAGGAAATAGCCCAATGTTCAGAATGATCAGAAAATTATTCTAACTATCATAATCATGTATGTTCATATAGTGTACAGGGCTAATTGGGGAATCTGAAAATTGCCAGGCATTATGTAAATGTGGTTCTTACTGAAACAAAGAAACACGGGATTCTTTTGTTTGTTTTGTTCCTGGTCAGTTGCTACAAATAAAAAGAATTTGTCATTTTTAATTTGCTCAAATACTTATTCTGAAGGGGAAGGGAGAAGTCTTGCAGAGTGTTTGCCGTTTTCCTCAGAAACTGGAGAAAAGAGTCTTGAATAAACAACGTATAACATTGTGTTTTTTAGAGTTCAGGGTGTCTTGAGTGTGTTGCTACGTTTTTCATTTATTCTTTTAACTTATCTACAGTTAATCTAGTAGTTCCTTGGCCACATAAAGACTGGAATTCTTTTCCCTTTACTTGGCTCTGTGGTCTAAGGACCTTGTGTCTCAAAACCTTGTGTGCTAGTGACAGGCTGCACATTCCACTTCTCATTTGTTATTCCAGTGTCCATAACTTGAAAGGCTTTTTTTTTTTTGAGAAACCACTAGGTTTTAAAAACAGGATGCCAAATTTAATTTTTAAATTACATGCCAAGTTATATAACTTATGTTCTCTGTCATGGAACGCAGGAAAAAATGCTGTATTTCCAAAATTCTAGCATTCCTCATAGAACAAATTTTAGTGTAAAAGGCTTTCTTTGCAATACTAGGTTATTTTCTAGTATTGCGGGCCTGGTTCCTCTTTACTGATTCTAAACTGTGATGCTGAGTTCTTTCAGTCCTCCTGTGGAGGAGGAGGTAGCATGGGGGAATATCTGTGGTCTGCATGCAGCTCTTTAGAGGTGGCCTTACATGATAACACTGAATGAACCGTCATAGGTAAGCTCAGTTCAGTTCTCTGAATACCTGCCTGCAATTTGGCAACTGCTAGATATTACCATGAGGGTAGAATTTGCTCAGACAATGCAAAATGGAAGGGTTGAATATACCACAAGGCAGCCAGCTCTCATTCAGTATTAGCATTTAAAATGCTAATTTAATAGTGAAATTTAGGAAAGGAAACATTCATGTTACAGACATAAATCCCGGGGCACATAACTGGAGACAGAAATTGATGCTAATATGAGGCTTCAGTAGTTGTGTCAAGCTAACATAACCTGTTTTAAAAGTCTGCTTGACTGTGAACCTACAGCTGGAATAATTTTGAGCAGATGAATGATTTATCTATCATTACAAAAGCTGCGGAAAATATTCTTGGAGGTATTTCATTTCCTTAACACTTTGATGACGTATGAATAGCTGCCTACTTCTTGATTTCCATTTATGCTGAAAATGAGAGGTCATTTCTCATGCTTTCTTGGTAATAGATGCAATCAGTTGACATGGATGCACTGACTATCTCTGGTAGCCTCTTATCTTCAGTTATACCATGGCTTATGTTTAAACGTGCAGGGGCTGTGCATATGCATTTGTTGGCATGAGTTACACAAATCAGTGGCTGCTAATGCATTACTTCAGTGGTAACTGCATTCCTTTGATCTGTTGAAGTGCATCTAGTCCAAACCAAAAACATGCTCAAATGAAACCTTTGAAGCCACTGTCTAAGAGAAAGGGTTTTGTCCTGTCATTGATGGTTTTGATTTTATTTTTTTCCCAGATTTAATGAGAAGTCCTAACATATGTCTGTGTTTTTCAGTATAGTCATTTATTCTTCCAGCACTTAGTATAGGCATCTTTTTCCCTTTTAGGAGTATTTGAATGTTCAATCTATTGCCTTTCTGCTAATCTTTATTTTTCAGTCAGGTGGTTATGGCAGATAAGAAACTGGCTGTGATATTTAATAGGCTGTGCAAATTCTGTTAACAGAGTTCTTAGGTCTTGTTTAATGTTTACAAAAGCCAACTTGAGTGACCTTGAATTCAGTGGAAATGTTACTCTGGGAGCAGTATAAGGCATTTTTTCCTTTCAGACATTTAGATTTGTTAATCCATTTTGGTGTGTGCAGAAGAATGAAAGGGGAGTATTAATTATATAATGAATATTCATTGTATAGTGTGCATTTTCCTCCCGTGTCCTCATTTTACTGTAGCTTGTACATTGAGCAACTGTGGCTTTTTTTCTTTAGTATTCACAATTCTAAGTATGGGAACTCCGTGTCATTGCTGTCAGTATCTTCCCACATTAAATTCTAGAGTATACTTTGGAAATAATTGCTATCTGGTGGTTTGTCAGCAGTGACTGCATTCTTAAAAACTATTATTATGGTTGATAGAGATGGTGCAATGCTCCTTTGCATGTCTCTGCAGTTTTGTTAATCCTGAATGATTAAACACAGCATAAAATTGAGGTATTAGGTACTTCATAATAAACATTGAAGAAGGAAAGAAATACTGATATTCTCCAAATTTTCTTCACTATCTAAAAAATTACCAAGGAAAAATAATGTAGAACAATTGTGGTGACTGCCCATAATTTCATTGCAAGACTAATAAAATATAATAAAGCTTTCACTTTTAAAATTAACAACTTTTTTTTACAGGACAACTTGTGACCTTTGTATTGTTGCAGTTAAGTTTTATGATTAATTGAATTTAAGATTTAAGATTAATGAGCCTTATTCTATAATTGATTATTTCCTGCTGTATTATCTTGCTTTCAGTTTAATTATTAAATTAAATTATTTAATTTCAGTTATTTATGTTAAGTAGAGATTTAGCTTGTTTTCAAAGCTTTCAAGCAGAAAGTAAGTGTTTGTCTCTTGTTAGGTTGGAAATTACAAAAGGACAGTAAAACGAATTGATGATGGCCACAGACTTTGCAATGATCTTATGAATTGTATTCATGAGCGAGCACGGATAGAGAAGGTCTATGCTCAGCAGCTCACAGAATGGGCCAAAAGGTGGAAACAACTTGTGGAGAAAGGTAATGCCTTCTGATTTTGAACTCTGACAACTTTCTCAAATGGAAAAAGTATTTCTGTATATCTTTGTTTTGGTAAGTACGAAGTAGAAATGTTGTATGTTTTAGTCTTTAATGGAGTCTTTGTAAGAGGCTCAGTTATTTGACAAATCACCAAGCTTTTTTTTTTTTTTTAAATAAAACCCCAACCAAACAAAGCCCTGCTCTTTTGCAAGTTTGTTTTTTTCTTGCTGAAGCAGATGAATCTTGCCTCCCCTAATGAGTTATGTTGTAGAGAACTGTCTGTTTCTAGATAATTTATAGTGTAGTTTGAAAAGGGATTCTGAATAATAAGGGGGCAATGATTGTAGAGGAAAGACTAGTAATTAAAGACCCAGGCATTGCTCTAATGGAAGGCTAAACTGATACCATTTAATATATTCTGCAGTAGAATACAGAATGTATTCTGCAGTAGTCCATTCATGGTTACCTATTCTTCAAAAAGAATGTTAAGAACCTGAAGGCAGTTCAAATGGGAGCTCATATGTGGAATACTGAGAATTGTGGTACGGGGGTAAGGACTCCAGATTAAATGAATATTATATTTTCTGGCTTAAAAGTTTGTAATACTCTAAAGTTATCTGAAAAGAAATTGTTCCCTTTTCTAGGTTTGCATCAACACTGCTGTTTTCAAGTGAATATAAGTCAATAGTTTCAGGTAGTTTCTTAGGAATATAAGTTCCATGTGGGTGATGGTTACTGAGAATGACACTTTCTGTTGTGTTTAGGCCCACAGTATGGAACAGTAGAAAGGGCTTGGTGTGCTTTTATGTCAGAAGCTGAAAAAGTGAGTGAACTACATCTAGAAGTAAAAGGTTCACTGATGAATGAAGATTTTGAAAAAATCAAGAACTGGCAGAAGGAAGCCTTTCATAAGCAAATGATGGGAGGATTTAAGGAAACCAAAGAAGCAGAAGATGGATTTAGGAAAGCTCAGAAACCCTGGGCAAAAAAGCTGAAAGAGGTACAGCAGTAGATTATGTACTAGATATCCTGTGTTATAATATACTAATGTTCCAGATCTCTATAAGGGAGTAAACTCCCTCTTCTTTCTGCTGGACCCTCCTTTCTCTAAAAGATCTCTTGCTTTCTGTCCTCTTCTGAAAATAAGTATTTTTCTCTTGGTCTCTCCTAATCTTGGTGAGTTCAGTGAAAATCTGGAAAAAGTGGAATTTAAGCTATCATTTTAACAGTGTCTGATTTCATACAACTGAAAGTTGCAAATTGCTCAAGTAAATGAGGGAAAATGTGTTTGTGGGATATATAACATATAACATATAACATTCTTAAATAACAGGTTGGTAGAACATGGGGAGCAGGTGAACATGGGCATGAGGGAAAAGTGTTCAGTTGGGGACTTTCTGTAAACCTTTTCTTGAGTCTGTTCAACACTTCTCTAAGCTGTATGAGTGACATTTCTTATATAGTGAAAAAATGCTGCAATAATTTCCTCGTGTTGATTCTTACATGTTCATTCTTTGGCCTAAATGAAAAAAATTTCCCCCCGAAAAAAGAACATCCTGAAACAAAACCTGACACTTTCTTCATTGCAACATGATTTTATGGCTAAGAAATGGTTGATGGTTGCTGCAGACTGTCCCAGATGCAAAGATTCAAATCTCCTTTGTAGGTGGAAGCTGCAAAGAAAGCTTACCATGCAGCCTGCAAGGAGGAGAAACTGGCCATATCCAGAGAAACAAACAGCAAAGCTGACCCAGCACTCAATCCTGAACAGCTCAAGAAATTACAAGACAAAGTGGAGAGAAGCAAACAAGATGTACTAAAGGTATGCTGTGTGTTAACACACTGTGTGCAATCTTTTTTAACCTACACCTTGTATGTATTTAAGCTCCTTTTTCCTCCTGGATATGCTGTGAACACGAGTTCACATAGCTCACTATCAGTTACACTCCTGTGCCAAAGTTTTGTTTTCTCCCACAAATGTTTTCTTGCTGAATTCTGCTTCTCTGAGTAATGAATACTGTATTGTCTCTATTTCATTTAAGTACTTGCAGCAGGGAACTAAGCACAGTAATCCAGCAAACTTCTATGGCAGCGTTCTGCTTATTTACTAGTTAGGGCTGAGCTATTTCACTTGAGAGTCTGAGAGATGGATGGATGCCTAAAACTTGCTGATATCTAAATATGTCATCATTCTTAACTGCAGAATGCATCTTTTAAATAAATTAAGCTGATACAATTAATTTAAATAAATGCTGTTCTCTTGGACAGTTTGCTTTATCTCTTCAGTGAGCTGCTCCTGAGAAGCTTTTAATGTGGCACTCTTCAAGGATGTCTTTTTCCTTTGAGAATGCTGTTCTGGGATCTGGAATATTATGTTCCTTCAGTTGGGATCTTTTAATTCCTGCCTGTGGACTATTTCTGTAAATTAGTGCACAGTCTGAGGTTGTATCTGTTAGCTGAGCTCACAGTGTATGTGATTTATGTTCACAAGGATGTACAAAGTTTGGGGTTTTGGTCATAACTGACGGTGCACTGTGTAAATTAGTAAAGGAGAAAAGGCAACAATTTTAAAGATCTCCAGATAACTTCAATAACTTGAAAGGCTTCCTACTGTGATTTACTCTAGCTCTTTTGGATTTTGGAAACATTTGCCATGGTTTCTGTTAAAAAGACAGAGAAGAGGCTTAGAGTTTTATTGTAGCTGTTCTGCAGTTTACTTAGATAACTCTCATCATGCCCTAATGTAGGTATTTGTAGTGGTCATGAAAAGAGATTGCAGCTTGGCACCTTCTGGTCTAAATCTTTGCCATTACTGCATTGATAAATCTGTATTGTAAGATAATAATAAAATACATTGCTAACAGTTTGGTTTTGTACCCCTAGACTAAAGAAAAGTATGAAAAATCACTGAAAGAACTAGATAATGCTACTCCTCAGTATATGGAGAACATGGAGCAGGTATTTGAACAGTGCCAGCAGTTTGAGGAAAAACGGTTGCGTTTCTTCCGAGAAGTGTTGCTGGAAGTTCAAAAACACCTTGACTTGTCCAACGTTGCAAGGTAAAACTGTAAGACTTCAAACTTAATGCTTAATGTACTTTTCCGTGAAAAGTAATAAAAGCTTCAAAGGAGATCAGAGTTGAGAGTTCTGATTTCTTTCTGATGTGTTGCTTCAGTTTGAAAGTGAAAGTAAAAGACATTAATTCTTTATTTTGTCTAAAATGAGATTAGCATCTTTCTCTAACATTTGCCAGAACCAACAAACCTTCATTCTTCTAGTGTTTTATAATCAAATATGTTCCAATTAGGAAGGATTCAGAGCTTAGAATCAAAAAATGCTGGATCAAAGATTGGGAAAAGAAGGTTTTGGTGTATTATGTGTAGAAAAAAAACCCATGCTGTATACATGTTAAAGCAGTCAAGTAACATCTAGAAATTGAGAAATGTGGAAGTGTATTTTGAGAAAGTTTGCTTCCTTGATGACGTAGCACTGATGAATTCTAATTCTAAATTTTGTGTGATTTAGTCTGGAAGGATTTTCAGAAATTCCCTACATTGAGTATAATAGCAGCTAAACTATGTATATAATAATATTATAGCAGTTCTGTGTCTCTTATTTTAAGCCTTTTGACTGTTATGTTGAGATCTTTTTATACTCTGAGTTCCATATTGGACCATACTGGTGGCTTTGATACAAATGTATTGTCATGCACATTACCATGTGCCTGGTCTAGGATCAGGGGATCAGAGTTGTATCTGCAACATGACTTCTATTCTGTTGATGAAAAACAAGTAGACTAAGAGATAAGAAAAAGTAGTAAGGTTCTTTTTTTGTAGTGTTTGATATAAATAGTACAGTTAGTAAATTCAGAGAGTACCTAAACCAGTAAAAGCAGTTAGCAGATATTATACCTGTATAGGCACATGTGTAACCCATTTGCCTCTGATTCAAGTTTGGAATTTTTATTTTTATGATTGCTTACAATTCTCATTGGATTAAAACAGAAGTTTTCACAGAGTCCTATGGACTTAGCACAAAACCAATTTCTACTGTCTCATAGACAAGCTTTGAAATTCAACAAACTTCAAGATGGGCATTCGGCAGTTTAAATACAGTACTGTGTACATCTTTTTTTAATGACATTCAATAAATTACTTTACAAGAGTCATAGATTTAAAATCTGGCAAACAAGCATTTTATGGTTGTATGAACTTTCAGCAAGTTCACTTGTTGGACTACTCTTCCTTTTTTACAGGTCTGTCAGTTTTTAAAAGTCCGTCTTGCTCTAAGTTTTTTCAATACTACTGTGAACTTTGAAATGTTAAAAAAAACATATCTAGGGGATTTGCCATGTTTCTAAATGGTGTACTAAATTCAAAGACAAATTTATTTTGCAGTTACAAAAATATCTACCGTGAACTGGAGCAGAATATCAAAACAGCAGATGCTGTTGAAGACTTGAGGTGGTTTAGAGCTAATCAAGGTCCAGGGATGTCAATGAATTGGCCTCAGTTTGAGGTAAGGTCACAGTACTTAAAACCCAGAATTGTTTTGTCTATTTTTTCCTCTTTGCTTTTTGTAATATTTCCTTCTGGTGTAATTCTTAACTGCAGGCTTCCAATACTGAATTTTTTTTTTTTTCACAAGTCGTAGTTTTCTTCTCTCAATTTTTCTTGGGCTCTTCTCATCCTACAGCTTTTGGAGGTGATTATGTTAGGCACCTATTTAAAGAGAAAAGGGGTAAACCAGAAAACTACAGTGACTTTTTTAAAGCTAAAGTCATTACTGAAGTCATTAGCCATTCTTTAATTGAAACATCTCTGACACCTGCATATGTTATCTTTTATGTTTTACTTCTCCCCTTTGATTGGGGGACTTCAGAATTTCCTTGCTGTTAGCAGGTAATTGTAGTATATGCTGCAAAGACACTGAAAAAGTCTGAACTAAACACTTTGAAATCTGAAAATTGATATTTAAAATTTAATACTGCTGTATTTAAAAAGTTCCACCTTTACCCAGTTGATAATTTTATTGCTGGATGCCATTTCCGAAAGAAAGAAGTTTTTCTAAGTAGTGTTCTGTTAACATATCCTACAAGAAATAAGTACAAGAAAGTGTCAGTGCAGATCATACTTACCAGTGTGTCAAATAGCTGGAAGTGGAATGATTGGACCAGAATCATGGGTTTAGTTGAAATAAGTTGTAGACTTTAAATTAATGGAGTGTAAGCATAAACTCTAGAGTTTTTCACTGTTCCCTTATTAAACATAATGGAAAATACCACTTGTTTTTAAAATACTGAGTGACTTTAGATTAGAAGGTTTGAGGAAGAAAATTCTTAACAGTACTGTAGAATTTCTTTGCCTGAAACACTGAAGTGTAAATACTTCTGTACGGGGAAATTACCACCCTTTTTCTTAAGCATTGTAATTAACAAATTAAATACTCCCATTTCTATTTTTCTAATCAAGTTTTTTCTCGTTTACATGCTACAAGGATGACGTAAGTAAAAAAAGTCATGATCAAATGACTATGAAATTGCATTGTAAACTGCAGATATGCATAGGTCAGTGGTCTTTAAACTATGGTAACTCAGAAATCCAATATGTATTTTACAAAGTTAAAATAATGAGGTATTTGAAGAACTGTGCAGAAGGCACTGGACTGACTGTGCTACATATATAAGCCAGTAGTAATAGCAACTCTGAAAACTTCCATTTCCTGTTAAAAATACTTACCTCAAATGCTATCTTTTGTATAGCAAACTCTCTCCTGATTTTTTTTTTTTTTTACCTTTAGGACTTCTGAGAGGAAATCTGTCTCAGCATAGGATATTTGCTTGCTTACAATCCAGTTTGTTTTCTGTAGGTTCCTGCTTTGTATCAGTACAATATAACAGTATGTCAAAGCTGAACTTTGACTTGATGCAGGAGTTGTATTTAGGTCTCACCATGCCTGTCCCATCTGCCTTGGAATGGTTCAAAACATCACGGAAGGTCTGCAAGTGGCATCATGAGTTTTGTCAGTGCTTGTATTGATTTGAGCCTTAACTCTTGTAGATGGCTTTTTAGGACAATGGATGTCACTAAATCTAGAGTGAAGTACCTTAAGGGCTCAAATCTTAGGAGCAGGAGAAGTGATACACATGGAGTTTAAAAATTAACTTCTTTGTAAGTCATCTGAGAGTGCTTTTTGAGAAGGAAGCCTTGTCTTGCAATACGTTTTTAAATTAAATGTAAGATTTACCTTTTAAAGCCAGATGTCTTGGCATTATTTGAAACTGTGACCCTTTACAGTACATCTTTTAAATATATGCACTGGCCATCTCTTTTGATTTCTCCAGTTGTGTGCCAGATGTCTGGTGTTTTCAGTCAGTTTAAAGGGTTCAGAATAAAGCAGGGAAGTACAGGTAACCTTGGGAATTAGTGGGTAGCACAGATACCTGTTTGCATTGCTGGAGTGGAAACTAGATGAGAACTGTAACTGAAACATTTAGAGTAACTCATCTTCAGTAATTATTGACACTGTTTTATGTATAGATGTATGTTCCATAACTGAATTAAATTTCTCAGTCACATTTTGCATTCATTGGTAGGAGTGGTCTGCAGACCTGAATCGCACTCTCAGTAGACGAGAAAAAAAGAAGGCTTCTGATGGAGTGACTCTGACTGGTATTAATCAGACGGGAGATCAAGTTTCACAACCTAACAAACATAGCAGGTAGGGCTTTTTATGCCTAAAAACACTGACTGGAAAAGATTGTTGCCTTCAAGTACGCTAAGCTCTACAGGATCAAAAAGTTACTGTTCAATCAGGTGATAATTACCTGTGAGCATTTTTAGTGATGTCTCCGCACCTCACAAATTAATTTGTGGATTATTCTTCATTTTATAGCTCTCTTTCCACTGGGAGCTGAAAGAAACCAAGCTTCATGAGAAACTGAACTTTCTGCAGCTAATATGATAGTCTCTTGCTATCTTGCAGTCTCTAGAAATGACAGTAATATTTACAGATCTTAGCTTGCAAAACGTTCAGTCACTTCAGAGTTCTGGATGTAATTAATACAAAACTGTTAATATCAATTGCTCCAAAAAGGAATGAAGCTGGCTACAAAAATTGCACTGCCTTTTATTGTAGGCAGTAGGAAAAAGAAATTACAGCTCACAAAGGATATTCTAAACATGGAGAAATGCATCGTATGTGAGACTTTCCAAGCTTTCTTGGGTCTTACGCTGCACTTGGTAGATGCTTGGCTTTTTGTTTAGTTGGTTTTTTAAATTTTTTTTGGCTAAAGAAGGGGTCTGCTAAGAAACTGCTTAGTGGGACACCAGTGACAGTGTTCTCTTATACAGATAGGATCACCATAATGCTTTTTCTTTTCCAAATTAGCAGTCTTAGTGTCCAGAGTAACACAGTGCAGTCAGTACAATCAAGTTACAATCCCTTTGAAGATGAAGAAGATACTGGGAGTACTGTCAGTGAAAAGGAGGACAATAAGATCAAAAAGTTGGTGAAATGTTGTTTTTTTTTAATTGTTTTCACATTTGCACTTTCTCTATCCAGGGTTTTCTATTTTCGGTTTCTATAACACTAGGCTGGTCAGTGCATGAAGTGTTTTTAAGCAGTTATGTAAGCAACACTGTAACCTCACTTGTCTTTCCTAACAGATGCCATGTTTGTCGCTTGGTCTTTGGTTTTCAACTACTGTGGTTATTGGCAGTTGCTAACAGAACTGCTGTTACTTTTTTTCCTTCCTTTACCAGTCCTATAAAATGTAAAAACTGATGTGTTTTTCTAGTGGAACTGCTTCTGGAGCTTTACTGCTCTGTGTCTTCTCGCTGAATAAATCTGCTTTTAAGATTGCTTTCTTTTTTTTTGTTTAGGACCTTCTCAAACAGCTGCCTGTTGCTTCCATGTACACACTAGGGATATTCCACTCTCTTAACTGGCATGTGCATGCTGAACAGTGAACTTCCCTTTAAATAATCAAGTTGTTGCAGTATAATGTTGTTTTTAATTGGTGGATTGCAATATAGAGAAAGTGTTGAAAGCTATTGTAGAGGTGCATAGAGGTTTGGGAGGAAGGATCTGCAAAGCAATTTAAATGTGTTATCCTAAACCAGATAATTCCTCTCATTGACTACTGCATTCCTTTTACCTTTACAGAGTAAAAAATCCCATGGATTGTGTGGATTTCTTGGTAGAGAAGTTTTTTGAGTTTGTGGGGAGATTTGTCTTTGATAAATGCTGGTTTTGCCTTTTTCTAACTTTGTAAATGCATTGCAAGAATGCTTTTTTTTTTTCTTTTTGTAATGAGGCATTATCAGTTAAAGACAGATGAGAAGATACCAGAAAGAAAGTTTCTAAACTGGGCCTTAGAGTGGAGTTTAAGCTTAATTAAGGGAACTGATATCTTAGTGGTATTTCTAGTCTCCTATTTTAAAAGCAGCAAAGAGTAATTTCAAAATTGATTTTCAGTGTTAGCAGCTATGAGAAAAACCAAAGCTACCCTACAGATTGGTCTGATGAAGAGTCCAACAACCCTTTCTCTTCCACTGATGCAAATGGAGACACCAATCCCTTTGATGAAGATACCCCTCCTGCCATGGAGGTGAGAGTACGTGCACTCTACGACTATGAGGGCCAAGAGCAAGATGAGCTCAGCTTTAAAGCTGGTAAGTTTGCAACATTCACTTAAAATATTTGTCAAAAAGGAGAAAGGCAGGGGATTTTTTTGCTCTTCAGCTTTTATTTTCTGAAGTCACCTGTTTCTCTGGATGTACAACTCCACTTACAGGATCCTGTCTAACCATCATCCCTCCTAACGGTGCTTCTTAGTATCCCCAGTTTGGCAACACTGACTTCCAAGCTGTTTGGAATGTGTTGGGTTGTCTTTATTTCACATATTCCTTTCTTACCATCATAAGTGAAACAAAATGACCTGCAGAACTGAAAATCCCCTCTCTTCCTTTTCTTACTTGGTGACAGTAACAGCTGTCTGGCCCAGAATTGCAAAAGACCTTTTCCAATCAGGAATTCCAGAACAAGATTGCAGAAGCAGTTTAGCAAAAGCAAGCAGAAGGTTTGCTGCAAATATGCAGATGACAGATAGACACTCTTTGAGCTTGTCTCTTCCCATTTGCTTGTCATTTACTCCCTTCTTCTGCAAAGACTGGATTAGCTGTAATAGGAAAACAGGGTTCAAGTGTTGAAAATAAGCTCAAGAAAACTTTTGGGTTTGCCTCCCTTTCAGCTGGGGGTAGTAAGAAATGCTATTTCTAGCGTGCTGTGCTAGAATTCTATTATGATTATTATTATTATTTCTAATGCTATTTAGAACCTGCTGTGGTTCTGAGGTGGCTGTTAGGGCTAAAAGGTAACATAGGAAAGAAGTCAATGTTAGAGCTAATCAGAGAACTGCAGAATGTCTGTTCTGCTGATGGGCAAGAGTGGTGCTCAGGACAGTGTGTCCCCAGGTCGTATTCTAAATGTAGTTTATACTTTTCAAACCAAAAAGCCCCTCAGCTCAGGTGGTGGTGCTCAGCCTTTAACTCACCTCCTTACTCTTTTAGTAGTGAAACCACTAAACATCTGACTTTTCCTCCTCATGGACAAGTATTGTAAGGCTTCCAGAGTGGAAGAATGGGTTTTTTGTCCACAAACTTTGCTGAATTGTGCCCTGACAGAAGTACAGTAGTAACAAAACACCTGGTACTTTCTATGGAATGCACACAAGCCAAAAAATATTTTTCTTTCTATAGACTTTAACTACTCCTTTTTTCTCAGCAGGGAATGGAAGCATGCTAATCCTCTTGAAATACATGTATTGTGCCTGTGAAGCAGCAGGGTAGCAATCCATCCAAGGGTTTACAGTAATGAGTCTTTCCTTGGCAAAACTGTGCAATGTTTATATACACAGATGTAATGGTTAAATACAAAATTAGGTATTCTGTGCTGTAGTACCAGCAGTGTCACTTGCATTAAGCTATTTGAACCAAGTGGCTCTCAGTGTGAGGTCTGTAGTAGTAAAGCAGAGGAGGTATGAACTGTGAGATCTATGAAACCTTCACTCAAAAATAGCTTAGTACCTTTGAAGGAAGAGCATGGAAGAATGTTGCAACACCAAATTATGGGATTGACACAATTGTAGGAAAGAGGTGATGTGTTAGACCATGAATCCCCTTACAGATGCTGTATTATAGGATGGCTAGTCAAACTTGGTTTTTTAGGCAGAAGTGTGACTAGCTTTACGTTGAACATAAAAAAGACTAAGGAAAAAAACTCACCAGGTCAGGTAGAGCCAATTTAAAATGTTCTCAATCCTGTGTTCCTCTGTAGCTATGCCTAGACTCCTAAGCAGCTATCAGCAGAGGATTAATGCATTTTAAGGATTTGTTCAAATGTGTGTGGGTATTCTCAGATGGGATTTCCTTGGGTATTCAAAGAATTTGCCTACAAAATACTTCTAGATACATGTTGCAGAATATATTCCCTGCAGTGTCCATTAAATGTGCTTCAATACATGAAACTCATTTTTTAGTGGAAACTCATTTTTTTTAGTGGAGTACTTTTACATCTGGTGGGTTCTGGGGTTTTTTTCCCTTGGCAAACAGCTGAGGAAGGCTTCCAAAGAGGAAGAATAACTTTATTCATATCTTATGATAGGTTTTATAATCATGTAAGAGGATGGGACAAAATTATTTACAATATGTTTGTCTCATCCTCCCATCACCCTCTATGGCTGAGAACAAATAGCTACAGTAAATGTTGTCCCTGCAATGTTGTCAGAATTATGTTATTGTGTATGCTGGTTTTATCATCACCGTGGTTTCATTGTAACTGCTGTGCAGATGACACTTAAAAGTGTTAATATTTTCTTAAACCTCCGTGATCACTGAGTTTCCAAGCCCAAGCTTTGATACAAATGCATTTGTTGGGACTTACTGTCATTGAAATTGAATTTTTGGCAGTCTTTGTTTCCACTCTTTATTAACATATGCTTCATGGAAGGTTTGGAATTCTACACTCTCATTCTGCAGCACTAGAAAAAGTGGAAAAAATTGTAAAATGTCTCCACAAACCAAGTAGAGTCTGCAGTGCCAAACATTTGTTCATAATGGTTTTTTATTAGTTTTCTGATAAAAACTAGAGGAGATGAAGCTTTAACCTTTTTATCTAAGAGAAAAGCTATAGAAAATAGATGTCTTGAGAAGATTTAATATGAAGCTTATCTATTTCTACCAAAGAATTTACAGTCCTTAGGGTAGTTTATGTTCTCCTGGGTGACACCAAGACTCTGCTATTTGGGACTGTAATAAGTGATTAATATCTTCATCATCTATTTCCTATTGCTAAAATAAAACACAAATCAGTTTTATCTAGGGCAATCATTTGACACAAGTAAGTTGCACAGCAGGAAATAATTGTTACTCAGAGTGGCCTTTTTTACCTGACTGAGGTGGAGCTTCATTTGCTCCTGTGGAGCATCTTGGAGTCTGCAGGCTCTTGAGTATCAAAGTATTCCCTGAGGATATAGAAGATGAGATGTGCACTGTAGTCACAATGAAGTTATCTTATAGTTCATAAATGTCTGCATGGATAGTCAGTATGCTCTGTAGGTTAGGAAGCAGATTCTGAGTTATTTAATCTTTTTTTTTTTCATGTTTCCCATAAAACATTAAGACAATAAGCCTAATGAAACATTTCTTTCACTTGCACTGACATAAGTTGGGGTTTATAAACATGAGGTTATTCTGCTGGTTCAGAGATAGTTGTGTGATCCACGACTATGTTTTAGTCTCTAAGTAATGCTTCTTCCTATTTTCTTGAAATTGAGGGCCTCTCATCCAATATACAAATCTATAAATTACAGATATTCTTAGTATCAAAAGCATGAAGAGCAAAGAAGGGAGGATTGCTACTTGGGCCTAGGTTGAGCAGGGGAGGAAAAGTGGACATGTATGTAACTGTCATATATCTTCCTGTTTTACTTAAAAGGTTACAGTCTGTTAACAATGTTCCTTCTTTTCCTCAGGGGATGAGTTAACCAAAATGGAGAATGAAGATGAGCAGGGCTGGTGCAAAGGACGCCTGGACAATGGGCAAGTTGGTTTATACCCAGCAAACTATGTGGAACCAATCCAGTGACAAAGGACAAAATAAACACAGAGGTGTCACAAGAGCTCAGTAGGCCTGTACAGTGTATTTAGGTAAAGTGAGAGGAAACTGAATGGATGTATAGAGTGTATATATTTTAATGAAAAGGCGAGAGCTTGATACCGAAATAAGGCTGAATTAAAGACAAAAGCTTGACATTGTTTTCACAACTTGTACGCAATGCAAAGAAAAGGGGTTAGGATGAAAAAATAGTATGATAGGAAAAATACTTTATAAGCTTTTTCTTCCCACATGATCTGTTATTGAGGATCCTAAACATTTTTGCAGTTTCTATGCTTGTGCCTCATCCTACCCCAGGTATGTGGCTTATGCTCACTTTTGTTTAATCAGTTATTTTAAGTGACCTTCAGTAACTTGCAACTTGAATTCTAAAGATTATTATAGTTAATTTTTTATTTGTTCTTATCAATGTCTGAAAGATGCAGTATTTTTTTATTTAAATGCTATGTAGTTAAGCACCTTTTTGTATGCTTTGATTTATCAATTAATACTTAAATTATGACATAGATTTAGTCACCATTTGACTGAAAGAAAACTCTTTCCATGTTGTAGTAATCTTTCTGTGTTGTCAGCATGGCTTGAAGTTGTAAATGGAGTTGTAAAACAAAATGCTGTATTTAATAAATATCTGTTACAGAAGGTTATTTGTAGCAGAGATATCTGCAGGTGTCATGGGTTGGGATTCTATCACAAGTGTTCTTTACGTGGTTTGGCACTTGAACTAAGAGCTTTCCATCTCGATCTTAAGTGGCATTCAAAAGAAAGATAAATTATGCATAAGCCCCAGAACAGTGGCTATTTCCAGCACACATTTGCAGGGAAAAGAAAATAAAAATCTCCTTTTAACTGCTAATCATTTTTTGGTGATTTGAAATGTTAAATCTGTGAAGGCTGATTATCTTGAACAGAGAAGACTGTAAAATAGACTAAATGCTTTTATTAAGAGCCTATCTATGTTGTGTATATGTACATATAATTTGATATTCCAAAATATGAAGAGCATGGCTACTAGTTATCAAGCCTTTTGGTGTCAATAAGATTTAGACTATTTTAAGAGTTTAAATTATAGGTATATTTAAATCTGCTTTCCTGCCATATTCATTACTGTACCATAGACAAAGTATTCTGTGACTAGATTTTTCAGAAGTACAGTAAATACACTAATATACTCAAAATCAGTATTTGTGGATAAACTAATGAGTCAAAATATAAACTAGCTTTAGTCCATACATGGATTATTGTAGCAGAACACTGTAAAATCTACATTTGTTTGCAGTTACAACTCGGCCAGCTGTAATCGTGTCAAATATGCATTTGTGACATTGAAAACTGGGTTGTAAAATGACAGCAGATTTGTGTTAGACCTAAGTGTCAGGTAAGTAGATATGCCATGTTAGGAAGCTACACTGTAATGAAGTAAACAAATCTTTTTCAAGGTAACTATAAAACACTGTTGGTAATCTTGGACTTTATTGTTTGCTTTTTTGAGCTTATATTATATTTAGTCATCATTTTCAATGAATCCAGATGTGCAAGCTTAGAAAGTGGATGTATGTATATGTCTGTCAACAAAAACTTACCAACATATTTGTTCATCCACAGGACAGTTACTAAAATTGTCAGGAATTACTGGTTTGGGTCTCTGTATTGTAAAATATTTTAGACAACAATAAAATCCATTAATCTCTTAAATACAAAGAATGCACCTTTTACTATTTCAGTGTATGTCAAAACAGCCTTGTGAAACAAATAATCTATGCATTTCATTGCAATTCATGGTGACAGAACCTGCACTGTGTCAAAGAGCCACAAAGAGGAGTGTGATGTTGGTGGCATTGTGCCATTAACAAAAAAAGGGAGGTGTCATGCACAGGAATTCGTGGCAAAACATTCCAGCAAAATCTTCATGGAAGAAGAGGAAACTGTCTTTTATAAAAACTGTGATGCTGCTTTCTGTGAAGTTGTGCAGTGTAAGATAGCGTGGGTGAGCAGCTAAGCTTTTAGTTTCTTTTTAAATATAGTATCTGAATATTTTCTGCCTGTGAGTTTTCTTGTTGACTGGCAGTGATTAATGTGGCACTGTTGTGACAGCTGGCTGAAAGCTTCATCCCCCATCAATACTGGCTGAACAGCAGATCCCAGAGGGTCATAAGCAATGGTACAGAGTTGTCACTAGTGGTGTCCCCCAGGGTCCAATTCTGGGCTCAGCATTGTTTCATTTATTCATCAGTGCCTTGGGTGAAGGGACAGGTGATGACACAGAGCTGGCAGGAGCGGCCAGTTCCCCTGGGGGCTGCACAGCCCTTCCCAAGGACCTCAGCAGCTTGGAAAGATGGGCAGAGGAACTGTCTGAAACCCAAAAAAGGTAAATGCAAGGTACTGCACCTGGGCAGGAACAACCCTGGGCACCCGGGCAGGCTGGGGATGACCTGCTGGAGAGCAGCTCTGAGGAGAGGGACCTGGGAGTCCTGGTGGACAATGAGCTGTTCCTGAGGGCAGGGAGACCAATGAGAACTCTGCAAGGTACTTTTGCAGCTGTTTTACACTTCTGTGGGCATAAGTAACTTACTAAATAATCTATAAATAATCAGTCAACTGCCACCTTTCTATTTAACCTTTTAACAAATCTACAAGTCCAAGCACAAATTCCTCTGGGGGACACATGGTATCCTCCCACTTTTTATTACTGCAGTTAGTAACTCATTAAATGTTCATTTTTTTCATCACAGTTTACTTCAGCTTTTATCAGGGACATCAGCAAGAAGTTTTTGAATATCCAAGTCACTTGTTACCTCAGCTAGATCATCTTGACACATGAAGTTTCCAAGCCTGTGAGGTAAAAAAGCAGTTCAATTGTAAAGTACTTTGGTGATAGACACTCCTAGAATCCCTATGCAGAAAACACTGAAATCTGATTACCCTGGCAGAGATGAAATGCTGTCATGTGGCAGATGCAGGTGGGTTTTGCAGTGGGATGATACCATGTAGCTGGAGCTTTGCAAGTCCCCTGCATTGCTGGTACAAATAACATCCTCACACAATTTGTAAATCCCAGTCTAGCAAGTTTGGTTTTGTGCTGGGCAATGGTGTTAGGATGTAGCCACTTCCAAGAGTGGAAAGCTCCCTGAAACCTCACCTGTTTGAAGTGGTTATGGTTCATGATATTATCAGGACAAGCACTGCATTAGTACTGAATAAAAAACATTGAACTGGTTTCAACTGTTTTTTAATGTAATTCCTAAACTTCATTTCCATGTGGTGGGAGAAACATTTGAATGCTTGATCTTCTAGTGAAGGCTTTTTCTGTATGAATTATTTATACTGCAGTGATACATGTCTGTGACTGTGTTGTGCCTTTGAGGTTACCATTTACAGAGGACTGGCCTGAAACCTGCTGAACTGCAGTTGTCATGAGGCAACACATTTGCATATTTACAACATAGCTGTGAGCAGAGGCAAACTTTGCTTAGTGTGCCCAAGCTTTCCAAAGGGCTTTAAGCAGAATTTATACTTACCTAAGAGACCCTGGTTCCCTGAACACTGGGAAAGCAGTTAAGGTGTCGCTGGCATGACCTGGACTGTAGCTATATTCCACCATTTCTCAGCAGCACAGTGAAGAGAAAGAAAGCAAGGAGGGAGGCTTGATAATAACTGGAGAACACCACTGATAGAATTCTACAGAACCAAAAGATTTGAATGTTGGAAATGGCAGCAAATATTTTGGAGCTTTGAGAAAGCAGGTATCCACTGAAGCTGTAATCCCACACAACTCCAGGCAGGTGTGAGTGCCAATTTCTGGTTATCAAATCAGCCAAAGAACAGACTGTTCTCAAGAGATAATTCCAAATGCTTCTCCTTTGTATTAATATGTGCTGGCAGGGCTGTCTGGCCAGCTCCAGGAGCCCAAGACTTGTTGTGGGAGTTGGATATGTGAGAGTAGGAGAAAGCACTGGAACAAGTTACTCTGCCTGTGCTTTATCAGCTCCCAGACAAGTCCTTGCCCCCAGAAAATGTGTGTCCAAATATTACAGGAAGAACCCCTCCATTTCAGAATAGCTGTGCAGAAAAGGGGGCATTAGCACAGGATCAGTCAGGGAGGAAGGGCCTCCAAATGTCTTCAGTCCCATCTGCTCAACCCTAAACTAGGCACAGGTTCCTGAGTGTTTCTGAAAACCTCCAAGAACAGAGTTTCCACAGTTGCTCTGGGCAAACTGCTCCAATATCTGAATGTCCTCATCATGAAATCATCTTCTCATCATGTGTTCTGGGTTAGTATGAATAAGAGCCCTTGGGTTTTGATTTGCAAACCAGCAACCCCCAACATCATACTCTGGCAGTGAATTGCTCTCACTTGCACGTGGTTAGAGGGCTCCTAATGCAGGGCATGCTGTACTTGCCAGGCATTTGTTTCTGAGCATACACATACAACAGCGTTCTCCACAGCTGTATTTGTCAGAGCAGCTGGCATGGAAGCAATATTTAAGGGTTTCCTGTGCTCTGGGAATACAAGTAGGTGTTTTGGACATTCTTGGAAACCACCAGCAAGGTGTGATACTGCCATGCTGAGGTATAATTGCCAAAGTAGCAGCTGTGGGCCATTTTCCCACCACTGCTGCTGTTCAGTCTTTGTGCCTTCCCTCTTTCTGCACTTCACTCTAATCACAAACTTGCAGAAGAACAAGAGACCCACCTCTATTCCCTGGAAAGATTCATCACCTTTCAGGGTTTATTCTGATGGCTTCCTTTATTTAGATTAGTATCATCCTGTCCTGGGCCTGGGTAATCACTATTAGGGGGAGAACAGGTTATGGGGGGGTATTTCCAAAATTTCTTGAACACATTGGTGTTCATTCTCATAGCAAAGAAAATGACAGCACAAGAAGATGTGGATAATAGTACCAGGAGAGGAATCTGTGGCCCCTGGATGGATTTTGTCAAGATGAAAATCTGCTGAGAGTTGAGGACATAAACTATCAGACCAGGGAAATCAGTGTTGCTCACAGTGTTCCTCTGCTACTGGGTCTGAGTTGCTCACCTGCATTGCTCACCAAAGTAGAGAATACTCCAGTGCCTAATCACAGTCACCCTGGAAGGTAAGTTATTTGGCTGGGGTTGGAAATTTTTGTATTTTGGTTGTTTGGGTTTGGTTTGGGCTTTTTTTTCTATTTACTCAACGTGCAGAGCAGCCAGTGAATTTTAAGTACAGCCCTTGATGGAGATGGACCAGCTCATCCCTTCCTGCTAATGTTAGCTCTATTCACTATATTATGTGTTTTCCACAGCCCAAAGGCTGCTCTATGATTGCAACACCTGCTGACCTCCTTCCAGTTCACAAACAGAAATGTTTTTACTCCATCTTGTCAGAACTCATCTCCTGGCACTAAGCTGAGCTTGCAGTGTGCAGCAGGAATCTGTCAGCAGGCACCAGCAGAGAGTTGAACTGCAAAGTATGGCCTTAAGGACAGAGATCCTGTGCATTTCTGAGCACTGCCTTAGGCTCATTCCCCTCCTGCTGCCTGCATGGAGACCTGTGGGCTGTCTGCACAACGTGGCTTTGAACAGCAGCAGCGTTTTTGACATCCCAGCTTGGAACAGAGAGGTACCACTTCCAGAAATAGAAGGCTGGCAGAGGATAGTGGAGCCAGCCCTCCTGTGTTGTCACTTGTCTGTGATTCCCAGAGATACATTTTGGGGTCTCAGGGTGCTGCAGTGGCAGCACCTTGTTTTTCTGATGTTAAATGTTCCAGTTAAATGGCAAGACTATACCGATTATACCTCCCTTTCTTTTTTTTTTTTTTTATTCTTTTAAATCTTTGCCAGGGTAACTAGTGCATGACCCCTGTGGATAAGCAAGGTGCTCCAGGGTCAGGGCACAGCTCTCAGCATGTGCTCCAGCAGAGATCCTTGCCCCAGTGCTCCTCGTGTGGCCACCTCGGGCAGCGTGGCCAGGACTGGCCGTGGTGGATGTCACCACCTGAGCAACTTCCCCTGAGACAGGTGAGGACTAGAGGTTCTGAGCTGCTGGGGGAGACCAGGAATCTGCTGCATTTAAGGCACTGAAGGTGGTGCAGGCTTGAGGCTGGGGGGCAAAGCTTTGGAACTGATTATTTAGACAGTTTGATAACCCAGGCTGTGGAGGTGAGGGGATCTCAAAACTTGTGTTTGCAATGGGGTAAAAAGTGCATCAAGGAGCAGTCCCAGTGCAAACAGGGAGAGTCAGATCTTTTACAAGCTCCTGAAATTCACTGGCACTGTGTCAAAGACACCCAGGTAGTTCTGTAAGGCTATTGTGATGCTTTTTCTGTATTGGAATCAGTAGAGAATGAGAAAGTACTGCCCACACCTGGTGAGGGTGGAAAGGCTGAGGATGGAGTGCCTCAGAGAGTTCCCCTGTGGTGAACTCATCACCATGCAAGACTCCAAGGTGGATGTGGTACCTGTGGTTGCTCAAGCAGATCTGTCTCTCCTTGTAGTCCCATCAATGCCAAGCAGGAATTTAGTGCTGATATTAACAGAGCAGTATTAGCACATTGTGTGGTGCCACTCACAGGGAGTCACAGGGAAAGCAGCAGCTCAGGCACAGAGAACTTGATAACACTGCAGGGAAGCTTTGTTGAACTGTAAACACAGAGATGAAGGAGAGGGAGAAACAGCAGCTTTGATCTCCCAACTCGCCCATGAATTATAATAATTCTGTATGATTCATGTTATAGACAATACAGCTCACATCACCACCTTCAGAGAATATTTCTTTTGACTTGTTAAAGGTCTTTAAAGGTAAGACACATCTAAGTAAATATAATATACTGTGTGCATTTAAGTTGCTGGTAAATTCTCCAAATGACTCTTTGAAAAATTGTGATTATCTTGCCTCAACTAGATTCCATCCATTTTTTTAATGTTGTCTATTTACTATTTTAAATTTTTAGTAAAGATATATTTTAGTTATATTCTGCAAGCTTTAGTGGTCCTGTGGTATCTAAATTGCTGAAATTAATTATTCTGATAATTGAATTTAGTACCATTTGTCCCCTCCCCTGTGATATGTTAAAAAATTCCTTGTCTAACTTAGTGATAGTGTTGATTCTTGAATTATGAGGTAAGCTTGTAACCTTTTTGATAGAGCTCATTATTTTTGGTTGTTTATCTTTTGCATGTAGTAGAAAGAGCCTTGAGAGATTATTTGCCTCTGAGTAATCCTGGAGAGCAGGTTCTGGTCCTGTCCTGCACGGTGCTAAGAGTGATCTGTGGCCCTGTGGCACTCTCACCCACCCACCCTGAGAGCAGGCATTGCTCCAAGCTCTTGGCGTCAGGCAAAACTCTGCTTTAACTGTAGCAGAGGTTTTTGAGCTCTGACACAAAGTGTGAAGATTGGTCACAG
Source organism: Lichenostomus cassidix (assembly GCF_008360975.1). Classification (NCBI taxonomy): domain Eukaryota; kingdom Metazoa; phylum Chordata; class Aves; order Passeriformes; family Meliphagidae; genus Lichenostomus; species Lichenostomus cassidix. Next base: position 53,422,992 of record NC_139480.1, read on the forward strand.
GACCAGACCACACGGAACAACAATTCTGAAAACAGTTTCCACTCATCGTGTTTTATTTTCAGCTGATTTTGGTTTTGATTTGGTTGTTTCTTTTCCTGTCCACCTCGCCAGCCACATCCTTTAGAGCAGACAAACACTAAAGTGCTTGTAAAGAAATGTACAATTTTTTTTTTGTTATTCACTAAAGCACATAAGAAAACAAAGCATTTATGATGTTCAGATGCTAACAAGACATTTCCTGTGTGCACATGAGCAGCAATAGCCAAGACCCCTGCCCTGATGGTTTTGATATCCCTTTCCCTGCAGCTGCCCAGGCATGTACACAACCTTTAGGGCAGGATGTGCTGTTCAGTCACAGTCCTTATTCCAGCACTGTCAGTTAACCCCAGGCAGATCCAATTCAAATGCAAACCTCGTAGCCCAACCCCAGAAGGATCTCCTGTAATTCATACCTCAGTCTGGTATTCAGTTTTAAAACTGCTCCAGAGCCCTGCTGATCCCCAAACTTCAGAAAGCACCTGGCAAATAAAGCCACCTCCCCATCAGAGAGCAAACAGGACCTGGTGACAGCTGTGAGGGCATTAAACAGGAGACAAGACACTGCTGGTATTAAATACCTGTCTGGGTATCCTGGGTTTCCTGCTTTATACCCTGCAACTTATGCTTTATATGGGCACAATGCAAAAGTGCAGGTCAGACATCACGTGTGCAGCAGATACTAGATTTTTACCAAGCCAGTGATGTGAAGTTTATCAGTGAATGCCTTCAATATTTAATCTATTATATAATAATAATAGTAGTATTCATTTTCATTGCACTTTATAAAACTATTATCTGTGTCACAGCTGGAGCATGATACTACATGTGATAATCAGAGAGCATTTATGAGGTGAAGGATGAGAACAAACCAGAGTTCTGCTCCAGAAGGTTTGGCTTTGTATCAAAGTGCACAGTGCATGTTTTGACCACCACACTGGCTCAAGGTCCCAGGATGCTTTTTCTCTGTAAAATGCAATTTATTAATCCAAATGCTGCTCAGACATTACTGGGGACAAGTGGGTTCTTGGTTCCTTGGCTGGCTGTGTACATTCCAGCTAGCTGCACTCTTCCCTTTCTCCATCAGCTGTTTTGCACCAGCTGGATCACCCCCACCAGTTACTGGGCCTTTGCTGAGGAGGAGTTGATCCTTCCTATGGACTGGTTAATGTGCTTGCAACTCCTCTTTAAGGGAGTCTTATTTGTGAGGTTAAATTGTGAAAATATGAATTTACTGTGCAGATGCACTGGTGTTTCCTATGTGTCCAAAGAACCCAGGGAAAAAGGCATGAGACACAAATGGCTCTCCAAGAAACCATTCCTTTGTGCATGAAAACAGGACATGGCACCAGGTTGGGGAAGTCTCTGCGGTGAAAGGAGAACCCACCTGTTGTTTACCAATTACAGGTTTGATTTTTTTTTCCTTTTTCCCCATCTTTTACTGCCATCTGCTGGCTCTGACTGAATGGCTTCTTCGTTGGCCCTGGAATAAATAGCTGTGGTGTATTCTATTCATTGAAGAGCTACAAGTTTTGACAAGGGACCCTCAGAAAGGGCTTTGGGGATGGATTAACTGAGAAACGTAATTAACTGGGAAACATAACACTTGTGGAATGGTAAGCCCAGGCCCCAACTGGGAAGAAATCATGGATAAAGAAAGGAGAAGACATTTCTAAAAAGTCAGCTAATAAGTATTGCATTTTAGCATTTTGAAAACAAATAATTTTGGGTTTATTTATTTTGAAGCAAATCTTGTCTTTGGAAAACGACCCCTGAGAACCCACCCAATTTTTAACTTAAAACAGGTCTATACAAAAGGGGCCAAAATGCATCTTGAGAGTCAGTTATATTTTTGTGGCCTTGCTTGCAGCCAGGACTAGAAAAACAGCTTCAAGAAGCACCTCAAAGCTCTCTCAGATGAAGGAAAACAATTGTTTCCTTGGATAACAGTATCCTGCAGTGTGCCTCTCTTTAAATGTGCTGTCAGGGAATAGCATCCTGCAGGTATTGCCTGTTTGCCTGTTTCACGGCTTCAGGAAACTGCAGGTAATGTTGTAACTATATCAGCATCTTGAAAATAATCAGATGGGCATTGAGTCAGGCAGAAATCATTCAGAAAAAGTCAATAATTTCATTCTGCTGTTGATAAAGGGAGGCAACACTGGAAGGATTTTTATTATGGTTGGGCCCTGATGAATTTCTTCTTCTCTCCTCTTACACACAGCCTTTGGGTAAATCCACCTAAGCCCAGTGGTGCTTTGGCTCTCAGAACAGAAAAGGAGAGAAGGCTCCAAATCCAGCCCCTTCCGTGTTGCTGCAACACAACCAAGTATCGAACCACTCAGCTCAGCAGGTCTCCTTCTGCCAGGAACAGAGTGGGGACCTCCCTGTGGGTAAGTACCATGTGGGCCAGGATTCTGGTACGTCCTTTTCTAATTATAACCTCTTTGCACTGGCTTAGACAATCCCTCTTCACTTGCTGCTTCTAACTTTTAAAACATCTTTAATGACTTGCAACAAACCCTGGAATTGACTATGCCCTGTGTATCTCCCCACTCATTTTCCCTGTAGGATGTGCAGCCATCTGCCACATTACAGCTGGTTGGGAACAGGCTCAGAGGAAAAGGAAAATGCTCCAGGGAGCTTGACTTGGTAGCTGCATTCCAAACTTTTGTCCGTGTTTATTTTATCTCCCACCTGGAGACCCCTAAAGAAGCAGAGGTGGGGTGTTCCTAAAAAAAAAGCATCCAAATTCATCAGTGGTAGAGGACTTAAAATTAAAATATGAGTGGATGTGCCTCTAGGACGCTTCCAATTCCGTAGCATATAAACAGATTTTAAATGAAGTATCCAAATCCTGACAAGCTTGTATGAACTCCAAACCCTCTGCAAGTGTTTTACAGCCAGGGAGTGAGACAAGAGTCTGGAGTGTCTCCCCAAAAACTGGCTGCTGGTTTGTTTAACCAGGCATAGCAATAATTGTGTATTCCCTGGGGCTGCCCTTATGGAGAAAGGTTTACTTATCTGCCCTGGGTTTATTCAGTGTATCTTCAAAATGATGGAAACTGATTTTATTGGCATGCCAGAGGTGCCAAATAAAAATTGTTTTAATGCCCATTTTCCCAGTCCCTCAAGGCGGCAGCACTGGAACACTTGCACCCAAACATGCCTGAGGTGCCGAGTGCTGGCAGGAGGCAAATCCAGGGATTGGACAGTAGCAGACACAGAGAGAGCCCTGTCCAAAGTGGCCTTCTCCACCTTGTCAGGAATGTGGTGGCAGCCCCAGGAGCAGGTTGGAGGTGAGAACTGGGGCTGTGTTTGACACTGATCCAGGTCAGGTCAGTGCTTACCTGTGTGGGGTTTGGCCCCACACGCTGAGTTTAAACAGGATCAGGGTGACAGATGCTGCATTTTGTACACCCTGAGAGTTTATATTCCCCCTGGAGATTTCCTGCCAGGATGTGGCATTGCAGGGGGCAGAATTAAACCTGCTCATCCTGTGGGCATTGCTGGCCTTTGTCTCTCTGTTGTGCCATCAGACTGTAGGAATTTGCTGCTGTCACTGCCACTGCCATCCCTCCTGGGTGCTGCATCCTCTGGCAGCCCTTCCCAGCCCCACACGTGAGCTCCAGTGGTGCCTCTGTGCTGTGTTGGGAGTGCTTGCTGGGAATGTGCCTCATCCCTGGGAATGAGGGATCCCCTTTTATTCCTGAGCAGCAAGAGAAAGATTTTGGACTTGTCAGCTTCAGAGTTTGATGGCAAAAGTTGCTGAAAAGAAGAATGACAATGAGGTTTGTCCAAGTGGTGCTGTCAGACCCACTTGACAGTGTCTGCTTTGTGTTGGAAGTGGTTGTGTATTTGCACTGCAGGGAATGAGTGTCCCCAATTCAGCACCAAAGGTCCCAAAGGCTCTTACAGGAATATTCCTTTTGACTTCCCTTTGGGATAACTTACTCTCCACCCTGCCATGACCAACTATTCGATTTCTCCTGGAGAAAACCTCATGGCAGAGGCAGTTTGCAGAGGAACCCAGAGATGTGATTGGAGCAGTGTCTGCCTGTGCTGCCCCAGCCTGGCAATATCCACGTGGAACAGACTGGGGAAATGGGATTGGATGGAGCAAAATCCCCTCATGGAAGACGTTTTCTCCTGTGCAGATCAGGCTTGGGGCAGGCTGTGAACTTTGGAAATCAGCTGCTCTGCCCCCAGAAATCATCACTGACATCATCATGAATGACATGACCTGTGCCCACCGCTCACCATTCACCCAACCAAAATCAAGAGCAAAGGTTGGTTTGAGTTTGAGAACTTGAAATAACTTCAAAACAGAAGAAATCATCTTTTTGTTCTTCTTTCTTTCAGATGCTGGACTTGCCTCTGTGGGTGTGTGCTGAGCTCTTACTGCAGGGCACAGTCAGGCCTTAAAGGCTGTGAATTTGTGTTTTTCTCACTGGGGAATTGGAAATAATTATTAATTAATTAATTGCAGAAATGTTTTGTGAAGCCTTTCCCCTTTCCTGCCCCTCTGTGTGGGACAAGGTTGGAGAGAGCAAGCAGACGAGCAGAGAAAGGCACTGCAAAGGGGCAAAGGGACCTCCCTGGTGTCACCAGGGCACCTGTGGGGAACAGAATGGACACTTTGGGGGCAAAATGGAGGGAATTTGTGGCAGAGTTGGAGGAAGATCTGAGTTCATCTACAGGGAATAAGTATGGGGATATTTTTGAGGAAAAGCTGAGGTGATGTTTAGGGGAGAGAATGCAAATTTTGGGGTTTAAAAAGGAGTTAATAGTGTACAGGAAGGAAAATTTGATGTAATCTGTAGGGAACAGAATTAATATTTTGGAGTAAAAATGAGGTACTCAGAAGGGACAGGTGGGGAAAATTTTGGAGGCAAAACTTGACCAAATCTCTTGGAGTAGAGAACGAACATTTTGAGGTAAAAATGAGGTGATGAGTAGTGGGCATGTAGGGAAAATTTTGGGGCTAAATCTAAGATAACCTCTAGAGGAGAGCATGAACATAGTAAGGTAGTGTGAGGGAATCAGTTGAGGGAAGGTAGGGAAATTTTGGGGAGGAGAAAATAATAGGAAATAATCTGTAGGGCAGAGAATGAACATTTGGAGGTAAAAATGAGGTTATCAGTAGTAGGCAGATGGAAAATTTGGGGGGTAAATCTTGAGAAAAGCTACATGGTAGAAAATCAATACTGAAGTAAAAATGAGGGAATCAGTAGTGGATAGGTAGGGGAATTTTGGGGGATAAAACTTGAAATAATCTAAAGGTTGACAATATTTTTAGTTAAAAATGAGGTAATAAGTTGTGGATAGGTCAAGAAAATTTTGGGGGTGAAACTTGAGAAATCTCCAGGGGGAGAGTGAACACTGAAATAAAGCAAGGCAGTCACTGAGGGTAGGCAAAGAAATTTTGGGGGGTAAAACTTGGGAAAATCTATAGGGCAGAAAATGAACATACTGAGGTAAAAAGGACATGATTGGGAGTGGACATCTAGGGAGAATTTGCAGGGCAAACCCTAAGATAATATGTAAGAACAATAAATGTTTTTGAGAAAAACTCTGATGTGATGTGGAGGGGGCAGAATGAACATTCTGGGGATAAGACAGCCATAACTTGTGGTTTTGGTTTTAAAATCCAGTTAGTATGTAGGGGACAAGATGGACATTTTGGTCATAAAATCCGAATTACTCTGTAGAACAAGGAATGAATATTTTGAGGTAAAAAGGAGGTAATCAGAATTGGGCAGATGGGGAAGATGTTGGGGGTAAAATGTGAGGTAATCTGCAGGGCAGAAAATGAATACTTGCTTGTAAGAAATGAGGGAAGCAGAAGGGAACAGACAGGGAAAGAAGACAGACAGGGAATATTAGGGGTGGAAACATGAAATAATCCCCAGGGAAGAGAATGAAAACGGAGGTAATCACTTGGTGACAGGGATTACTGAGCAGGACACTGGGACAGAAGGAGAAAAAGAGGGGCAGCAAGCAGGACAGAGCTCTGAACACACATGGAGGACAGAGAGATACAGAGAGGGAAACGAGGACAGAGAGAGAAAATGACCATGGCAGGTCACTGGGGAAGATGGGCAAGGGGCAGCAGAGGGATGGAGAAAGAGAGGGATGGGCAGCAGGACAGAGGGTTAGAAAGAGGACACTGAGGCAGAAGGAGGAGCAGCAGATGCAGAAAGGTGCAGGCAAAGGACAGAGAGATGGACAAAGACATACAGTCACAGTGTAGGACAAAGGAAAAGGGAGAAGAAGAAAGAAGGAAAGGTAAAGATGCAGGCAAGGAGTGAGACAGAGAGAAAAAGTAGGATAGAGGACAGGGAGAGGGATGAAGCAATATTTACTAAAGAAATATTGAGTATTTATTTATTAAAAGAAAAACTAGAACAAGAGAGAATGAGGTAGTGAAAGGAAATGGATGGGGAGCACACAGGACAAGAAAGTAACACAAAAGACACACCTAGAAAGGTGTCATCAACAAAAGAAACAGGCTCTGTTCTTCTGGATTTTCCACTTAAAACTCCTCAGCACAAAGCTGACAGATCATCTTCAGCAGTGATCTATGGCCTTACTGTCCAAATCTGTCCTGTACAGCTTCTTGGGAACTTCCTGGAATGCAACATGAAGGGAGATCTGTGGAACAAGAAAGCAAACATCAGGAACTGGAAAAAACCCTCATTGTCTGAAAAGTCAGAGACAAAAAGCAAGCCTCTGCATGGTCCAGCTGTGAAACAGCCCAGTGGTTCCTCTGATGGCATCCCGGGAGCTGCAGCCTGCTGTCCAAGCCTGGCCTAACCCAGCTTCATGGGACAGCATTTCATTTTTTCAGAGGGATTCAGAAAGAAAATTTCCTCTGCACCATTCAAGTAAACCCATGTGATCTTGAGCAAAAGCTGGATGTTATCTTCTGTACAAACTGACACATGCCCACAACTCTGACAACTGGGGTACATTCTAAATGTGTCCCACAAAGAAATGTTGTATCCCCTTCTTTCTATTATTTTTGGGGGTTTTTTTGTTCGAAAAGAAAAATTAGCTAGAATTAAAGACTAAAATGTAGTAAGATTAAAGGAGGTGGAAAAAATTACAGTGAAAAAAGGTTTTTCATTGACTGAGCTGCTATCTATGGTTCATGTGTGCAATAACTGAAGGCTGATGTAAAGGGGCTGAAGAAGCAGACAGCAAACAGCTTCCACAGCTTCTCACTCCAGCAAGGGGAGCAGCCCTGGAATTTCAA